>NC_133449.1:192054818-192362118 GCF_048565385.1 Saimiri boliviensis | reverse complement strand
GAAGCTGTATAATGGGTCCAAGAATATACTTATGTAGAAGGAATTCCTTCTAGTATTAATAATTCAGTAGGAAAATTATAGTTAACAATAATTTATTGTATATTTCAAAACAGCCAGAAGAAAATAATTGTAATGTTCCCCACAAAAAGAAAAGAAATATTTGAGATGATGGATATCCCAATTATCCTCATTTGATCATTACACGTTATATACATGCATCAAAATGTGGTCTGTACCCCCAAAATATGTACAAATATATCAAAAGTTTATTTTTAAGAGATATCAAATATATCTTAAAAACAGAAATAGAATAATGGAAAAAAACTGAAGAGCTATGAGCAAGAACATGAAAATATCAGATTTGTATTCAGAATATCATTTTGGCAAATCTATATATGGAGAACAGATTCACAAAGATTAAGGGGATATAAAGGGAGACAAGTTAGGAAGCCATTCAAGTAATAAAGATGACAGTTGAGAGTTACTTGATGTAGGAGGGAGACATCCAGATAGAATGAAATCATTGGGATCTTGAAATAATTCATAGAAATGGAAGCATTATTCCTGATGAAAAACTACAATGGAGGAAATTAACGGTAAATTGAAAAAAAAAATAAGTTGATTAAGTGAAAAATTGCGACATCTCCTAAAATTCAGATGAAAAGACAAAAAGCATGATTATGATGAGAAACGTATTAGGAGAATAGGCCTAAAAGAGCACCCATTAGGGAACGTAAGAAATGGGAATGGCCAAATGGAACAGAAAAAAGTAAACAAATAAATAATATAGAATGGTACACCTCCCACAAGTGTGTTATTCAGTGATAAGAAAGTAAACTATTAAGCTACAAAAAGACATGAAGGAGCTAGAAACACATAATTGCTAACTGAAAGAAGCTGATCTGGAAAAGATACATGCTGTGTGATTTCAACTATATGACATCCTGGAGAAAGAAAATCTACAGAGACAGTCAAAAAGTTAATGACTGCCAGGATTTCAGCAGGAGGGAGAAGGGATGAACAGGCAGAGAACAGGAAAATTTTAGGACAGTGAGTAGTGGTGGGTACATGACATTTTGTTTTTATCAAAACCCATAAAACTGTGCAGTGCAAAAATTAAACCCTAATATTAACTACGAACTTTAGTTAATAACACTGTATCAAAATAGGTTCATCAATTGTAGCAAATATAAAATACTAATGCAAGATGTTAATGGATAGGAGGTGAGGAAGAGGAGGTATATGGAAAGTCTCTGTGTAACCACTGTAAAAATAAAGTCTAATAAAACATAATATAAGAACACATTTAAAATTCAAAGAAATGCCAGTGGAATTCAAAGATAAAAATGCTTACCAAGTGTCTGGCAAAACAGCTTAACTCTAAGTTTATGACATCAAAAGAAAGTAGAGCCAGACTGAAAAATGAGGTGTTTGTTAGTAATAAAGTCAGCTAAAGGAGAAACATTTCTGTTTCTCCTTTAGAAAGAGCACAGGCAACAAAAAAAAGTCTATGAATCCTCTAGATTAGCCTTTCAAATGGGCAAAAGACAAAGGAAAAAATACCTAGAACATCTTAAGGAGAAAGTAGAGCCCATGCCACAGGTCAAAGAGGAGTGAATGTGGAAAGACAGCATTTTCTTATTTCTGTTCTTTGTGACATAATTGAATGAGATATGACAGCAGGTGATGCAAATGCAACTAAAAGCCAAATAGTAAATCAAATCTCTTAAGAAAAATCAGATGTTTAGGCTAGAAAGTGAAATAAAGAGAGATGATACCCTGAGAACACAAATACGTACTAAAGAAATGAGCATTCTCAAAATGACTCATCTCCACAGGTTGACCGATCTTAGAATTTTCAGCACATCAGCCATGAACTAATACATTCTGGGGCTCAAGAGTAAAACTATCAAAACCTCTCTTCTTGCCTTCTTCTAAAATAATCTATTATAAGGGGATACAAAATGTTTCTTTACAACCAGTTATCCCTCAGAGGTTGAACTCTGCCATTCTTTCCTAAGAATAACCCATTTATTTATGTATGTATTTATTTATCTATCTATCTATCTATCTAAGATTAAATACTTCTCAGGCATTGAGTCTTTTGCACAGTATCTTCTTATGCTGTCTATAGTGGTCCATATTAAGAAAGACCAGAAAATTAAAAGTGCTAGACTATCTTTGCAATACATTTGCTGGATCAAGAAAACTGGGCATCTTTCAGTATCAAACTGCGAAAGAATCACAATATGAGACAACATTGGTGATAGTGCTGAGTCTCACCTTTCCCTCACCACATACTAAAAACCAACTATTCATGAGAACATTTGGGAGGATTAACTATTACCTGAAATGCTAGGAGTGTGTCATTCTCTAAGACTTTCTATGTAACCACCCTTCTTTTTGAGACAGAGTCTTGCTCTGTCACCCAGGCTGGAGTGCAATGGCACAATCTTAGCTCACTGCAGTCTCCACCTCTTGAGTTCAAGTAATTCTGCCTCAGCCTCCTGAGTAGCTGGGGTTACAGGTGTGTGCCACCACACACAGCTAATTTTTGTATTTTTTGTAGAGATGGGGTTTCACCATGTTGGTCAGGGTGGTCGCAAACTCCTGACCTCAGGTAATCCACCAGATTTGGCTTCCCAAAGTGCTGGGATTACAGGTGTGAGCAACTGCGCCTGGCTCTAACTGCCCTTCTTAATGTATACATATTAACAGTTATGAGAAAACAAGCTTATAATATAGAGGAAGGGAAAGGAGAATCTCCTTGTAAAAAGAGGCATAGCAAGCAAATGAATTTATCTTTATGCTATTATTTCAGATGTGACAAAAACATAAACTTGCATAAATCTAGTTTTTCTTGGCTGAGTGGCCATTTCTCATTGTGAGTAAAGAAGAAAACAGTCATTTTCTATTCCTAATAAGGGGTCTGCATCAGTCAATGCCACCATAAAGGCAATTTTAAGGCAGAAACAGGATCTGAGTAGATTGAATGAGTGAATATACTTTACAACACAACTAAACTAGACGTCAATAAATTCCCTGACAATAATTCCCTGCTTATGTACATTAGGCTAAGTTCAGCAGATATAACATTGATTTTTATATAAATTCCAATAATTGTTTCTGAGAGGTGGAGAAAATAATAAGGAGGATACAAGGACATCTATAGCACTGCACAAAACTTTTCTTTGATGAAGCAAGACCAAACAAGGATCATGGAAGATTGGTGCAAAGTGAATCTTCAGTCTACCTTGAATGTACAGTAAATAAGAAAGAGACAGATTAAAAGAAAAAAAAACTTTAGCTTGACTGTTAAATCATGTAGGCTTTTAATCTCTGACACTAAAACTGGGATGATTTATTGAATTTTAGCTAAGTACTAATTATAGTACTAATACTAGCCTCATCAAACTATTTCACAAGTTGCATCAAATAATTAAAATATATATGATGGTTCTTAATTTATTTGAGTGACACAGACATCTAGTCAAATTTTGAAGAATAGATGATTCATAAAGTGATCTCTGTAAATATAAAAATTTAGCATATAACAAATAAGGCCTATGACTTCCAGTCAACTGCCAATCATTGGCTCAGTGAACTGTGGGCAGAGGAGTAATTCTTATGGCACAAAACATGTTGACCTGTGGTTTTAAAAATTGTCCAGACTGACCAGGAATCTCTGACGTATTTTGGAGTGAAGCTGCCTGTGCTGACTTATGATTAAAAATCGAATTAACTGTGTCTTTGGAGGGGCTTCAATCTGTGATCATCTCACTACTACTGCTCCTATTATTCCACATCTGGCCTACTGGGTTTCCATAATAGCATTAGAGAAGAGGAATAATAATGACTACTAAAAAATCTGAAGGAACAGATCACCCTAGCATTGCCCGTCTACCCACGAAGGTCATTTGGATGACTATATTCCATGAGAAACAAATCCTTTGTGAAACCTGGCTGTGAGGCTACTGAGAGGCTACCTACTGTCTTGCATATGTTTATAATAAGGTTCATCAAGCTAGATAGTATATCTAGTTTGTTATATGAAGCCCTTTAATATATTAGTGCAGTTACATAATATTATTTGATCATAGTTAAACATTAAACATTTAAAAATAATATTAAACATACTTATTGCAAGACTTATCAGAGCCTTGAGTATAAAAAAAGTGCATTGTGGGTCTCCAAAAAGTAAATAGAGTATGCAGTGTTTCTGCACTATGTGACTGTGCCACATACCGCCAGACGGTACAGCATATGTTCCTTCCAAGCAGCATATTGCCAGACTAATTTTCGGTATTTCACATTTTAGAAAGCACTATATTTGAACAACCCACTGCTACATTACCAACTAAGACAGTAGAACAAATCTAACTGGAAGAAATTCAGCAAGACTAACTAATGGAAGAAATTCTTCCATTTTTTTCATTGATAACCAAAGAAGATGAGTAAAATTAGAGTCAGAAAATATAAAGTCCCAAAATGTAAATTTGAGATCAGATAAACTGCCTTTGAATTTTTCTGCTTTGGGTAAGTTTATCTCATTTGAAAAAAGTATACTTATTTAAAGCAGTTAATTGGTAATAGGAATCGCAAAGCTTACTTGTTGTAGTAATTAATCAATTTGTTCCAAAACAATTTCAAAACATGCACTCAATGATATTATTACTCTACAGAATGTCCTTGAAGAAATGCTCAGGTTTTTACTGTTTTGTTTTGTTTTGTTTTTCACAGTGAAGAGAAGGGGCAGCCAGCACTGGACAATTGACTGGCAGAATGTCCTTGTTTTGTTTTGCTTTAATGAATAGCTAAGAATGGCCTTGATATGGCCTTGATAATTTTATCAAAACATTAGCCTGAATATATATAGCTCCCCATTGCTTACATTGCAAATGTATTGCATGGAAACTGTTGCTTTTAAAGAGTCTTAAAATAGTTGATTTTCTTAAGCAGGTAAATAAATCTCTCATAATTTTGTCCACTTTAACCATTCGCATAGGCACACTTTCCCTGCTTTTTGGACAAAAAGAAAAGGCATTTGAATTATTCTAAGTTAATAAGGTATCCTATAAATCCTGAAAGCCTCTGGATCTGAAAGAAGTAGCAAGAACTTGCGAGAAAATGGAAAACTTTAAATTACCCAATGCACATGACCGTAGACTTTCCAGTTATACCAGAATACTTAAATAAAAATTCCCAGAGGTCTTTTGGCATGCACATTTTTAATCCTGCAAAAACTGATCATTTGACTCAGAATAAATGATCCATATCTGTAAATGCCAATTTTCAGAATATTCTAATATTAAAATTGAGTAGAATCTTTTAAAAATGCGTGAGGAAAACCAAAAAGAACTCGTCTGTTAAATGGAAAATAAATGTCGCTATTTCTTTAGAGGCTTAGAAGTCTCTGGCTCTCTAAATGTACCCAAATAGAGTCTATCAAAATATTTATGCATAGACACAGGCTTAGGTAAAGAAGATTAACTGCTCTGATGGGTAAAATAACTCTCCAGGTCAAAAGTTTTATCTGAAAAAAACTAAACACATTTTTATGAAACTTTAAGGACTTTTACAATAGTTGATTAAATATACAATAAATAAAATCTTACCACCAAAAACATGTTTCTCATAAAAGCAGATGTAAACTGCAAAGAACTAATCTGTTCTCATTTGTGTATATTTTCTGTAAGACTTTTAAAAGATATGCTCATTGCTCTTAGTCAACATACTTATAAAAAAAGAAAAATGGAGTATATTCTTTAAGTCTCTATGAAATAGTATTCCTAAAGGATTGGGATTTTAATCCTAATGGATTCAACATGACTGTTTAATTCTATGTCATAATTAAATTACATGGGCAAAAGTTTGCATTAACTTTATGAAAGTAAAAAAAAATGATAATTGCTGTCAAAGACATAATGCAGGAGATAATTAAGGAGATGACTCTATACAGGCTATTGCAATAGAGATAATTGTTATTAATGAATAAAACTATTTTTGAAGGCAGAAAACTGGGGTTTTATAAAAGAAGGGAACCATGAGGAAGGGCACAGGTGGGTCTTAGAATATGCAAGAATAAACTCGTCCTTTTTGGAAATTTCTCAGAGAAAAAATAAGGAAGACAGATTTCAGAGAATAAGAGGTGAAGGAATTTCTCAACTGTTTTGTTTTCTGGGACTACAAGGCTCAAGTAAAGTTCATCATTGTCAATTTAAAACTTTTAAAACTTTGCTAATATATTTATATACACAGTCTCAAAATTATTTAAAATAGCATTCTCATCTTATAATTGAATAGATGTATGTAGTCAGTAGTAATTTGGATTAGCATCCTAGCCTGTTACGGTAAAAATTCAGCTGGGTATGAGACGGTAACAGGTAATTTTCTCACCTTCCTCAATATCCATAAAAACTCTACCTCATAGCAATGGAATAGCCACTTTCTACAATTTACTTTCAGGTTATGATGAAAACAAAATTAACAATTTTCATTTTTAATGAAAGGGAAAAAGTTATCATCAGATGTTTAAGAAACTTTGAAATGACACACTGGCTTGATTGGGCTTCTAGACACCGAAGAATAGGTGGGGGATGGAAGAACAGGATCTCATGCTTTGTTCTCTGCCTCCTTATGCTGGAAAGTAAGCAACAGGAAGACAGAAATTCTTACCTGTTTTTATTTATTGTCCATTCCTGGACACTCAGTAAACTTGATGTATACTGGGCACTACAATATTAGTTGAGTCAAATAAATGACACAAATTGAAGAGTACTGCTGCTGGGTCAGCATGATAAATATTATGCAAACTCTCATCTCAAACTCAAATTCTATGTACACTCAATAAATTATGTTGAGTCACAAAAGTGGCATTTGTGGAAGAATAAAAACCATATATTCTTTCTACCAAATATCATGTACCCTAGTAAGACTATCTTCTTCTTCGGGAATTTTTATTTCTGTACTTTAAATTTCCTCAGGGAATATTATAAGATATATGCAATAAAAATATTCAACACTGCATCTCTTAAGACCACTTTCACTAATAATTCAGAATTCTCAATAGAATGTCTTAGATGAGAAATATCTCTGGGAAATTATAAATGAAAAGTTTGGCTTCCTCTAAGGAACCAGTGGCCTTTCTCTTAAACGAATGTGATGATTGCTTATTTAATCATATAACTCTTTTTTGCTTTGGCTTCTGGGAAGCCCAGAGGCATATTTGAAACCTCTTACAGTAAAAATGTTGGTAAATTTATGTTTTTCAGAGTTAGTATATTAGTAAGTGCTGTCTTTTAGGGCACACATCTTTCGTCAAGCCCATGGCAAAGCAACTTAACAACATCACCTCAGTGTTTTTTTAGCCTGAATGAAAAGGTGTATATTGAAGAAAAGGCAAGATTATTCTTATGCTAGATGAGAAGGGGAGATTACCCATGTTCATACAGCTAGTACACAGTAAAGCTACAATGCAAACTGTCATCTCTAATTGTCCAACTCTGTGTTCAGGAATGTACTCTCCTTTCCCATACTGCCTTCTTTTCCAGCTTCTCTTAATTTTACTTATATTTTACATTTTTAATTCTGTTTAAGTTTTCTTTAATCATACTTATATTGTATGTGTTTGTTCAAGCTGTGTCCAATCTTCTGTAAAATGAAGTAGGAAATCAACATATAGCAATATGAAACTTAAAATCACCATAAACTTAATGCCTAGTGAGCAGCTAAGAACTTCATGTACTATTTCCATCATAAAACTTCTTCTCCATTATGCATTGAATGTGTCTCCCTTCGTGTCTCCTGCTAAAAAAAACACGTCGAAGTCCTAACTCCTAGCACCTCAGAATGAGAACTTATTTGGACATAGGATTATTGCAGATGCAATTAGTTAAAATTAGGTCATACTGGAGTAGGGCCTCTAATTCAATATGACTGGTGTCACAAGATGTGACACAGAAAGTCACACAGAGAGAAGATGTGAAGAGACAAAGAAGAAGAATGCTGTGTGATGACCAGATAGAGATTGGAGTGAATGTGTCTATAAGCCAAGAACTGTCAAGAATTGCAGCAAGACCAGAGGCTAAGAGAAAGGCATAGAACAGATTCTCCCCTAAAACCAGTCCTTCAGAAAGAGCATAAACTTGATTTTGGATTTCTAGCCTCCAGTACCTCATAAGAATAAATCTCAGTTGTTTTTAGCCACCCAGGTTTTGGTACTTCATTATGGCAGTCCTAGAGAACGAATACAGTCTCCAAAAATGCTGCTAGACAGCAGATCAAATTCTTCGCTAATATGAAGAAGCCCAGCTAGAGCGACTTTGGTACCAATTAGAAAAACTGAAGGCTGTGCTTCTATATAATTGCAAGCATTTCTGACAGATGCTTATGGATGTTGAATGGGACCAAAAAAAGAGAACGTTTGGAGTTAGGAGTGGATAAGTATCTCATTAAGCCATGACCGTTGAGAGAAGTTGAGTGGCTCCGGTACAGGCTGTTACGCAGATCGGGCACAAATAACGCAGCACAGTTCTCATGAATATCACTTTGGCTCATTACGGAATTCAACTCGGCAGCTTATTGAGTTTTAAAGAAAATTTTTGCAGTTGCCCAATTAAGTAACAATTGAGTGAAGTGTTAAAATTAATCACCTCAATTTATCGCCTTAAAAACTTATCAGTGGACCTTTAGTTTCCCATCACAGCCTATGAATCACACTGTCTTTTTCGGTCTTTATCTCCATTTAACATGCTTCATGGCAGAGTGTTCGACTTCATAAAAATACTGGGTTAAATTTGTTTTAAAAACATTTATGGAATGATTCAAATGAATTGGAAAAAATAACTGAAAAAATGCAAATATTAATGAATTGTCTTACTTGATTCTGACTTTACAACACAGAAGTATTCCCTAAATTCAGGAGGTGAAAACAAACGCTAGAGCGAGGCTCTGATCTTCAAGCAGCCAGAAGGCAAGGGTAGCAAAGAATAATGAACATCTTTCTAACCAGATGAACCTTTTATTACATATCCTCAGCTTCGGAATATTTCATCAGTGCTTCATTGCAACAGAAATTACTCTATTTTTTTCAAATATATACTAATGATTACATGATAATGATTATTCAATCAGAAAATGTGTTCTAAGGAGGATGTAAATAAAGGTTATGGTGAGGAAGCCATAGCACCAGGCTTTGATTCCTCAGAACAAGACATCTGATAGATATATTGTCTCATTGTTTTGAAAAGGTGGAAGTTTGCAATAGAAGTACGTTCATCTTTTTTTTTTTTTCTTTTTTTTTTTTTTTTTTTTTTTTTGAGACGGAGTTTTGTTCTTGTTACCCAGGCTGGAGTGCAATGGTGCAATCTCGTCTCACGGCAACCTCCGCCTCCTGGGTTCAGGCAATTCTCCTGCCTCAGCCTCCTGAGCAGCTGGGATTACAGGCACGTGCCACCATGCCCAGCTAATTTTTGTATTTTTAGTAGAGACGGGGTTTCACCATGTTGACCAGGATGGTCTCGATCTCTTGACCTCGTGATGCACCCGCCTTGGTCTCCCAAAGTGCTGAGATTACAGGCGTGAGCCACAGTGCCCGGCCTCGATCGTCTTTTAAAGTACCTTGTTAAATCCTACTGTTGGTGCTTGTCTGTTGCTGAACAGTCTCCAGCCTTCAGAGAAAGAAAAGGAAAACAAATACACACAACAAAACAGTATTCTAAGGTGCTTTCCACAGGGCTTATGTAATGATATTATCATGATACTTTATGCTATATCAATAACTTTTCCTACTTCAATAAACATTTTATTTCAGAATTTTTTGTAATATATAGCTAAAATTTATCAAAATTGTAAAACGTATGCTAGTTATCTTCAAGGTCTATGAAGAAAATGATTTTGTGGGGTTTGTTAGTTTGTAAACAAGGAGAAACTTCACATTTCTCTGTGTTTACACTTATTTTATCAGAAGTTGATGCCATTGTTGGTCTCCTGTCCCTTATGTTGTTACCAGCTACCTCCTTCATCTAATAGTTCTAAGTTATATTATGGTTTTTTTGTATGAGCATCATTTGCTGCTCCAATTAACTATAAATTTTCTTTAAAAATTTCTGTATTTTTCTGTGCCAATAATTATTTTTGATAGACTACACTGATAGTAATTTACTTAAAAAGAAATAAACCTCTGATTTTTATTTTTATTTGAATATTATTTTTAAAAATTAATGACCCAAATTGATATCCAAACTTGATGGTTCACAGAACTTATTTTGGTATGTACCCATCTGACAAAGGGCTAATATCCAGAATCTACAAAGAACTAAAACAGATTTACAAGAAAAAAGCAAACAAACCCATTGAAATTGGCAAAATAAATGAACACACACTTTTTAAAAGAAGACATATATGAGGCCAACAAACATATGAGAAAATGCTCATCATCACTGGTCTTTAGAGAAATGCAAATCAAAACCATGTTGAGATACCATCTCACACCAGTTACAATGGCAATCATTAAAAAATCTGGAGACAACAGATGTAGGAGAAGTGGTGGAGAAATAGGAACGCTTTTACACTGTTGGTGGGAGTGTAAATTAGTTCTACTGTTGTAGAAGGCAGTATGGCAATTCCTCAAGGACCTAGAAATAGAAATATCATTTGACCCAGCAATCTGATTACTGGGTATATACCCAAAGGACTATAAATCTATTATAAAGACACATGCACACACAGATTCATAGTGGCACCGTTTACAATAGCAAAGACCTGGAGCCAACCCAAATGACCACAGATGATAGCCTGGAGAAGGAAAATGTAGCACATATACAGCATGGAATACTATCCAGCCATAAAAATTGATGAGTTCATGTCCTTTGCAGGGACATGAATGAAGCTGAAAACTATCATTCTCAGCAAACTGAGAGAAGAACAGAAAATCAAACACCGCATGTTCTTGCTCATAGGCGGGTGTTGAACAATGAGAACACGTGGACACAGGGAGGGAGCATTACACACAGGGGTCTGTTGGAGGGGAATAGGAGAGGGACAGTTGGGGGTAGGGAGATTGGGGAGGGATAACATGGGGAAAAATGCCAGATGTAGGTGACGGGGAGATGGAGGCAGCAAACCACATTGCCATGTGTGTTCCTATACAACAATCCTGCATGATCTGCACATGTACCCCAGAACCTAAAGTGCAATTATTTATATATATATATATATATATATATATATATATATATATATATACACACACACACACACACACTAAAATATGTTTTGTAAATAAAATTTGAATGAATTCCTTTATTTCATTTAAAATGTTTATCTTTTAGTGTCAATAAAAGCTTCTAAAATTCTATATTCTATACCATTTGTAGGAAAAAGTAATGATACTATATAAACAGTATCAGCATCATTTTAAAAGCTACCAGTTTTATAACTATGGCAATATAAGTCACCACAAGATTAACAAGATTTAGAAATATATGGAAAATGAATAGAAATTTAGTTTATATGTTGAACACAAATGAGAATTATTGTTTTTTTCTATCCATGAATCTAATTAAGTATAATTGGATCTGTGAAATGAAAGTTTTAGATGTTGAAAATATAGCTTCTCTAAGAACAAAGCTAACCAAATTGTGAAAGTGAGATATTAATCCGTTTCTTCCAAGTTCTGGAGAGCAACTTTCATATCTTAACAATTGAAGAGTTAGGTGAACCAATACACAAACTTTGTTCTTACTAATTAGTTACTTATCTAAAATCTCCTCAGCCAGTTATTCAATTCCTGGAATTATTCCTACTGGTAACTGTCTTGTTTCATTGAATTAAATTGAACTCTTTCTCAAGGGAGTTTGGAAATTTGCTCTGAGATTCTGTATGGAGATTGAGGAAGTATAATTATTCATCTCTCTGTACATATTTCAATCCAAAATACACTGGCGTCAACCTGCCCAGCACTGTGCAGATATTGGAACTATCAGAAGTTAAGATGACAATGTACTTTGACCTGAACATGGTGATTGAAGAAAGAAATTTATCTCCCTCAAAAAGAAATTGAAAAAAATCTTCTAGCATGTAAACCTTTATGAGCGAAACAAATCAAATAACAGTGACTTAGTGACACACACACAATTCTTTTTACTTTTCAGATTTGCTCCAGTGACACACTGGTTTTCAGACTACTGGAAATAGAAAACAAAACCTTTTTTAAAAGCCTTGGTTATTTTGGGGCCATTTATACGTAAGCATACTTTCAATGTAATTGAATGGGTCACGGGGAAGGAGGAGAATTGCAAGAGGAAAATAATTTATTTTATACATCTGCTGTGTCCCATGAGTTATGTGTAATTTGTATCTTCTCAAAAAGTCATTTGAGATAACAAGTATTACCCCATTTTACTTATCAGAAACCTGTAGCGTTGGAGATTAAATAACTTTACCAAAGTGATTCAACTAACATATGAAAAAAAAAAGATGACTTGAGACTACATGTGCATGTTCCAAAGCCCATCTGCGGTAAATGATCTTTGCTGAGCTGCTTTGCTTATGAGGTGGTCCTGCGTTGCCTGTGGAGCAGTCATTTTCCTGCATATGGCTATTCTAGGCTCCTCTGCCCATGGGTTAGCTCTGCTCTGTCTATGGTGTAGCCATTTTGCTATAGGCTTTGGCTCTGATACATTTGCTTTCTTTCATGGTCCACTCACTTGTGAATTCTTTCCTTAGTAGAGCCTAGAACCCTCCTGTGCTAAGCCATTTTGGGGGCACCCCTGCGCCACATCCTCTTGTCACTACACTGTGTTCTCTTCTACATAACAGTTAATCAAAAAACAGAAGCAATCAATAAGCCTACCAGTTTCATTGTTAAGAGGATCTCCTGAAGTGATACACATACTATATATAGTTTTTTGAAAGGCAATATTTACACAATGTAATTTAAAAGTTACTGTGGAAATAAATGTAGGCCACACAAATGAGAACAGATTATTTATTCAGAGCCTATTATAGCATGGGGATAGCACTATTATTTGCATTTGTTGGAGACTGCAAGGCAGTCAGAGGAATGGGAATGCGCAATAGTGAAAAAATTAGAAAGCTTCAGGTATAGTATGATTGAAGGTTATTGAAATGGGTATGCTGGAAGCAAGCTCACTAAGGTGGGGAATCCTATGTGGTAGGTTTGAGGGGCATATTTGGCTTTCTCTGGTTGGTTCTGAGTTGGAAGCTGGCAGTCATTGACCAAGCCCTGACCATTCTGCAGAAATGGTAGTTTGGCTTCCTGGGCTGGCTGCTGCAGAAGCCATGGGTCAGCGACCTATTGTATATGCTCTGGCCATTGTTCATTTGTATAAGCAATCTCTCAGAATTAACGACTTAAAAATATTATCTCTTAGACTTCAAAAACAGGTATTTAATGCTATGATTATACTCTGTAGTTCTAACAGCATACACATTGGGATACATTTCTTGCTGTATTTTCTCACTCGATTTATTGTCGCATGCTTATGTCAGACTTTCTAACCGTTCCTCTGTAGATTTTTAGCTCCTAGTATTCTGCTAGCATCACTTAACTGGTAACCCATTCCTTTTTTTTTTTTTTTTTTTCCTGAGAAAAAGAGATGCAATTAGAAAACACTTGAAATTTCCTGACACTTTCTCTACCCACCTGCCTGCAAATGTTGCTGTGCAGTTCTCTTACTCTGCATGAATTGTCCCTGCTCACATCAAAGGCCAACCCTGCTACTCCCTGGCACCTACTCAAGGGATTCTCTCTACCAACTCCCCCACTTCCTTCCATCTGATTTTCCATCTCTACTGTATCATTCTCAGCAGCATAGTTATTTTACCTAAAACAGCCCTCTTTAGACATTACATTCCCCTTCAGTAGCCCCACTTCTAAGCTGTTTCTTATAGCAAAATTCCATTAAAAATGTTTTTCTTCGTGTTTCTAAAATCTTACCATCCACACTTTCATGAATCTACTCTATTTGATTTTTACTAATAAGCCCTCATTTTTGAGATCACATGGTGAAAAAGACACTGCATTTTTGACGTATAGATCGATGAAATGGTATTTATATTCTTAGTTCTTTCAGAATGGAAGCAGGAAAAAATAGAGAGACATACATTAAAACATAAAAATCAGGCTCATATGAAGATTTTCTCTCTCCATTCATTAATTAGTTAATTCTGATTTTTATTTAAGTATATATTTAGACACTAAAAACATATGTCAGGGAGACTATTTTGAACAAGATGTACCTTTCTGAAATCTTGAAAGAGTGTGGAGTTTAATTTTTTAAATGTACTTTCTCTGAGATATGAGGAACATTTCTGACAAGTTTTCAAGGTGGAATGCACTAAAGTGTGAGAAAATACTCTAAAGTGTAGAAGGTAACTATTATATTCCCTGGGGCTTAACATCTTACTATGATTCATTTTCCATATAAATGGGCTTTAAAAGATTAAGATCCAGAAGGTAATTGTTATTCATTCAAACATCATAATAATTTTATGTGTTGAACTCCCTAATAATACTGTCCTTCAACGATTTACTGCCTTTTAAAATATGTATATTTAAAATAACTGGAGTGTTCTTCAATTAAAAGTGGATTATTGGGATAGCTGACTGATACAATGTTGTATACAAAAATCAAAAGAGTTACTTCTACTTTTCCTGGCTCTGGGTTTAGTACTTTGATACTCCACCTGAATAGACAACATTAGGAATTGAGGAAAATGTGGTCAGGCTTTCACTAAGAACACATTTTTTTTTTTTAATTAGTAGACTTCATTATTTACAGCAATTTTAGTTTACAGATTTTTTAAAAATTAGTGGACTTGGGCCTGACGCAGTGGCTCATTCCTCTGACCCCAGCACTTTAGGAGGCCGAGGCAGGCGGATCACCTAAGTTCAGGAGTTTAAGACCAGCCTGGCCAACATGGTAAAACCCCGTCTCTACTAAAATGCAAAAAATAGCTGGGCGTGATGGTGGGTGCCTGTAATCCCAGCTACTTGAGGGGCTGAAATGGGAGAATCACTTGAACCCGGGAGACAGTGGTTGCAATGAGCTGAGATCATGCCACTGTACTCCGGCCTGGGCGGCTGAGTGAGATTCCATCTCAAAAAAAAAAAAAAAAAATAGCAGACTTTATTATTTATAGCAATTTTAGTTTACAGAAAAATTGATTGGCATGCACAGAGAGTTCTCACATACTTCATCTCCTTATCCATGGACAGCTTTTCCTACCATTACATCTTGTGTTAGGTATGTTACACTTGTCAAAATTGTTGAACTGATATTGATGCCTTGCTAACTGAAGTCCATAGTTTATATCAGGGTTAACCCTTCGTGTCGTGCAGTTCTGTCAGTTTTAGCAAATGTGTAATGACATATATCCATCATTATTGTATCATACAGAATAGTTTCACTGCCCTAAATATTTCTTGTTCTTCACCTGTTTGTCCTTTTTTCACTTCTACTGAACCTCTGGAAAGCACTAATGATTTTACCATTTCCACAGTTTTGTCTTTTCCAGAACATAATAAGTTTAGAAGCATACAGTATATACTTTCTCAGATTGTCTTCTTTCTTTAGCATTGTGCTTTTAAGATTCCCCCATATCTTTAGATAGCTTGATTTCTTAAAATCATTGTATAATAGTCCATTGTATGAAAATACCACAATTTGTTTACTCATTCATCTATTAAAGGACATCTTGGTTGCTTCCAAGTTTTAGCAATTATTAATAAACCTGCTATAGACATTCATGTTTATGTCTTTGTATAAACATAAGTTTTCTACTTGTTTGAGTAAACACCAAAGACCATGACTACTGGAATATATGATACAAATGTATTAAATTTGTAAGAAACTGCCATCATGTCTTCTAAAGTAGCTGCACCATTTTTCATTCCCATGAGCAATGAATGAGAGTTCCTGCTGCCACACCTTCTTGCCAGCATTTGATGTTGTCACTGTTTCAAACTCCAGCCATTCTACTAAGTGTGCAGTGGTGTCTCATTGTTGTTTAAATGTGAAATTTCCTAATGATATATGGTGGTGTACTTCATTTCACATGTTTATTTGCCATCTGTATATCCTTCTTGGAGAAGCACATACTTTTAGTGAATGCTTACTGTGTATCAGGCACTGCATTATATATCAGAATCATTTATCAATCTTTCACATAGGAAAATATGCACTTAATTTACTACGTAGTTTTTTAAAGTCAATGTACTTTCTCAGAAAGTGATAACTAAGCCAATGGAAAAAGCTATGTTTCCCATCAGAAAATTTACTACAAATCCACAATTTTATGAGTAAAATTTTATAAAATCACATGGATTTTTTTCCTCCTAAAACAGCTTTTCCCACTAAAAAAAGATGTGCATATGCTAGACATTTGTAAGAAGTGTGTCATACTCATACTCAGTACATGTCTATCATATGATACTACAATTTCATCCTTGGAATATACCCAAAAAGAGTGCGTGTGTGTGTGTATATATATCATATAAAATAATACTCATAATAGTATTAACAATTGCAAAACAATGGAAACAACCAAAGTGTCTGTTACCAACAGACTAAGTAATTTGTGATATACTAATTCATATGCTGAAATACAAAAAGGAAAAAAAAAGCAGCAGCAAAGTGAACAAATAGATCGTTACTACAAGCAACAACTTGGTTGACTCTCACAAACATAATGGTAAAAAATAGAAACCAGGCAAATAGGAGCACATGCTTGTACTTTAATGTATATGGACTTCAAAAAGAGAAAGAAGTGATGCATAATGATGGAAGTCAGACAGCAGCTACCTTTGGAACTGGAATACCTTTGGGGTGTGAGACATGTGAGCAGGATGGGACATGGGAAGTATTGATGAAATTCCATTTCTTATCTCATGAGCTCTTTATATGGTTATGTTCACTTTGTTAAAAATCTTTGAGTTGTGTAATTGTGATTTGTGGCATCTTCTAAATATTTGCTGTATTTCAATGAAATGTTAACTCTAAAAAACAGAGGTAATATATTAAAATTTCTAACTCTTTAGCTTTTATATCATTAGATAATAAAAATTTATACATTAAATAAACATAAATATATGCCTAGAGGCTATAATTATTAAAACTGGCAAAAGAGTAAAATCTTGAGTCTAGCTATTTTTGTATGTTCCTATACTTGAAGAAAGTTTGAAATAGAATAAGAAAACATATAAACATAAATATATTCTGCATATTTATGTGTTTGTATGTACATTTTTCATATCATAATTATCATTTTTGCTTCTATTTAATCATACTTTTGAATCCTAATATATCTACACACACAAACACACAAATTTGGTTACTGCATTTCAACAAAGTCTTATGAATATTAAGTTGGTATAAGTATGCAAATTTCATCACAAGGAGGATATTACAGGTAGGGATCCCTTCAGGATATAGTTGTGTTTTTTCTTTATCCCAGATGTGTTCTGAAAATTGAATGACTGACCATGTTAAGCTAATTGAAGGATATGAAGTGTGGCTGGATTGAACAGTTTGCAAGCAAAGTACTTAAAATGTGGTTGTAGGATTCCATAGTGCTGGTCTCATTCACAGTGTCTTCAGTGTGAGAACTCAGCCCAAAGAGCCCCATATTTGACTATTAATGAAATGTTTCTTCATATATATATATATATATATATATATATATATATATAAATTGTTTTATATATAATGTTAAATATACACACACACACACACACACACACACACACACATATATATATATATATATATATATATATATATATATATATATAGAAAGAGAGAGAGAGAGAGAGTTGTTCATGTTTGCAGGATACAAGTGATATTTTGATATAAGGGTACAATGTGTAATGACCAACTCTAAGTAATTGGGGTGCCCACTGCCTCAAACATTTATCATTTGTATGGGAAACATTCCAAATCTTCTCATTATTTTGAAGTATACAATAAATTATTCTTAACTATAATCACTCTGTTATGCCGTCAAATACTAGTACTTATTCCTTCTAACTGTATTTTTGCACATTAATCAATTCCTTTTTATTCCCCCTTCCCACTACCCTGCCCAATCTGCTAAACGTTTCCATGAAATTATTTCTTTCAGCTCCCACATATGAGTGAGAACATGCAATATATGCCGTTTCGTGCCTTGCTTATTTCACTTAACATAATGTCCTCCAGTTTCATCCACACTGCTGCAAATGACAAGATTTCATTCTTTTTTATGGCTGAATGTTATTATATACCATATTTTATTATTATTATTATTATTTATTATTATTTTGGGATGGAGTCTCACTCTGTCACCAGGCTGGAGTGCAGTGGTGTGATCTCGGCTCACTGCAACCTCCATCTCCTGCATTCAAGGGATTCTCCTGCCTCAGCTCCCTGAGTAGCTGGGACTGCAGGCACATGCCACCATGCCCAGCTAATTTTTGTATTTTTTGTAGACACAGGGTTTCACCATGTTGGCCAGGATGGTCTTGATCTCTTGACCTCATGATCCGCCTGCCTTGACCTCCCAAAATGTTGGAATTACAGGTGTGAGCCAACATGCCCGGCCTATATACCACATTTTAAAGATCTATTCATCTGTTCATAGACACTTAGGTTGATTCCATATCTTGGCTATTGCGAATATCGCTGCAATAAACATGGGAGTGCAGATGTTTCCCCAATATACTGATTTCAATTATTTTGGATACATACTGAACAATGGAGTTGCTGGATCATATGACAGTTCCCATTTTAGTTTTTTGAGGAAACGTCATACTGTTTTCCATAGTGGCTACAATAGTTCATATTCCTACCAATAGTGTGCTATCACTGAAATCTGAAGCTATCCTCCTCTTTTGAGTTTAAGGAACAATTGTTTAAAACAATCTAAAGATTCCATTTAATTTACCAATTAATAAGTACATTGGGTCTGGGCGTAGTGGCTCATGCCTGTGATCCCAGCACTTTGGGAGGCTGAGGCGAGTGGATCACTAGGTCAAGAGTTTGAGACCACCCTGGCCAACATGGTGAAACCCCGTCTCTACTAAAATACAAAAAATTAGCTAGGCTTGGTGGTGGGCACTTGTAATCCCAGCTATTTGGGAGGCTGACACAGGAGAATCAATTGAACCCGGGAGGCAGATGTTGCAATGAGCCAAGATCATGCAGCCACACTCCAACCTGGGCAACAGAGTGAGACACTGTCTCAAAAAAAAAAAAAAAAAAAAAAAAAAAGCTACCTTCATTTATAAGTACTACCCACACTTATCCATTCAGCTATGTTCCCATCCTAGTATAGTTTCTTATATTACTAAGCTAAAGGAGACTGTATTCGTGTTCTTCTCAAGCCTAGGTAGCAGTGTTGAAAGTAAACATTTTATTTCTTAGAGAAAAAAAAAAGTGGAAGGCAGGGAGAAACTTAGCTCAGAAAGTGGGATATTAGACCATCTAGTGAACATTGAAAATTAAGAATTAACTTAATTGAAACTGGAGTATAAAGGTCAATAAAAGTAACAGGAAGAGTGAGAATTTGTTGTTGTTGTTAATCTACAGTCCACTGAGCATCAAGCTCCCCCAAGTGAGATGACTATTTGAAAATCTTAAAGTGAAGTCTTCAGATTGCCTTTCTGAGTAAGGATGCTGACCATCTGGGACAGTCTGATTCCAAGCTTATCAGGTTGTAAGTCTATGGCGAAGATCACTGAGGCATCAAATAAGCTTGGGGATTATAATCCAGTAAGACATGTCTGTAATACAAAATAGTAGGTACAGACATCCTACAGCTCTCATTTCAAAAAGGAATCTTTAGAATGTTTAATTATTGCATTTAAAAGTCTGATGAGGCAAGATTTAAACTGTATTTGTATTTAAATATGTCAAATATGTGTATATATGTATATATATATATTCATCAAAGACGTGTAATCAAATCACATATATGTCACATATGGGCTTTCCATTTCTAAGAGCTACTTGTCAAACATAGGAAACAGGAAATTATTTTCTTTAAGTTCTTCTTGTGTATCACTTAAATTGCAGGCCTGGCTTTCTAAATTCACTAAATATTCTAATCTGATGTTTGGGTCTTTGGGCAATGAATTCACTATTTTCAAGGCTTTTAGAAATGCATGGTTAGCCACTAAACCAGCTTCAAAAGAGATTTCCTGGAGCTTTATTTATCAGTGAGATATTCTAAGTATTTCTAAAACACATCTAAGCATTCATGCATGTGCATAACCAAACACATATTCTCACTCAATATGTATGTGTTTTTAATAGACACACCAACTTGGATGTACAGGACACTTGGAACAGACCATTACTTCCATCTTTATAAATAATACCTTTATCAATGTTGAACAATGATATTTTTGATTTTTAGTTAATTTTCTGCTCCATTGTTCCTTATAGTTAATGATGATGATGATGATGATGATGATGATGATGATGATGATGATGATGGTGCTGGTGGTGCTGCTGATGATATCTAAATCTTACTAACCATGTGCTGAAGTTCTTCTCAGCCTTTTTCCCATGCAGTATGTCATTTAATTCGCTCAACAATTTCTAGAGGTTTTTAAATCATTTTTCAGAAAAGAAACTTGCAGCTAACAATATTAAATGCCAACTAAATTTATAGAGCTGGTAAATATATATAGCTAGTAAGACATGTACCCTTCGGTATATGTTGAATATTCAGTAAATATTTGTGAAATAAATGAATAATAAATAAAGTCTGATGTAGATAACTAAACAGCAATTTTGTTAAAAGAATAGCCTTCCAAACTACTCAGTTGCTACCTGAAGTTTTTCCAGAGCAATTCAAGATACTGCAAAATCCATAAAAAATGGTGTTTTGTTTTGCTTTAGTTTGGTTTTGTTTTATCTCAATGCCATAGATACACTGACACATTTTATATTCTGCTTAGCTCTTCTAGTTGCATGTTTTACTTAAGCTATATACTTTAAAAATATTTATGAGTACATCAAGAAGTCCAGCTTTTGAAACTTGTTTTGAGAAGAACACTGGGGCAGGGCTAAATAAAACTATGAACTGGGAATGAGAGTATATGTCTATAAGCACATGAGAGAGTGCTTACGGATGTTTCAGATGTAACTCCCTACCAAAATGTATTGAAAATAGAAAAATATCAGGTTGAATCTATGACCTGCTTTATAGTAGAACTAAATATGTTAACCAGTTGAAAAAATTAGGTTCAACAAAACACCAGTTAATACATTGTAAGAAATAATCTTGTTCTGGCAATGAATAAACTCGATGATATATGAAGTCTGATCTCCTTCACCTCCAATTTCTGATATTTTATGAGTCACTGTCATTTTTTCCTCCTGTTCAAGAAAATGAATAAAATAACCATTCTCTGTCTTGCTTCAGCCCTGTAATGCAAAACAGGTATCACAAAACTTAGAGGTGTGTAGGTACTTATAGGAAAATACACTTTCTCTTTTTGCATTTCACATTTTTCACGTCCAAGGAAACGGCAAAAGAGTTACAACCAGATTTGTATTTAGAATTCTAAATCAATTGAAGGCAATTTAAAGTTAGACTGACCAATATCATTACAGTGAAGGGAGGCAGATTGCTTACAATCTAACTTCTACTATTTGATGTCACTACAGCTCAATGGCATTTCTTACTCTAGAACTCTAGAACAATATTTCTCAAACTTTTAACACACATCAGAATTGCCCAGAAGACTTGTGAAAACACAGATCACTGGGCCCCACTCCCAGAGTTTCTTATTCAGTAGGGCTAGAATGGGCCCTAGAATTTGCATTTCAGGCAGGTTTCCCTGTGATGCTAATGCTACTGGTTTCAGGACTGCACTTTGAGACCTTGATAATCACTGAGCTAGAAGTGGTTCCTGGATGACAGAAGCTATGTCGACATTCTATTGCAAATAGATGATTCTCTACTGAAAGAGATTTCTTAATGTTGACTTACTAGCAAGACACATTTCTAAGAATTGTAAGCAGAAAAAAGTCAGTATCTTTGCCCTAACTCTGAATGTCATAGTATCTATGACAGTATATTAAAATAAATATATAAGTTACCTTCAAATGAAAAGGAAGTTACATACTACTATTAGTAAATGCAAAGTAGGAAGAGCATTTCTGCTGTGTTGGCATGAGATGAGGTTTGGGAAGGGGAAGTACATGGCGGTTTTGTATTTATCAACCCTATGAAAAACTTGTAGAACTAGCTTTTTTTTTTTTTTTTTTTTTTTGCTAAATATCTGTGAAGAAATTAGCTAACTGACTAAATAGAAACATAAAGAGTACAAGTACTAAAAGGTAAATTAAATAGGTAAAAAACAAGTAGGACTGTTCTAGGAAGGAAAATTATCATAGAAAAAATATTAAAGTAAGTAAAATTTTCTGTTAGAATATAGAATATATTGAATTGTTCAACAGAAATTGATTAACAGAATAACAAATGGTTTACCTGAGAATCTACCTATAAGGAGAGAATCTGAGGTTGTCATTATGAATATAATTAAATAATTAGGTGATAAACTGTTAAACTTGACTAGGCACGAATATTTTAGGCTCCAGAATCCCAGATCCCATGGGACCTTTAATGAAGGTCTGGCTGGCTGCTTCAATTAAGAAAGGTAGAAAGTAAGATCCTCATAAATGCATTCAGAAAACAGAAGCAGAGGGTCATTAGTTATGAAATTTCATCACACAAATGGTACAGAAATATATTAACTATGCAAATGGAGAAGCAGGCTAACTATCTAGATTAAAGGGAAGGATAAGTCTTCTCAACTGGAAAGGGTTCTATGTCTACTGAGGAAACTAGGAAAGCATTAGTGGGAGCTCCATATGAGAAAGATTTGATGAGTCTCCTCTCTTAATAGATTTTCACCATTGGGTGAAGTTTGCTACCGAATAGACTTAATAAATATAATTCCTCACACGGGAATATGTCAAAATAAAATAATGCTGCATTTTATATGAAAGTTTCCTCTTGAAAATATTTATTCTGAATTTCATCAGTATTTTATGTCTAATTTCTGATTCAAAGGAAAGGTAGGAGATAAAGGACCAAATTCAATGGCATCAAGAGGCCAATCTGAGAAACCTAGAAGATAAGGCATTCTGTAAAACAACTATTCAGGCTTCTTCAAAAAGTCATGAAAAGCAGGTATTGCTTTAAATTTAAGGCAACTTAAGAGCAATAAAAAATGAATATAACATAGTGTCCTTAACTGGATTCCATTTTGAACTAACCAATGGTTTGATCCAATAGAGATGTTGAACATGAAATAGATGTTAGATGACAATAGAGAATTATTCTTAGATGTTATCAAGGTGTCGGGTGGTATTTAACATAATATTTTTATTTATATTAGTGGTTCCAATTCTAAAGTAGGTAGTGTGAATGCATCAGTTTTATAATTTACTATAAAATTACTTTAGCAAAAAACAGATGAAGCAAATTTGTCAAATGTTAACAATCGTTAAATCTAATGATAAGCACATTGATGTTTATATATAGAGAATGTTTAAAAATTTTATAATAAAAAGTAAAGCTACAGAAGAAAAATAGAATTATTGCTTAATGTATCAAACATTAAATGCTATTTAAAGACCATATTACTTGATACATTAATTTTGTTTTTAATATGATATATTGTGAGATACTATTTGCATTTATTTTGTGCAGTCATTACCCCCTCCCTCAGTACAGTTTTATAATAAAGAAAAAAATAAAGAAAGAAAGGGAGGGAGAGAAGGAAGACAGGCAGGCAGGTAGGATTATACTATATCATAGATAGCTGAAGTTTTTCATAGTTAACATTGGGCCTTACTTGACAGACCATAGGAAAATGTAGATATTAGCCCCAAACATCGGACAACCTGTGGAAGCCAAGCATTTCCTGAGCACAATGTAAGATTTCAGAGACTTCCTAGTAATACATAAATATGACACTAAGAAAGTCATCATGGCATTTCATGGAATACTATATTGTGGCTGTTGACGTTGTTGCTGTTGATTTCTAATTATTGCTTTTTAAAATTTTTGTTAGTCAAAAAGTGTGAGGAAATGATTGTTTAAACCAATTTAAATAGGCAAATTTAACTCTAGAACTTTTCAAACCCTCTAATATACTGTGAGATAAGTGTTTTCCAAATTCATCTCAGAATAAAACTTTTTGTTTTAATAGCATCTTGAGAAAGTTTTGTTCCGTATAACATTTTGAGAAAAGCAGCTGCAGATTACTACCCCAGTCAGTCCAGGAAGCATAAAATACAAACTATCTTAGTCTTGACCCCTTATAAAGTAAAGCCTGAGAGAAAGGGTTGCTTGTAGGTTACTTTATTGTGGGAAGTGATCAAAAGGAATACAAATACAAAACTAGTTACTGTGAAACTGGTAGGAAGAAAAAAAATAGGATCCAAAGATTCAATGAGTAGATCACTGCCATGGGCAACTGGAAACTGAGGGTTCTTGCAATCCTTTAAGAAACCATGCAGCAAGCATTTCCAAATTATCCACAGGAGAGACTTAAGTAGGAAGAATGTATCCACCTGCTCCTGTAGTAATTAAGAGTCGCCTCCAAGTTAACTGGCACCTATGTGGAAGTTCATGCCTGTATGTGAACAGCTTTGCGGATTCCTGCATGTATTGTGCATCATGCAGTTTTGGCCTAGAAGATGTGGGGCAGAGCTCAAAGCAGATCCCAGTTAAGCAGTGAGTAGGCACTGACACTGGACTGGGGCTGGAGACTGAGATCAATGGAACACCAGAGAAGAGCCTATAAAGGGAAAATAGTTTCTAACTTCTCTTTCCAATTGTGTCAAAGACATGAATGTGGAGAAAGTGGGAAGGAGGGGAACACAGATAAAATACATCAAGTAAACCATTAATAAGCTTTTTTTCTTTAAGTATCCTTGGAGACAGATGAATAAGCAAGACCAAATGGGCTGAACCTATGAAATCTTGCTGGAATGAAATATAAGCGAGTCCACTCGCATGGCACATTCTTCTCTTCTTGCACTTGTGGGGATGTGTATTGTTCCTCAGCCCTCTGATAAAGGACCACCGTTCTAATTCTCCTACTCCTGCAGTGAGGCTTTCATAAAACAAAACAATCCTAGCTGACAATTAGCTGAAAGGTGCTCACAGAATTGATAGCAGCAGTGCTTCTAGATTCACTGACACTGAATATTTCCTTTGTGCATTGTCATCAGAAGAGCCTGTCATCACAGTCCCTCTAATGATCTCTTTCATCATTTTGTCATCTTATTGGTGTCCAAGATTTTAGATCCATTATCCACTCATCTTGTTTCCTACGACCAGGCTACAGGCTCATGCTAATCCTGACATCTTGTTCACCCTTTGTCTTCACGGTTTGCACTATTATTAAGTGTTTGCCCTTTGGGCAACGTGTCCGGGGGTCTTGTCTGCCTGTTATATGATGGTGAATTTTCTGGAACCAGAAATAAGACTACTCTAAATTGTGCTTATACCATTTTAATCCCTGATTGTGAAAGCTTCTAG
The DNA here is from genome assembly GCF_048565385.1 of Saimiri boliviensis. Classification (NCBI taxonomy): domain Eukaryota; kingdom Metazoa; phylum Chordata; class Mammalia; order Primates; family Cebidae; genus Saimiri; species Saimiri boliviensis. The sequence goes on along the minus strand of NC_133449.1, from coordinate 192,336,549 downwards.
TTGCACATTGGATAGATAACAACCAGGTAGTCATTCTGGTAGTCTCAGACTAAATAAATTCTCAAGAGAAACGGATTAAAGTGTTTTATATTCCCATTAGCGTTCCCCAATTTTCTGACTGATAGAAGACAAATGGACTCATCTTGGTTGCTTTTTTATCTGTCCTTTGCCTTCAAACCTTCAAGGTCATAAAGTAGTTCTATCATTTGGAAAAATAGAATAGGATGTATGGATATAAACTCCAAATTAGTTGCTGATGAAAGCATATTTTCCCCTTTTATGCATTTTATTCAGCAAGTTTAAAGTCTGAATTTGTAAATTGAGTTCATTCAAGCTTAAACCAGATTTGAGCTTGAAAAGCTCATAGCATTTGGTTTTGCTTATAAATAGTGCCTGACACTTCCCAAATTCAATTAGCTTCAATTCTTACAAAGTCATATTATAAGCAAAACTCGGTTCTATAAGCCTATTTCAAAATTGCCTAAATATAGTTTAGTGTGTGAACTTATATTTTTCTTTATTTTTTAAATTGTCACTGAATTTCATGGAATAGATTAGTTCATTTCTTATCATGAATATTGCATTATTGAAAATTTGAGAGACTGAAGGGTTTTGTTTGATCCTTTTCAGTTTTTGCACTCTTATTTTTATTTTTTTTTTAATTTTTATTTTACTTTAGGTGCATACTATATCTGGCATTTCTCCCCATGTTATCCCTCCCCACGCTCCCCACCCCGCACTGTCTCTCCCCTACCCACCTCAACTGCCCCCAGTGTGTGATGCTCCCCTCCCTGAGTCCATGTGTTCTCATTGTTCAACACCCACCTATGAGTGAGAACATGCAGTGTTTGGCTTTCTGTTCTTGTGTCAGTTTGCTGAGAATGATGGTTTCCAGATTCATTTCAATGCTGAAAGGGAAACTATGCTGAGGGGTTTTGGTGCTTTTGCTGCTGTTTTTGTCTTATGGAAGCTAGAAATGCCCTGGTAAGTAGGCCGGTGTCCGAAAACAAGAGTCTGTAGAAAGATTTTCTCGTTTTTTTTTTCTCTTAGAGTTTCACAACAGGTGTTAAAATAAATATGGAAAGCAAACGTATAAACTAACAGCCAGGATGAGAGCGATCCATTGTTGGTGAATTGTTATTTTTTAAATGTGTCTGTTTCCTAAAACAAACCTGGTGCTTGTGGAACAGCTGACTGTAAGAAAAATAAATGGAAAGCAAAAAGAGGAACTAGTGGCAAAATAGTGTATTTGGAGTAGTGGGCAAAGAAACAAGAGAACCTACTGATGTTCTCTTTATCAACGGTAAAGGAGAAAAGCAACACAGCTATGGTCCAGAGAGAAAGCACAGAGGATTTTACAGCCAACAAAATCACAAGGTAGCTTTTGGTTTTTCACAGCACCCTTTCAGTCCTCCTTTCTGCCTATGCCATGCCACCCATCCGTTCTCCAAGCATCCAAGTCATTTGGTGACAAAAAAAAAAGGAATGAGATAAAACTCAAACAAATTGTGTTTCATATGCAGGCAAACTATTCAGTTTGTGGGCAAAGTCTGAGTGAGTCTAGGCATGGTATGGATGTTTGGAAGAGAGATTGCTCTCCCAACTTTGGTTCTTCTGTGAATGATATTTTTTAGAGTTAAATCACTTCCCTGGGCCCAAGTTTCCTTTGTGAAAGTAAGGCTTGCCTGATTATCAGTGAATCAGACACGTGCCCACACCTTACTCCTACATGTACACTATAAGCCCAGCTATGGATAAAATGCCGTAGTCTCATTTTTAATGATGTAATAGCTCATAAATCAAAATTCTATCATTGCAGAGGCCATACACTTGTCATGTAAGAGCAATATAGTGTCCCTCTCTAAGGAAGAGAACAGAAACGCAAGTCAAAAAGAGAAGTTCACACTGATTATATGGGCAACAAGAAGTGAGGGAAAATAAAATCTGAATTCCGGAGACAGGAATTCTCCCCTGAGCAGCCTTCCTTAGTTTTAGATGATGTCTGAGGCACTGACCCTAGACACCAACAAAAGAAACTTGTGCAGTCAAAGACTTGAGTGCAAAAAGAAAAGGTTTTGAGAATGAAAATCATCTACCAAGGAAGAATACATTACTGTTTTTGGAAAAGAATAAAGTCAGTTTACCCTTGTGTATGTCTCTGTGTGCTATCCTGGAAGAAAAATGGTAGCTGAAGGGGATTTGGGATCAATAGAGGATCCTTTCTTTAGATGAGAGAAAAAATAGCATTTTTTTCTAAGCTGGTAGGAATGATTTAGTGGAAAGGAAGAACAAAAATGATGCAGGAGAGAAAGAAGAATTTGTGGAGTGAAAAGGTAAGAAAGCGTATCTAGTGTACAAGCGGAGGGGTTGCCCTCAGACAGGAACAAGGAAAATTAATCCAAACTAACAGCAAAAAAGGCAAAATATACAGATAGAGGTAGGTGGGACTGATGACGTCGTTGATACTTGCAGGTAGACTATGATTCTTATTTTTCCAGTTCTTTTCTCATAGGAGCAAAGCTACACGATGAGAATGAGGAAAGCATTGAAAATGCCCAAGAACACAAAACATCAGTAAGAAAACATAATCGAGGAGAGTGGAGGAGATTGGCTGGGGATATTTAGAAAGGTTGCTACACAGTAATAAAGACCCACTTAAGATTAATAACCATGAATTTAAAATGAGACAATACCAGCATTGTTTTGTGGGTTTTATTTTTTCCAGTTTGTTGCAGTTGGATGGAGCCAAAATTGAATGCTTGTTAGACAAATACAATGAAAGGAATATGAGTAAGAAATTTGGATTTTATGTAGAAAACTAATTATAATGAAGAGTTACAGAATTTAAAGAGTTTAAGGATAGAACTCAGTGAATAGACTGCACTAGTATTTCTTGGTGGGGTCAAGGAGTTGATAGAGTGGGCTAAAAATGGATGAACTGAAAAATTCATATATAACTGGCAGAAGGTAAAGGTGCTTAAAATTGAGACTATCAAACCTGCACTTACAGGTTATATAATTGTTTAGATCATGACCAAGAGAAAGGAGTAGAATTAGGAGGATCCCACTGATAAAAATATTCAGGGTCTGAATAAAAGTGATTTGTATGATGAAAGGGTATTTGCTGATCATATTGTCTGGTAATATAAGACATGAGAAGCTGAAGGTGTTTTAGAAGGAGTAAAGATAGTCTCAAAAAGGTAATGATGAGCAGGGAGAATGCCTCTTCTACTTCAGGCCCTGACTATGAGAAATACGAAATATCAAAAGAAGTACCTTTTGAGGGGGCTTCAAGGGAAAGGGTTAATTCAGGGAAGTCAGATTTTCATTAGGGCAAGAGGAGAAGGGATCACTGAGATTATAGAGTTTACTGAAAACTGATGTTGGCGTTTGGAGAGTACAGGAGAAAAATTGAAAGAGTTAGGGGAAAGAAGAAAATAAGAGACAGGGAAAACAAAAGCCATATTTGGTGTCTTATGTAGATTTGATTCCATAGTATAATGAAATACCTGGAAGTCTTGAGCGTCTTGTGACCAAAGACCTTGTATCTGAAGACATAATTAGTGCTTAGTCGTAATGTTGTCAAAGCAGATAGTGGTCTTGAGACCTGAGAGTTAGGGACAGTATGTACAAGAATAAGTGCTTTTAATCAGTCTTATATCATGAAGGACTTTTCATTAAATAGGCTATGACATCATTGTAATGGATGAATAATTGAATGTACTCATGACATCATTGTAATGAATAAATAGGATGAATTCCATGCTATAGACACAAAGTAATTTCATTAGTTAATTCAGAAAGAATTTATTAAGTGCCTAACATGTGCCGGTCATTGTGTTAAGTGCTAGGCATGCAGCAAAGGTCAGACACATCAGATATGATCATCTCTGTCTCCACTGAACTTAAAAATAGCAGAGAAGAAACATATTGAACGTGGAATGAGAGAGGAGAGAGCATTGCTAAATTACTATGGATGCTATGACTGGTGGGCATGGGATAGAGGGTGGTGAGAGATGAAGAATGAAGATGAGTTACTAGGTGAAGAGATAACAACATCATGTTGATTGAGAGAATAAACAGCACATTAGGGGAAATACCTTTAGGACAGAGAGGTTAGAGCACAGTGGACAGTGACATAAAGCAGAAGCAGTGACAGGAGCAGAGCCCACCACTTGGTCAAGAGGCGTTGGGTTTATTTCCCAGCTCTTAGGACACATTAACTAGTTGTCACATTTTTCTCAGTTATACCTAACATGGTTGTTACTTATGATAATGACTATCCCTTAGGAAAAAATTTGCCCCAGATATATGATTTCTCTTTGGATATTTTCCTTGGTATTGGTAAGAAAAATACATATAAACATTTAAATCTAATTTTTAAAGTTGCCCAAGTATGCTTTTATCAATAATTAATTTCCCTCACTTTTACCAAGAGTTGATCAGTCTTTGCTTCCCTATCTGATAGACAAAATCTGACATCTCATTGTATTTTTTTAACTCTTTGTGAGATTGAGCATTTTTTCACTTAAAATGGTCAATTATATTTTTCTCTATACTTAACTGCTTATTACCTGTCTTTTGTTCATTTTCCTGTTAAAATTTTTGAAAATAAATAATTGATTTTGAGAAATTTTCCTTATTAGTAATATTCTTTATATTTTGCTAATATTTCTTGGTTTGTCTTTGTCTTAACTTTTATATTGTGTGTTTTATTTAAAATACAGAACTGTATTCATGTTTTACATTTTAGATTTTATGGTCAAAGTTTTGTTAGTCTTTTTGATAAAATGACATATTTTATATCATACTTAGAAAAGCTTTTCCCATTGTAAGACTTTTTAGTATATTTATGAGTTCTTGTTTTTTGTTTAATATTGTTATATTTTTCATTGACAATTTATCCATCTGCAATTGGTGAATGGAATTTCAGCCAAAGATGTCCCTTGGATTTTGAACACAGGTGATTACTAGGACAAAGATACCATCACCAAATAAAACATGCTGAAGGAAGTGCCAAGGAGTAAGCCAGGGTAGAAAAAACTTTGCTTTGGGAGCTGGAAAGTTAAATTCAATTTACACCTCCAAAAAACAAGTAAAATCATAATTGCTTTGTAGGATTTTTGTGGCTATGTTTGTAAAGTACAAAAAATGTTAACAGTTTTCACTATTTAGCAAAACAAAATATCTGTCTCTGAGATACTAGCAAAAATTATTAATATCATAATTTCATTATGACATATATTGTTGCCATTTGACCTATTACGAAGTCATGACTAGCCGGGTACAAAGGCTTATGCCTATAATCCCAGCTAGCTGGGAGGCTCAGGTGAGAAGACAGCTCAGGGCTAGAAGTTTGAGACCAGCCTCAGCCTGCTGTAGAAATACAATAAAAAAATTTTCAAAAGGCCATGAGAAAAATACATGGCTTTGTTTAGATAAGAGCTTGATAGATTAAATTAATTAGGAGTCAGAATGCTCTCCCTAAAAATACCTACAGAAAGGAGTTCAGCTAAGATATCAGCTGCATAAACTCACAGCATAAGTAGCTTCTTGCATAAGGCAAGAAGCCTACTAGTATGAGTCTGTAAATTAAAAAGAAACAAATTTCTCCCCTGCCCTCTGTTAAAAGTATGCTTGAGATGTGCCCCAGAAAATGTCTGTGATACATCATAGCTGGTTGTAATGTAAGCTGTATTTAAGGTAATTGGTTCTGAAAGGAGATAAAATGGAAATTCATAGTCTTTCACAAAAAACATCAAGTTGGTAATTGTAGTTATTAGTTCATATCCAAATTTTCTGTCTGGACTTTTGTAGATCTATTCTATCTACATATTTGAAAGTACAATAGCGCTCATTTTCATATGATAACGTTCATTTCCATATTGCTCCATGTTCACTGAGAATCTGAAGTAAATATATTTGGATAAGACATGGGATAATGTGCATACAGATAATAATGGAAAGCCAACATCTCAACACCATGATCAATAAAAATTGAAAGTGATGAGTAAAACTGCTGTGCTTGATTAAATATTGACATTAGTATTTTAGTAATGGAAAATTTGAAATGTCCTTTTTCTCCTTGAATTCATTAAGCCCCCAGAGAAGCTTTACAGACTCATTATCTTACTTCATGTTGGGCTTTTCATCTTTGAATCTCAAAGAGCAAAAAATGAGATTTAATGACTCTTGAGGTCGTGCTACTTTTTACGCCTACAGTGCTATACAAAAGACTTACTTCATCAGATTGACTTTTACCTGCAATTTGTTTCCTGAACTTGCAAATTTTAAATTCTACAGAGTTCTTTTTTATTGAAATAAAGTACACATACAAAAGGTGCACAAATCATGAAGAGACAGTTCAGTATCATCACAACTTGAATACGCTTGTGAAAGCTCACCCAATCACAGAACTAAAACATTAGAAATACCTCAAAACTTTATTTTCTTTAAACATGAAAAGAAGAACCCTGCCTTTCTCTCTCCTCTTTTCTTCCCTCCCACCCTTTCTTACTTCAATTATTTTTAGTCTAAACCACAATCTTCACATTCATTAAATCTCCTTCAATCAGGCCACACACTCATAAACCTCAGGGAAAAGCATCCTGAATTTTGAGTTGGGGGAACATAATTATTTACATTTTCTATAACATTTTAACACCTATTGAGTTACTGAATTTATTTTTTAGGAGGTATAAAATTCTTTATCAGTGAATGTGTTTAAATAGATATATTTCTAATCATTAGTTTGTCTTTGAGCTTATAATTAAATCTCTATAATTTTCAATAAACAATCCTAATGTTATATAACACAGAAATATTTAACACACATTTCAACAGATTTTTAAACATTTGTGTTGGGTTTGAGTTTCAAAATCATAACTCTTAGATGAGGGTCAATTCTTGAGTTCTTTGACATATTCAGTGTAGAAGTTAAGACTGTGGGGCCACTTCATTTATCTTCTCAAATATCCTACTTTGTAAATACTTATGCTTAAACTTACATGTGAATATACTTCATATTAGGAGTCCCAAAAGCCCAGACATGGGGCTAGTTCTGGTCTGTGGCTTGTTAAGAAGATGGCCACACAGTAGGAGGTGATGGCAGGAGAGTACTACCAACTGAGCTATATCTTAGGTCAGATCAGCAGGGGCATTGGGTTCTCAAAGGAGCACAAACCCTATTGTGAACTGTGCACACGAGGGATCTAGTTGGCACACTCCTTATGAGAATCTAATGCCTAATGATCCGAAGTGGAACAATTTCATCCCGAAATTATCTCCTCAACCCCTGAGCCCCTGACCCCATCTGTAGAAAAATTGTCTTCCATGAAATGGGTCCCTGGTGCCAAAAGGGTAAAGACTACTGCTTTACATTACACATTAATTTGTATCTAAGTCCCCAATTAGTGAGTAACAATTTTAGTTTATGCTACTCTGTCTTCAGCATAGGCAGTTAGATAGATAAATGTATTCGATTTACATAAACTTTTAAATAAATTTCTAATTGCCAAAAATTATACATGAAACTAAAGTTCCACTCTTTATTATTTCTCCTTTGCTGACAATTGGTTCTCACTTTCCCGAAGTTGTTTTATATAGTTTTCATGTTTGTTTTTATAATTTATCAATAAATGTTTATACTCATAAGAAGATATTAATAATATGTGTATCTTTTTGAAACTTGATTTTTTAATTTAATATAAAGTTTTGGCAATTTTTAGTGTAAGTTATTCATTTTAATGTCTCTAATAACATTTCATCATGCTAATAAACCACAATTTTTTCATTTCCCTTCTGTTGGAAAATTAAACTTTTTATTTCTTTGCTAATGTAACAGTGCTATATTGAACATCTTTGTGCCTATCTTCTTGTACACATGAAAGTTTATGCAGGGTAGACTTCAGAAATGCTATCTAACTTTACTCAGAATTTTAAATAATTCTCAAGAATGGTTATTATTAATTTCACTCAAAATGACAATGTCCAAGAGTTCTCATTTCTCAAAGCCTTAACTATATTTGGCATTTTGAATGTATTAACCATTACAAATTTAATGACTGAAAAAGTGTATTATTTTCACAGCTAAAGGTAGTCATACCAATTTATTGTATTGCAAAAAAAAGTTAATTTCCTTAAAACAACTTTAATTGAAACTACCATTACTCTATTTCAAAGGCTAAATTGTAAATATTGAAAAAATTCTTTGTATTTTTGCACCAATCTAAATATTTTAAATTTTTTCTTTTACATTCCGCATGTACTATGACAAAGATATCCAACCTTTATCTAATTCGTTCATCTATATATTCTTTGTGTGTGTGTGTGTGTATGTTTTATTTAGCAAGTGATTTTTTATTGTTTAGCCACAATTCTCCCACATTTTTGCATTACCATATTTTTTCCATATTTTTAGATATGAATTTCATATTTTGTAGATACACAATTTATTTGACATTAAAAGGGAAAACATTTTTTTGCTGAATAATATCACATTATATTTAACTTAAACAATTATTAATTTTTGAATATAAAAATTTGTAGCTGCTGGGAATCACATTTATTTGTAAGTCCCAAAATAGCCCTGAGATCTGAATAGAAAAATATCTTTTATAAACTATAACAGAACTCTCACCTCAAAATAAAACACTATGAAATTTACACAATTGTATCTGTACTCAGTATCTTTATGGATTTTTAGAAATGACAATGCAAATAGGTTTACATTCCGAAAAGAGAGCTTAAACTAAGAGGATCTAACTTGAAACCAGGCACCCTATACAGGAATCTGTTCTAATCACTAGAACAGTCATAAAGTCATATTTGTTAAAAACACAGGTCCTTAAATGCTTAGTTCATCCATATTCTGTATCTGAATTATTTTCTTCTCTTTGCTCAAGAACTTCAAATTACCTCTCAAGAATTTCAATCACACTCTGTCTCCACTGTATTTTTTCCTTTCCCCACTTTCATGGGTGTTTCCATTGACAATTTAGGCTCAAATCTTCTCTTTATTATTACCCCATGTTTTCCACCATTGCACTAACACTTTCTACCTTCACTGCTTCATTTGAAAAATAGACAGATTCCTTTAATACTCATTGACTGTTCAGACTACTTATAGAGAGGTGACATCTGCTGTTGGACTTGAGCGCAAATGTGATACATTTCAATCCCCATCTTACCCACCAAAGAATTGGCAGCATTTGACACTATTGTCATTCTTTTAAATAAGCTCTCATTTATAGATTGCTGTAAAAAGTTTCAATGTCCAATATAGAAAGTAATTTTTTAAAACCATGTATAATACCTCTATGTAGCAATAACTACACTTAATGTTCTTTTTGCTTTCCATTGTATTTATTATAATTATCCACAGTTATATAGATTTATACTGCCTTTTCACTCAATATTTTGTATATGAAATACACTTTGAAATTTTATTTTACTTATTTTTTATATATATATTTTATTGTGTTTTAGGTTTTGGGGTACATGTGAAGAACATGCAAGATTGTTGCATGGGTACACACATGGCAGTGTGGTTTGCTGCCTTCCTCTCCATCACCTATATCTGGCATTTCTCTCCATGTTATCCCTCCCCAACTCTCCACCTCACACTGTCCCACCCTTAGTTCCCCCCCACCCCTGCCACAGACCCCAGTATGTGATGCCCCCCTCCCTGTGTCCATGTGTTCTCAGTGTTCAACACCCGTCTATGAGTGAGAACATGCCGTATTTGATTTTCTGTTCCTATGTCAGTTTGCTGAGAATGATGGTTTCCAGGTTCATCCATGTCCTCACAAAGGACATGAACTCATCGTTTTTTATGGCTGCATAGTATTCCATGGTGTATATGTGCCGCATTTTCCCTGTCCAGTCTATCATCGATGGGCATCTGGGTTGTTTCCAAGTCTTTGCAATTGTAAACAGTGCTGCAGTGAACATTCGTGTGCATGTGTCCTTATAACAGAATGATTTATAATCCTTTGGGTATATATCCAGTAATGGGATTGCTGGGTCAAATCGAATTTCTATTTCTAGGTCTTTGAGGAATCACCACACTGTCTTTCACAATGGTTGAACTAATTTACACTCCCACCAACAGTGTAACACTGTTCCTATTTCTCCACATCCCCTCCAGCATCTATCGTCTCCAGATTTTTTAATGATCACCATTCTAACTGGCCTGAGGTGGTATCTTAATGTAGTTTTGATGTGCATTTCTCTAATGACCAGTGATGAGCATTTTTTCATATGTTTGTTGGCCTCATATATGTCTTCTTTTGTAAAATGTTTGTTCATATCCTTTGCCCACTTTTGAATGGGCTTGTTTGTTTTTTTCTTGTAAATCTGTTTTAGCTATTTGTAGATTCTAGATATTAGAACTGGTCAGATGGGTAGATTGCAAGAATTTTTTCCCATTCTGTTGGTTGCTGATTCACTCTAATGACTGTTTCTTTTGCTGTGCAGACACTGTGAAGTTTGGTTAGGTCCCATTTGTCTATTTTGGGTTTTGTTGCCAATGTTTTTGGTGTTTTAGTCATGAAGTCCTTGCCTATCCCTATGTCCTGAATGGTTTTGCCTAGGTTTTCTTCTAGGGTTTTTATGGTGTTAGGTCTCATGTTTAAGTCTTTAATCCATCTGGAGTTAATTTGAGTGTAAGGTGTCAGGAAGGGGTTCAGTTTCTGCTTTCTGCACATGACTAGCCAGTTTTCCCAATACCATTTATTAAGCAGGGAATCCTTTCCCCATTGCTTATTTTTGTCCTGTTTGTCAAAGATCAGAGGGTTGTAAATGTGTGGTGTTTCCTCCGCGGCCTCTGTTCTGTTCCATTGGTCTATATATCTGTTTTGGTACCAGTACCATGCTGTTTTGATTACTGTAGGCTTGTAGTATAGTTTGAAGTCAAGTAGTGTGATTCCTCCTGCTTTGTTCTTTTTGCTTAGAATTGACTTGGCTATATGGGCTCTCTTTTGGTTCCATATGAAGTTTAAGGTGATTTTTTCCAGTTCTGTGAAGAAGGTCATTGGTAGCTTGATGGGGATAGCATTGAATCTATAAATTACTTTGGGCAGTATGGCCATTTTCACAATATTGATTCTTCCTAAACATGTGCATAGAATGTTTCTCCATCTGTTTGTGTCCTCTCTTATTTCATTGAACAGTGCTTTGTAGTTCTTCTTGAAAAGGTCCTTTACGTTCTTTGTTAGTTTTATTCCTAGGTATTTTATTCTCTTTGTAGCAATTGTGACTGGCAGTTTGTTCTTGAATTTGGCTCTCTTTAAGTCTGTTATAGGTGTATAGGAATGCTTGTGATTTTTGCACATTGATTTTGTATCCTGAGACTTTAAAAGGCAATGTTATTAAATTTTATATGCGAATGTAGTAAATGTAAAAATTGTATTATAATTATAAATAAAACTGTAGTTAATATACACATAAATCAATTATAAATACCTCTCATTTTAACAGAAAACATAACTAGGAATAAAATCTTTCTGTAAATAATAAAAGATTTTCTAAACAATTTTTAATCACTGAATTAATTTTACTTTTCAATACAAAATCTAGAAAATATAAAAAGGTACAAGTAAATTTTTGCCTAATTAAAATTATTTTTCAATGCACATATGACTTCTAAAAATAATAACTAATACCATACACAATGATTTTTTAGTCAAATATTTTATACAAAGAATAGGCAAATTTTGATAATTTCAGTAATTTTTACTTGGCAAATGCTATTCTCTCTTAGATACAAAATCGGTCTAGTCTTGCTCCAATCACAGACTGTTTTAACAAGCATGTTTTTAAACATTGGTATTGTATTTCCCACTGAGCCCTTATTTTTTCAAAATAATATTTATTCTATCAGATAAACTATGTATACATAAAGCAATATGGACCAGCATTTATTCTTTTGTTTTTAATTAACTGGCCAAAAAGACTTCAAATTTCTTTAGAAAGAATTTATATTATAGTATTGCAATACTGAGTCATCAACTATGGTAATTTTCTTCTTTTCTATTATTATAAGTAAATTTTCAGTTTTTTATATTTGTTTCCACATCTTTTTCTTTTTGAAAAATATATATAATTCAATTTTGTGATTTCTGATCAGTTATTATTATTTTTTGAATGTTGTTTTTATTTTTGAGATAGTCTCACTCTGTCACCAGGCTGGAGTGCAGTGGTGTAATCTTGGATCACTGCAACCTCCAACTCCCTGGTTCAAACAATTCTTCTGCCTCAGTCTCCCAAATCACTTGAGGCCAGTCTGGCCAACATAGTGAAACCCTGTCTCTACTAAAAATGCAAAAATTAGCTGAGCATGGTTGCGCACAACTGTAGCCACAGCTACTTGGGAGGCTGAGGCAGGAGAATCACTTGAACCTAGGAGGTGGAGATTAGAGTGAGCCAGGATGGCACCAGTGCACTCCAGCCTGGGCAACAGAGTGAGACTCTTGTCTTAAAAGAAAAAAAATTCAAAATGTTTTTCCTAAAGTATGCTGTTAGCTATTTTTACTTTCCCTTTGCCCCCAAAACACCTGGTTGTCCCCTCAAAAAATTTATACATAAAGCTAATTGAACATAAGCATTTATGTATCTTAATGGATACAACAGATACTAATATTTTTGATAACATAATGCAAATAATATTATAAAGGAAAGGAATAAGAAGCCTCCTGCTGCTGCTGATGTTACTGATGATGATACTAATGAGGATAATGATAGGGTAGCATTTCCAAATCTGTTATTCCGGTCCTGGCCACAGGAGTCAGTGGTTTACACTAATTTTTCATTTAGTTTTTATGATAAATATATGTGAACTTAAGCAAAAAAGAATTACGGGGTAGTGATTATGCAGAGTTGAAGTTGGAATAAAAGAAAAAGTTGACTGTGATACCATACAGACATGGCAGCCAGTGAGAAGGCCCAGGCACAATGAAAACAGGGGCATTCACAGAAGAGAGGCACAGATAACAACTGAACAATTCTGCAGGTGCACCTCTGTGGGGCCCCAAGGAAGATGTAAGGTGATGCCTCTGTTAAATAGAGCTTATTTGCAAGAAGCCTGGAGAGTTACTTTCTACTGGCTATTTTTATGACTGTGAAAAAAGTGTACCTTCTCCACTCCACCCTTCTCTACCACAATCTATTTCTCTACCAATTATTATATATGCCAAAATCTAAAGCTGAAAGGATTTAGTTGCACTATGTGTAAGTTCTTGCCTCTCTGAAATTTCAAATTTCTCAAATATTTCCAATTATAAGGTTTATCTGACCACAGGGCTAATGCTTATCCATCAGTTATATTAAATTTACTTTACATAACTTTGATCTTAATTCTCTTAGATGCCTACTTAACCCCCAGTGCAGCAATTTCAACTTGAAACACAGTATTGAAGCAGGTATAAATGGCAGATTAGGTAATTGCAGGTACTCTATGAACAGCCTGCAAGAAGTCCATCAAATTTCCAATAACTAATTACAGTTGTAGTCATCTTTTGGGGGAGAAACAGAAGACAACTATTTGTCTTCAGAGAAGAAGCTTAAGGGAACAATTTGTCTTCTGGAAACTGCTTATGAAAAAAAAATTCACAAATTTTATTTCTGTCAAAGATAAAGTCTGATATGAGAAGAATTCTGACATACGAATCTGTTTATTTTTACATATGTACGATTCCACAGATCATGTTGCTTATAATTCCTATCTGTTTTAAGTTAACTTGTGTACTGAACTGAGCAAGGCAATGCAACATTATTTTGTGGGAAATCTCTGGAACTAACAACATCCTAGAATAATTTCAAGTGATAATGTTAAATGAGGTACAAATTACAGGGAAATGCAGTTTGAAAATGTTGCCTAATGAATAGGAAAAAGTATTTGAAGCATCAGTAAGAGGTTGAAAATTAAGATTCAAAGATGAAATTTAGAAAGATTTTGAATGTTGCATCAAAGCAAGGATAAAGCAACTCCTACTCCCAGGAAGCCCGTGGTTTTGGAGCAGCAATGAAAGCTGTTCTGGAAAAGTTTGAGGGCAGAATGAATGGCCTCCCTGCCGTTAAGCTCTCATTTCTGCCTACTATTTGAGAAAGCAATGGTTACTGGGGGAAAAAAGAGACTTTCATCCTGGCTGCCTAGTGTGAGAAAATGTACCCTGAACCCAGAACACCCATTAGTCCTTCATTTCTACTAAATCCAGTGGCAAGAAAAAAGAGCTAAAGATAAGTGACATACATACACATAAGCAAGCAAACAAACAAAACCAGTGGAGCCAGAAAGAAGTGAGTCAACAAGACCTTCACAGTTTTACTTAAAGTGATGATCTTCTTGTAATACACACTATGAATTGTGAGGATTTAGATGTTGAAATCTCCTTTTATAACATTTCCACTCTCAAGCCATCCCATAAAACTCACAAACTTGCAATGCTGCATTCAGCTCATTAAATAGTGCCAGTCTTTATAAGGATAATACAAAATATAGTGCTCTTTTGTAAAATTGCCTTAGTGAGTTAAATTTATACAGATGCAATGCATTATACTGTTGTTGAAGTTAAACTTCAGCAATAGTTATATCAGGAGGGCTGCCAAACAGACAAACGTAAAAGTCAGGGAGGTTGACTTGACTGAGAGAGGTTAGCAAGTTTCTGGCAGGTGTCTTTGCTGCCTGTAACTTGGTGACTGGAGTATTGGTTCTGAGAGTTAGTTCTATAGGCTCCACCCTGTCATTGATGTTTTTCTTTATTGTTGTTTCATCTGGCAGCTATTTGGTGTGACCACAGTTCTAGTTTTAAAAACTGGATTTTAGAATTAAAGAGAGTTAGCAGGCATTTTGCAGACCACCAACTACTATCCATGATTAATTTGTTAACTGAGTCCTTTTTGGAGGATGTAGGACTCACTGCCATGTAACCTCTGCTAAAATGTCTCAGGGATCAGGAACTCACAACTCAATTATTGTGGGGGATGGGAGGATTATTTATTAGAAAGATCATTTTTAGAACTAAAATCATTCATCGTAGGACTAGCTGTGAGCATTTAAAGGGTGGCTAGCAGCTTGTTAAATTTGCAGTTGATCATTAAATGGGGGAAGTCAGAGTACAGTGGTCTTTCTGTCTTCCATACTACTGTCATAGTTTCTGTGGCATGAAAACTAGATTTAGAAGTCAACTGCACTGAAAATCTAAATCCCATTCATTTTCTCCTGTCTCATCACAACTTGTTCTCCATCAATACCCTAGGTTCACAAGGGGGATGTGAGCACATACAAATGGAAATAAACACCTTGTGCGCATGCGTACACACACACACACACACACACACACACACACACGCACCTCTATGGACAAACTGCACACATTAGTCTTAGGAATCTTTTGCTCTTAACCCCAACGCCATCCACTGTGAGCTGGTTGAATCCTTTGAAGGACTCTTACCTATAAAAGGCATCCAACTTTCTATTGCATGCCATCCATAAGCATGCATATTATGAAGAGGAAATAAAAGCTATTCTTAGAATTTGGAAAATAGGTTTTGTGTTTTTTTTTTTTTTTTCTAAAATTTAAGAATTACTCTGCCCACTCTAGCTAGGCAATTCTGTTTTCAAGCAAAGCGTCCTCCAAGGCAGGGGTGGAAAACAGAAAATTTTGAAACAGGCCACAGCTTAATAAAGCCTAATTTCTCCATCCAGTCTGGTTCCCTTTGACCCCTCTGCATTGTGCGGTTATGATTCTACAAATCTACCAGGTGTTAGTTTGTTAGTTTCTCAATTATTCTTTGGGGATTTCACATCAGAGATATATATATATTTCTTTGGCTATTTGGCTGCTATACACACACACGCGTGCGCATACACACACACACACACACACACACACACACACACTCATATATAGCCAAAGAAAATTACTTAGAGAGGCACTCAAAAATAATGAATTAGTTTTTGGCACAAATCCTTTAGGTCATGTTCAAGTAATTCATTTGAATGCCTTGCTTCACAGCTGAACTTTTAAAGGTAATTTTTTTGAATTGAGTTACCAATGAACATTATCAAGTAAAAGGGCTTCACTGGGACCTGTTCCATTATAACATTCAATAGAAGTCCCATTTGGCTTTGCCGTTTGCTCTGTGTAACTAAAGTAAGATAATTTTCATGTTGTTCACTAGAACAATTCAATTTAAATGAATAATGAATGGTTATCCTTGGAAAACACAAAGAGGACACAATATCTTTAGTATTAAGTTCAAGGAACCCAGCATCTGTGTCCTGAATCTGGATCGTCTTTAGTATTTTGGTGTGTGACCTTTGGCAAGGCATTTTACATTTAATGAAAGCAAGTTTATCTGTACACTCTAGATAATTTCATGAGAATGCTAATTACCCAAGTGATCTGCGTGAGACTTGAGCATATAAAAGCTGAAGAGATACAAAGAAGTAACTTGGAAGTCATGAGAGCGTGTATCACAAGTGGAGGGCTGTAGCAAAGTTTTACTTTTTCTTGGGTTGTATAGTAGAAATCTGTCACTTTTTTTAGCTTTTCAGCCTCTGAATAACTTCCTTCATTTGATAAACTCTGCCCTATAAGTAATGGTGGGAAGCAGAGTCCACTTCCCACTATAGAAGCTGCGAAACCCAGGTCCTCAGTATTTTAGGCAGAGCAGGCAGGCTCCAACAACGGAAAGTTGAATCTGCATCTTGTTATATTAATATAAAAGGCAGAGGTAGGAAAGAATTTGTTCGGGGGACTGTGTGTTGTGGAAACCAACTCCAGTTTCTGTGGATGGAGGTGTAGGAACACTAGCAGCAGGCGACATTCTGTGTAATGAGCGGTGCCACTGCAGGCCTGTGTCCTGGTGTCTGATGTCAAGAGGTAACAGCATGTGTGTCCCCACCACACTGGTCCTATAGTGTGTGGTTTTGAGTAGGGTTCTAGCTGCTGAGAATGTGATTTGTTAGATAGCATAAGCTTGTGAGTTATCCCAGAATATTTTTATTTTTAAAATATAAATTATTTTAAATATGATATATTTTAAATTCTTTCTCTGCTTAAATCAGTCAGAATTTGTTTCTTTTGCTTGCAGTCAGGAGTCCTGACTGCTGCAGTGCTGGAGAAAATACTGTACGTAATCAAAATTAGTCCTTCAAAGGAAAATGAGACATTAATTTTATATTTCCTCATTTCACTATCCTCATCTTACACGTGCTTTCTGCAGTCCTCTTCCACAATAATCCCCAAACAGGAAAAGAAAGAAAATAATTAGGTTGCTGAAAAGTGGAAATTATTCCAAAAGGGCTGTCCTATACCCTTCACATACAAAATAAACATTGTTAAATTTTAAGTAATTTAATATTTAGAAGTATTAGGTTTTTCAGAATGTAAATATCAATTTAGTATATCTTTCCACTTACAAGAGAGGGGGAGGACTTTAAAATTGTTCCCTTGAAGAAATAATGTCTTCATTTTGAAGGCTTGGATCAAAGAAAGGGGCACTATTATGATCAATTCACTATATTTTTTATTTTGTTTATTATCTAACTTATGATTGATTTTAATATTGTTCTAGTATTAATATATTATTTTTATTTTAGCTTCTTCCCAGAAGCTTCATTTTTAGACTTTCACTACCACTGGATCCCTTAATCATCAGTTGACTCTAATTGTAATACATATTACACGTTATATGAATATACTCTGGTTTCTCTTCAGATCATGTAAATCTTTCACCTTTTATATATTACACATTATGTCAATATATGACACTAGTTTTTAGTCCATGATATACTTTATACTAGTTACAAGATATTGTAACATGGTCTTTTCATTGAGAAATCGAATTCAGCATGTGTGAAAATTTGTATTTCAATGCTCTTTCTCTCTGAGATTTGAACACTTTTCATTTACCATTTTCCTTTCTGTGTTCTTCTCTTGCTCCTCAGAACTCATCAGACTTTGAACTAAGTGTTGGTGGAGGTGGAGTGGGACAATAAGAACAGCAATTCCCATTGCCCTATGAAGCAGGGATTCTTATTTCCATTTCCCACAAAGGGTCTGAAACCTGGGAAGACTGAAGAGTTGTTCGTGTTCATGCTGTAAATGAGAAAGTCAGCATCTTAAAATTCCAGCCTATGATTTCTAAGCAAATGTTCTTTTTAATATATTAATAATTATGCTTCATTTTCAGTGTGTGGGCATGAAAGGAGACTTCTTAGCAGTATCTTTAGTGAGGTGGAGGACTCATAGGCAAGGGACCATGATATTTATCTTTGTAACTCTTGATCCTCAACTATTTTGAATCACAGATATTTCTTAGAATCTGATTAAAATTATAGGGAGATAGGGAGATAGGTGGATAGATTAGACAGATGATAGAGACATTTACATACAATAGCACAGCTCATTGTAATAATTGCTACTTCTAAATAATAATGTTATTGCTGTCAATGCTATTCCATTAATCTGAAACTTTTAATACCATTTAATTTAGTGAGAACAGTTTAGGAAATGTTGTATACTGTCCTTTCAACACCATATCCTCTTAATATTTGTAGAATAATTTACTGTCATTCAGAAACGTGATCCTCAACTTCTAGAACCAAATATTCTAAGAAGACAAAATTTATGGACTTTTAACTGTGATTTAAAACTATATTTAACACAGTTTAATTTGACAAATGAAACATGAGACAGACTTATTAGCATTAGGTACATTGCCAGCAATTTAGACATCCTACGTACAGGATGCTGTGGTATCCCACTCTATTCATCCTTTGTGACCAAGGCACTTATTTTCTGAGCTTCAGAGATGACAGCTACTGATGACTCACATCTGAGTTCCTCTTCAAGACTTATCTTCAGCCAAAGAGAGTTGAATTGTCCAATGTTACACCTGCATGTGATGAGCAGTTGATGCAGAAGTATTAAAGCCTGACCACCTTGTCTAGGATTGGTACAGTTCTGAATGGCTGTAACAATTCCAGAGCTCCCTGTGGAACTGGCCAAGGTCTCTGTTGAAATTGAATCACACTTAAATTTCTTCCTCTGCCCAAGCCGTTTTCCCTTACTTCCTTAAAGTTTTCCCCCAAATTACTCTCCAACAAGCCTCCTGCCGGCAAGTGCCCATGTCAAAGTCTGTTTCTCAGGTAACCCAACCTAAGTCACATTAAGACAGGTCTTGACACCATGAATTCTGGAACATTCTTTCTTGTCTGTAAGGGGCTGTATGCAGTTGCCACTTGGTAATGAAACTTTGATGGACAGATGGGAAGTCTCTATGCCTTAGAAATATTATTTGCCTGGTATAACCTAATATTATGCTGTAGTTTAAATTTCAATAAGTTTTTAATGTAATAGTATATTGGATTTTACCTGAATGTTTTAAAATGATGTGTGGGTTACTTGTCCCTGGAAAGGCCAAACTCTGAGTAACTAGTACACTCATGGTTTCTTGGTCAACATTATTGGTGATGCTACAGTCAAATCGTCCTTTAAGTTAATGTGTCCAATGACCAATTCTCTGGGTTAGACTATGGCAACAAGGCACACGTTCAGTTAATGCTGTCATTTTGCATACTCTAAGGTCGCCTTAAGAAAGCCATTTCTACACTGACTGCACAAAGACAGAACCTATACAGACATCCTAGTCCCTCCTCTCCAAAACTTAGATTAAGGTGGTGAAAACTTTTTGTTTTAATTGATGATTGTCCTTCTCTTCCTCACTGAAAGAGAGGACACAGGGATAATTAATGCTTGTGGTATAATACCTTTTGAATCTTTTTGTCCATATCAAGCCCCTAATCCTGTGGAAAAGTCTAGTTGCAAATCTAGAAATAGAAATTATAATCATCACACCAAGTCAAGAGAGATTTGCGTATTGATTTTTTTTCATGTTTCCTGTTAAAACAATCTTATTTCTGGTAAGAAAAATACAAAATTAGTATGGAAAGGTTATAAAGCAAAAAACAAAATATCCCCTCCATTCCACAATTCCCTCTTGTTAAACATAACTACTGTTGATACTTTGGCAGAAGGTTTAGAAAGGATCTTGTAGGGAACAAAAGCATACATGATTGTGGCATGAGCTCACGTGTGCACACAGACATTCAGGAGCTTTCCCCAGTCAGCTGCCACTGCAGTATAGATACCTTCTGTGCAGAACTCAAGAAAAGGGACTTTGAGAAACCCTTTTGCATTGTGAGTTTTCCTAGAATGAACTCACTAGAATCTCAATCTGAGATGCTGCCTCAAGCACAGGTGAGATCACTGAGCAGTTCCTATCTACCTCTCATTCTGTTTGTTTTCACAGTATGTGAATCCAGACAGGAGGAAAAAAGCTGTTGCCTGCAGATAAAATGTCACATAAACAAGTTGACAAGGGTAGAAAACATATGGTGAAGTTGGTGCATGTTGTTAAGTGTAAATACCACTTGAAATCATCTTTTTAATTACTGCACAGTTGGCTGTGATGATATGAAACCAAAATATCTGGTTATTCCATTAAGGAGTCAGCCAAAATAAAAAATGGGCAACTGATTTAGAATATATCTCTTACATTTATGAGGGTAGAGGTGAGGGATGGAGACTCCAAATTCTTTGATGATTCAAGAAAAATTCATGGCTGACTAAAATTTACACCTTTATAATTATTTTATGATAATAATAAGCACCAGAGACAAGTAAAAAGCAGACCAAAAAACTAAGGTAACTGTATGATTTTACTTATTGTTGGTATGAAATTTTATTTAGATCTTCCTTTAATGCTCATTCAATCCTTTATTCGAACATTTATTGAGAGCCACCTTTGTGTTAGGCTGGGTTTCAGATGTTGTCGATACAGTGGGGGAGAGGGCATGGCAAATTAAATTCTTGCCTTCTGTTGAAAACTTCTAGTGAAGTATACAAACTGATTGACTTAAACATTTAGTTTTAACTGGTTTATCAAATGTTCTAAACATCATGGTCTTTATTTGTCTTAAACCACTGACATTTAAGATGCTTGATCAGGAGGTGTATTTTGTATTTTGTTCATTCACTCTTTTTTGGGGGTTGGTGGAGGGAGGGAGTCTTACTCTGTTGCCCAAGCTGGAGTGCACTGGCAGGATCTCGGCTCACTGCAGCCTCCACCTCTGGGGTTCAAGTGATTTTCCTGTCTCAACTTCCCGGGTAGCTGGGATTATAAGCGCACGCTGCCATACCCAGCTGATTTTTTTTTTTTTTTTTTTTTTTTTTGTATTTTAGTAGAGACAGGGTTTCACCGTGTTGCCCAGGCTGATCTTGAACTCCTGAGCTCAGGCAATCCACCCTCCTCGGTCTCCCAAAGTGCTCTGATTACAAGTGCCCAGCCTACTCTTTTTAAAATCTTTTCATACCTGCTTAATTACTTCTAAGACTAGAGTAGCAGAATGGGGGTTTAGAAGAAAAAGTCAAATGTGATACTTCAACCAGCACTGTGCCTCATCTATGACAGAAGCTGACATGAGTGTCTGAGTTAACATCTAGCTCTTGAATCTTGAACACAAGTCCTGTTTTTCCAAGAACTCTGTCACTCTGCTACACTCAGATATAGCTAGATAAGAAAAAAGCCCAAGGCAGAGAGAGGAAATGAGAAAAAATTCCTTTCTACCTTTCTCTAGCTTTAACCTTCTGCCAAGACCTATCATAGGCCAAAGCTATGGGAAGTCGCCTGGCAGGAAAGCCTGAGAAATGGCTAGAGGGGCCAGTGTCTTGAGGTACAGAGCAGAGTCAGAAGGGAAAGTGTGGATGTGACGACTGGGGACCAGTTTGCAGGTTGCCACTTCTAGCTTTACTCCTACCTAAATTTAGACTGGAGAACTAGAAGTGACTGAATTTTAATCATTCAGTACCTCTAGGTTAAAAAAAAAAAATTCCCTTTTAGAGTCAGAAGAAAAACAAGAATTTTAAGTGATGAAATTGCAATTCACAGCTTCAACAGGCATTAGGAGAATTGCTTTCCCTAGGAAGCTTTGTATGTAGATCCTTAAACAGAAGGCAGCATGTGTCAGAAAACGGAAAGGTAACTTACAGCAAACTCTTATACCCTTGTGTGTTTGTAAAACCCTATGTATTGCAAATTTTACCTGGAATGTATTTAATTCATGAATACTTGAGGTTTTTTTTTTTTTTTTTTTTTTTTGTATTTTAAGTAAAAGTAAAGCAGAAAAAATGACTTCATTTTTTAACATCCTAGAATTTATCATTTCTTCTCTCCAAAGAGTTTTTTTAAATTTACTTTTATTTAACTTTTATTGTAAATTCAGGGGTCCATGTGCAG
Source organism: Saimiri boliviensis (assembly GCF_048565385.1). Taxonomy (NCBI): domain Eukaryota; kingdom Metazoa; phylum Chordata; class Mammalia; order Primates; family Cebidae; genus Saimiri; species Saimiri boliviensis. The sequence continues at coordinate 192,314,247 of NC_133449.1, read as the reverse complement.
GTTCATTATAGGTAAACTTGTGTCATGGGGGTTTGTTGTACAGATTATTTCCTCATCCATTTATAATATTAAGACTAGTACTTATTCATTATTTTTCCTGATCATCTCCCTCCTCCCACCCTCCATAAAAGCAGTTTTGTTCTTTTTCACTTTGATATCATCTTATTTATCAATAAGATGAATATACTTAAATATCAGACAGGTCTCTATATGCTAAAATGGAGTCGCCAATAACATTATAAGATAGAAAAACAGGATTTTTATGTATTTGGTAGGCTTCATTGCTTCATTGTAATTCAATTCTTTTAAAATATAGATTTAATTATACATAATTCAAAGATTAGTTAAAAATTTTAGAATTTTATATTTATTAATAAGGCACCACTTTGTATCCTAATGTTGTTCCATTCCATATAATATTGCTGATACCAAATAATATAATTTAAATTAGATTGATTCTTTTCAGGATAAAGATATTTCATAAAATTTTATGCTCTTCAGAAGAGCTACTTAACCCTGCCTTCCTCTGTAAATATTATGCAAACTCATGTCTAAGTCATCCTAATCAGATTAAAATGGATTATTTAAATCAGAGGTATAGATGTCAAGCTTGTCATGGTTTTCCATTCTGATTTTAAAATCCTCATTGGACAGATATCTAACCGTCTTACATTTCTAGACACTTTTGTTTTACTCCCTGGGAAAGACAACTTTTTTCTATGTGGATATTTCTTATATATACTTCAGATACTTCTGCATTTTGTCCATAGACTGTAGCTCCTTTAATCATTTATTCAAAGGGTATGTTAAAATTCAAGTCATGTTGCTCATATAACTCAAGCCCCACTCACTTTTCCATCTCAAGAGTAAAGGAAAAGCAACTTACATTGAAAATTGTTCATTTTGCAGATCAGTTAAATAATCTTTAAGCAATGGAATATCGGGTCCTGGTTTAGCTGCTGAGGGTACAAAAATATAACACACAGTTACTTTGCTCAAGGTGCTCATGATAATTAAAAAAAAAATTAGGGCACCTTGTTTGATATGTTAACTTTAGGATCAAATATTCGAATTTTTACTATTAATCATAATTTATTCACATTGTTGTGCTACCATAACCACCATCTACCATGTATCCACGTAACTATTTTCATCTTATAAAACTGAAACTCAATCTACTAAACAATAACTTTCTCTTCTCTTTTATTCCCCAGACCCTGAAAACCATCATTTTATTCTTTATGAATTTACCTAAGTACCTCATATGAGTAGAATTACACAGTATTTGTTATTTGTGACTACTTTATTTCACTTAACATGATGTCCTCAAGGTTCATTTATGTTGTAGCAAGTGTTAGAATTCTCTTCCTTTTTAAGGTTGAATATTCCATTGTGTGGATATAGCACATTTTGCTAATTCATTCACTTTTATTGCCCCGCTTTGAGACAGAGTCTTTCTCTGTCACCCAGGCTGGAGTGCTGTGTCATGATCTCTGCTCACTGCAACCCTTACCTCTGGGGTTCAAGCAATTCTTTCACCTCAGCATCCCGTGTAGCTGGGACCGCAGGCATGTGCCACCATGTCCATTATCTATTCAGCTTTTAATAGCCCCTTACGTTGCTTCTACATTTAGCAATTGTGAATAATGTTGCTATGAACATAGGTGTGCAAATAACAATTTGAATCTTTGCTTTAATTGTTTTGGGTACATATCCCGAAATGAAATTGCTAGACTATATAGTATTTATACTTTTAGTTTTTTGAGAAGCTGCAATACCATTTACCATTAGTGGTTGCATAATTTTACATTCCTACCAATAGTACCTAAGGGTTCCAATTTCTCCGCATCCTCACCAACACTTGTTGTTGTCTGCATTTTTGACAGTAGCCATACTAATTGGGTATGAAGTAGTGTCAATTGTAGTTTTGATTTGTGTTTCCTTACTGATTAATGATGTTGAACATCTTTTCATGTGCTTGTATATCTTCTTTGGAAAAATGTCTATTCAAGTTCCTTGTCCATTTTTCAATTGGGTCATTTGCTTAGCTTTTGTTGAGTTATAAGTCTAAGGAATTTAAGTTAATTAATTATTTCAGCAAACATTTATGGAGCACTATTTATATATCAAGTGTTAATTATATTGAGGCACTTTTATTAGGAATTTCATTTCTACATGGTAGATGGAATTTCACTTCATTCTGGCTTATATTCAGCTAATGTAACTCATCCTCTGTTGTTAGAGTCAAAACAGTGGAAGAATTACTTTTATGAGACAAAGGAGAATCTTAAAACTTTTTTCTTGTAATTGATTAAGGTACCGCTTAGAAACCGTATGGTGCTCTAGTGTTTTAAGTTTACTGTTTAATTGTAGTGGATAAATTATAGTAAGAATAAATTACTTTTTTTGCATAGAGCAATTTTCAAGCAATATTCCCTCAAGCTTGTAATAGCGGAATTTAGTATTTATATGGGATTATAAACTGTGCATCTGCTGATGATCATTTTTGAAGACAATTGGATTATTGGAGAAATAGAATAATGGAAAAACTCATTTTCCAAATGTAGTACTTAAAACTTGATAAAAGTAGTTTTAATTAAAAGTAAAAGATAAAATAGTTTTCAAATTTCCTTCTTGTTTTGTAATTTTGCAATAATATATACATTAGAATTTTCTTAGTTTTTTTCTTTGCTGGTTTGCTTTTTTATCTTTTCTTTGTAATCAGAGTTAACTTGAGATCAGTTTAAAATGAGTGGTTGTAAGATTTTACTTGCAAGCCTCATAGTAACCACAAAAACAATCCTATAACAGATACACAGAAAATAAAAAGCAAGAAATTTTTAAAATACCAGAGAAAATCACCTTTACACCAGGGAAAACAGAAAGAAAGGAAGTAAGAAAAAGAGGACCAACAAAACAACTAGAACACAAATAAGGAAATGGTGGGACTGAGTCCTTGGTTGTGAATAAAAACACTGGATGAAAATGGACTAAATTCTCAAAAAAAAAAAAAAAAAACCATAGTGAGGCTGAATGGATTTAAAAATAAAACCCAACTATAAGATGCACACAAGAAACTAACTTCAGATATAAAGACAAACACAGACTGAAGAGAAAGGGATTGAAAAGGTATTTCATGCAAATGGAAAACAAAGGTGAGCAGAAGTAGCTATACTTACCTTAAATAAAATAGATTTTAAGACAGAAACTGTAAAAAAAAAAAAAGGGTCATTAGATAATATTAAAAGGATCAATGCAGCAAGAGGATACAATAGTAAATATATATGCACCCAACATTGGAGCATCCAGATATATAAAGCAAATAATCAAAGAGAAGGATAGACCCCAATATGGTAATAGCCAGGAACTTCAATATCCCACTTTCAGCAATGAACCAATTATCCAGAAAGAAAATCAACAAGAGAAACATGAAACTTAATCTGCGCTATAGACCAAACAGGCCTAATAATTGTTTGCAAAAAATTTCATCAAATATCTGCAGAATACATTCTTCTCCATAGCACATTAAACATTTTTTAGAACAGATCATATATTAGGCTACAAAATAAGTCTCAAAAATATTTGAAATGATATAAAACTAATTATAACAGGAACTTTGGAAGTAATACAAACACATGAAAACTAAAAAATATGCTCCTGAATGACTATCAGCTTAATGAAGAAATTAAGAAGAAAAATTTTAAATTTTTTGAATCAAATGAAAATGGAAACACAATATACTAAATGTTATGGAATAGAGCAAAAAAGTTCTACTAGGGAAGTTAATAGCAATTAACACCCACATAAAAAAGTAGAAAATTTAAAAATAAACACCCAAAGATGCATCTTAAAGAACTAGAAAAGCAAGAGCAGCTCAAGCCCCCAAAATAGTAGAAGGAAATAATAAATATTAGATCAAAAATAAATGAAATTAAAACAAAAGCATACAAAGTATCAATAAATGAAAAGTTGGTTTGTTGAAAAAATAAACAAAATCTATAAAACTTTAGCCAGATTTAAAAAAGAGAGATCAAAATAAGTAAAATCAGAGATGTAAAAGGAAACATTACAACTGATACCACAGAAATTTGAAGAATTATTAGAGAGTATTATGAGCAACAATATATGCCATATGCCAATAAATCAGAAAACCTTGAAGAAATGGATCAATTTCTAGACATAAAAAATCTACCAAGATTAAACCATAAAAAAAAAAATCCACAACCTTAATTGACCAAAAACAATGACAGTGCAGCAATCATAAAATATATGCTGTCAAAGAGAAGGCCAGGACCTGATGGTTTCACTGCTGAATTTTACCAAACATTTGAAATAGAACTAATACCAATCCTACTCAAGGTGTTTTTAAAAACCAAAGCTGAGAAATACTTCCAAACTTAATCCACATGACCAATATTAACCTGGTACCAAAACCAGAAGAAAAAAAAAACACAAGATAAAAGGAAAATAGGCCAATATCTCTTGTGAATATGGATGCAAAATCATCACAAAGTACTGGTAAACTGAATTCAACAACATACCAAAAAGATCACTCGTGATGACCAAGTGGGATTAATCCCAGGGATGGTTAAATTATGTAAATCAATAAATGTGATACATTTATATCAACAGAATAAAGAAAAATCCCTATGATTATTATAATTGATGGCAAAAACAAAGCATTTGATAATATTCAATTTATGATTAAAAACCCTCAACAAACTGGATATAGATGAAACATACCCCAATGCAGTAAAAGCCATGTATCAAAAACCCAAAGCTGGTGTCATATTTTATGGAGAAAGAATGAAATCTTTAAGATCTGGAACAAGGTAGGATCCCACTTTCATCACTTTTGTTTAACGGAGTGCTGGCAGTCCTAGTCAAAGCATTAGACAGAAATAAAAAATAAAGGGCTTCAAAATTGGAAAGGAATTCAAATTATCTTATTTGCATACATACTTTACATTTAAAAAACCTCGAGACTCTACCAGAATACAATTAAAACTTATACATTCAGTGAAGTTTCAGGATACAAAATTAACATACAAAACAACAGTATTTCTATATGATGAGTGAACAATTTGAAAAAGAAACCAACAAAATAATTCCATTCATATTTGCTACAAACAAAATAGAATTCCTCGAAATAATCCAAGTAGGCGAAAGATCCCTACAGTGAAAGACTACAAAACATAGATGAAAGAAATTGAAGAGGACACAAAAAATGGAAGGATATTCCATGTCCTGGATTGGAAGACTCAATATTGTTAAAATGTCCTTATTGCTCAAAGCAGTCTGCAGAGTCACTGAAATTCTTATTAAAATATGGATTACATTCTTCATAGACATAGAAAAATAATAAAAAATTGATATGGAATCACAAAAGACCCTAAACACCCAAAGCCATGCTGAGCAAAAAAGAACAAAACTAGAGGAATCACATTATTCAACTTAAAATTATACTACAAAGCTATTGAAACCAAATAAGCATGATGCTGGCATAAAAACAGACACATAGACTAATGGAATAGAATGGAAAACTCGGAAATGAATTTGCATATATATAGGCAACTCATTTTTGACGAAGTTGTCAAGAACATACAGTAGGGAAAGGACAACCTCTTCAATAAATGGGAAAACTGGATATCCATTTTCAGAAGAATGAAATCAAACTCCTATCTCTGGCCTTACAAAAAAATAAAATCAAATGGATTAAAGACTTAAATCTAAGACCCAAAACTCTGAAACTACTAACAGAAAGCCTTAGAGAAACTCTCTAGGACATTGTTCCAGGCAAATATTTATTGAGTTAGACTTCTAATGCACAGTCAGCCAAAGCAAAAAGGGGCAAATGACATCACATTAAGCTATAAGGTTTATGCACAGCAAAGGGAACTATCAACAAATGAAGACATAGTCCACAGAAAGGGAGAAAATATTTGCAAACTATCCATCTGACAAGGAATATGTAAGGATATAAGAATATATAAGGAGCTCAAATAACTCTATAGGAAAAAATGTAACTCAATTAAAAAATTGGCCTCCATACTGGGAAACAGAGCAAGACCCCATCTCTAAAAAATAAAGAAAATTAGCTGGGCATGGTGGTATGTCCTTGTAGTCCTAGCTACTAGGGAGGCTGAGATGAGAGGATCACTTGAGCCCAGGTGTTCAAGGTTACAGTGAGCTATAACGACATCACTGCATTGCAACCTGAGCAAGATCCTGTCTCTAAAAATAAAAAGCTTTAAAAAAATTCATTGAGCCAAAGATCTTAAAAGACATTTCTCAAAAGAAGACATACAAACAGGCAACAGGTATATTGAAAATGTTCAACATCATTATCAGATGGAAATCACACTTAAAGTGGGCTTTTATCTAAAAAACAGGCAATAATGAATGCTGGAAAGGATGTGGATAAAGGGAAATCTTGCACACTGTTGGTGGGAATTTAGGTAGTACAGCCACTATAAAAAATAGTATGGAGGTTTCTCAAAAAGCTAAAAATAGTCAATAAATAGTCAAGAAATTCCACAGTTGAGTGTTTGTTCAAAAGAAGGGGATCAATATATTGAAGAGATATCTACACTTTCATGTTTACTGCACTACTATTAACAATGGTCAAGATATGAAATCAATCTAACTGTCCAACAACTTAAAATAAACGTGGGTAAGGAAAACATCGTACATATACACAATGGAATATTATTCAGCCATAAAAAATAATAAAATCCTATTATTTGAAAAAACGTGGATGGAATTGCAGGGCATTATGATAAGTGAAATGATCCAGGCACAGAAAGACAGATATCACATGTTCTAACACACATGTGGGAGCTACAACAAAAGAATAATTGAACTGATGGAGACAGAAAGTAGAATGATGATTATCAGAGGTTGATAAGGGTAATGAGGGGATGAGGATAAAGTGAGGATGGTTAATGTGTACAAAAATAGTTTGAATGGATAACATATAGTATGCAGTAGTGCAATAGGATGGCTATAGTTAACAATATTTTATTGTATATTTAAAAGTAGCTAAAAGAGTGAGATTGCAATATTCCTGACACACACAAAAAATGATAAATTAGTTTGGATATTTGTCCCTACTCAAATCTCATGTTTAATCATAATTTTCAATGCTGGAGGTGGGGCCTGGTTGGAGATGTTTAGGTCATGAGGGAGATCTCTCATGGCTTGGTGCTGTCTTCATAATAGTGAATGAGTTCTCGTGATATCTGGTCATTTAAAAATGTGTGGCACCTTTCCTTCACTCTGTCTCTCTTGCTCCTTCTTTTGCCACATGATGTACCTGATCCCCCTTTGCCTTCTGCCATGATTGTAAACTTTCTGAGACCTCCTCAGAAGCCAAGCGGATATCAGCACCAAGCTTCTTGTAAAGCCTGCAGAACTGTAGACCAGTTAAGCCTCTTTATGAATTGTTCAGTCTCTGGAATTTCTTTATAGTAATGTAAAAACGGCCTAACACAAAAAGCTGGTAACAAGGAGTGAAGCATTGCTCAAAAGATGTCTGAAAATGTGGACACAGCTTTAGAACTGGGCAATGGACAGAGGCTGGAAGTTTGGAAAGCTCAGAAAAAGAAGACAAGGTGAGGGAAAGTTTGGAATTTCTTACAGACTGGTTGTAATAAAAATGCTGACAGTAGAGTAGACAGTGAAATCCAGGTTGATCTGGTCTCAGATGGAAATAAGTAATTTACTAGGTGCTACATCAAAGGTCACCCAGGCTTACACCTTAGCAAAGAACATGGCTACATTGTGACCATGCCCCACAAACCTGTGGAAATTTGAACTTGAGAGTGATGACCTAGAAAATCTAGTGGAAGAAATTTCTAAGCAACAAAGCATCTAAGATACAGCCTCGCCACGTCTAACAGCATACACTCAAATGTGGGAGCAAAAATATGACCTCAAGTTAGAATTTATATTTAAAAGTAAAACAGGGTCTTTATTAATTACAGTTCATTGATTTTTGATATAATTAAATTATTAGCTTTTTTTTTCTTTAAAATTGTTGAAAAGAAAGTGTACTTTATTTTACTTGGGAAATTGTGTCTTGGAAATATTTAAGTTATCTAGTCCATTAGTTTTCAAAATCCAATGCTTACATGTTCACTTGGAGGACTTGTTTAAAATGTGGATCTCTACCATCAGAGATTTTGATTCAACATATTTGGTCTAAGTCCTAAGAAGGTGAAATTTTAGCAAGCCTCCTACTAGATTCTGATGTAGCCTGACCATGAAGAGCATTTGTGGTAATAATTAGTCTACTTTCTTTTTTTTCTTTTTTATCTTATTTTTTTATTTATTTAGAGAGGGAGAGAGAAACAGGAGAAAGAAACAGCTAACCCTCACACTGAGTGAGAGAAAGAAAAGATGGAATCCAGGAGAGGAAAGACAGCGTCCACACTGAGTGGAAGGGAATAGAGAGAGATGGAGTTTAGGAGGGGAAGACAGGCTTCCATAAAGGAAGTGTACGTGGAAGGGAACCCAGAAATGGAGTTCCATTAGTCTACTTTCTTAACATAAAGGATTACAACAATGAGTCCTAACAATGAGTTTTTGGCCAGGATCACGTCAATAGTCAGTGACTAAGTTTGGATTTGATCCTAGTTTATCTCATTCCAAAACCATTAACAAATTGTCAATTTTCAAATAATTAAAGTACATTAACAATTAGGCTATACTGAAACCATTTTAATTTTTTCATTTTTGAAAAGAAACTTTAAAATCTTTCAAAGATTCAGCTGTGTCAGTATAAACTTTGATTCTCATTATTAAAGTCATAGATTCTAGAAACTGAGCTAGAGAGAATCAAATTAAATTCATACTCAACTGTGTAAAGCTCCTTTATTGAAAACATGTGCAATATGCATAATTTTAAAACTTTGCATTTATTTTTCTAAAAGCATTAAGTACCCCATGTTGGAGACATTTGTGCTGATTTGTATACCATATATATTCACATTTGTGTTTGTAATTGCCGTTAACATGGCATCATGATTAAGGTTTGGGCTCTAGAGTCAGATTTCGTGGGTTGAAATCCTGGCTCCAGTACCTACAGACTCTGTGACTTGGGCAACATTCCTATCTCTTCTGAGTCTTGGTCTCATTAGTAAAATGAGTATATTGATAACATAACTCACAGAACTGTGATGAGCATTAAAGCAGATGGTTGATATAAATAATTTGGATAGTGCTAAGAGATTTTATAAAACAAAGTGAAGGTTAACTAAATTTTCCTGAGTCACTTTAGAACTTAGGCATGTACTCATGTGTGACAAATCCCTCTATGCTTGAATATCATGCCCAAAGTTGTGAGTAACATGATACTATTTGAGGTCAGTTGGGAAGTTATTGTGGATGTAGTTAGTGTTTGAAATGCAAAAACAAAAAATAAGAAATAAAACAGTATTTCTGAAAGGCATGTGGAATGAAGGAAAGGAAATTTGTTTCCTGAGTAACATTTTTTTCTTCTTGACATTGTTATAGTCCATCCTAGCTACCAAAAGTACATAGTCTAGGAATAATCCCCCTTTGCCCGTTAGACAATTTTTATGTAACAATTCCCACTTGAGACTTAACGTAACTTTTGGCCCTTAGACTCCTTGACTTTTTTATATAGTATCTATGAGACTCACTTAGATAGAGTAATTGGTAATTAAATTGAAGGTGAAACTTTAATTACCTGAGGTCTTATTCTAATATGTCTGAAAATAATAAGTGAACAGCTGCTTTAGAAAATACTCTTCCAATGACTTACACCCCATCTTAACTCAAAGGCCTGAAAACTCAAAAGAACTATCAACATATGATGGTTTGCCATTCAGATGCTTTTCACATGCTTTAATGTAATTGACACTTCTCTGATTAGCGTTTAGTAATTCTGTCATTTGTTATTTGATAATTCTTGAAATTGATTTCTAGTATGTATTTCTTTTTTTCTTCTCTGACTTAATTTGTCACTAAGGATGGAATTAATTCTCTGCTCATTTCATGATTATTTTTAATCATATTAAGAAACTGCAAAACTGGATAGCTTTCCTCTGAATTTTAATTACCAGGTTTTTTTTGGATATGCCTTGTATCAAAGTTTATACAATTACCACTAGCTTTGAGCCTTTAAATCAGTATTTCTAAAGTACTACTGTGCTTAAAAGTCATGGGAGATGTTTGTTAAAACCCTTTAACCTGCATTTTAATAGGATTCAGGTGATGTTTACAGATGTGGCCCTAGAATGATACTTAGAGAAACTGCTAGACTACACTTCATCCCATATTAGGAAATGAGTTCTTACTTCCTCCTCTCATAGGAAAAGCTTCAAAGCTTACTGCAAAGACAGGTTCCCTCCCTATTATAAGACAGATTGTTCTCGCTGGGATCTTCACCCTGGTCTGTAGCATGAGGCAGTTCAAAGAACATCCTATTTGTTGTTTTAACCTTAACTTTTATTAACTGAGTAACCCTTGGGAGGGCCACTTAGGTTCTCTGAGCTTCAATTCCTCTTCTATAAATAACAGTATAAATGACTGTCAGAGGCTGTTGGAAGGATTAAGAGAAATAAGAGCTGTCTGAAAAGATGTTGCCATCGTGCCTGGTGTATGTTGAAAAATCAATGCGTGTTAGTTCTTTTTCCATCTGTCTGCCACATTTCTGCCACTGGTCTGTCTTGAGTCTGAATCTTCATGACCTCTGCTTCTGCAATATTTACTTGTATTTAAGCCACTTCTTTGCCTCATTCTCTTACTAAGTGTGACTTTAGCTGTTAGGTTTTGAATCATTCCTCTGTCTTGCCCATGTAGCCCAAATGAACTAACAGATTTCACATCACTATGTTACTTTCGTTGAATACTGAACTCAGGTTCTGGATTTCATTCTTTGACCTAATTCACATGTGCCAATTATGAAATCTTAAAGTGAAATTATAACTCCAAAAAGATCACAATCATAAAAATATTTACTAAGAAGCCTCCAATTATTTTGTAAACTATGTTTCACTTTATCTTAAGAAGTTTTCCCATCTAATAGACTCTCTCTCTCTCCTCTGAGAAATTCAAATATTATTTGATGCATAATTTTCTTTTTTCTTAGCAACTGTTTAACAAAAGTATCCCTTGCATAAAATGAGATACACTTCCATCAGTTGCAATTTCAAGTCATTTCGATTCTTCCAAAGCTCAAGATTCTGCTATCCCCAAATAATAATTTAAACATTTATAATCCTTTGCCCTCTAAAAGTTAAGGAGCTTCTAAACAGAACTTGCTTGCAGGGAATACTTTGCAATCAGTGTAACTTGTTCATTAGTTTGCAAAGAGAGTTAACATTTCAAAGGATAGAGGCATTATAAATGCATTTTGGTGCAGTTGAGATCTCTTAGTGAAAATTGTAGAGATGCTACATCTGTTTAAATATTTTAAAACACAAGTGTATATTATATAAAATACCAAAAGGATTACATGACTTACTCTCCTTTGCTCAGAAGCCACAAAAATTATATTTAAATAAACAATCACAAATTATGGAAGACTAGAGAATTTTATATTTTAAATATTGTAAATAGATCTATTTGGAATGCTTGTTGAATCTGAGGTATGTAATATGCCATTTATGAAGTTACATGTATATATCCAGGACGGTGCATGTCAATAGCTGCTTAAACTGTTCATTTAACATTGATGCTTTCATTCACTCATCCAAGCACATGTAGTAGCATGCTGACTATGTGCTGACAACTGTAGTAGTTTCAATAAGGAATACAAAAAGAAAGGAAAGTTTCGAGGCGTAAGCACTCTCACACACTGTTGATGGGACTGTCAATTGGTACACTTTTTGCGGAGCAGATGGACAGACTTGGTTAAAATCTGACATGTGTATAGTCTGATCCTGCATTGCCACTTCTGAGTTTCTCCGAAAGGAAAAAATGTGGCTGTGTGCTTGTGCATGCATGTGTGTGAATGTGTATGTACAGGAAAAAAATATATAGACAAGTTTTAATTGCATCATTGTTTAATTGCCAGATATGAGAATCAACCCAAATATCCCTCAGTAGAATAGCAGTTAAATACACAAGACACAAGAACACTGTGGTATATTCTCCATTTGGAAGTAACTCCATTCTAGGAATGTAGCCTTACAAAGTAAAACAAGATTTGCCTCACAATATGTATGTCATGATCCCATTTTCATTTAAAAAGTAAGATAACCACAATAAAAATAAGATGAGCAGAGAAATGGAACTGTTGAAGGCAATTATCTGCAGAGAATGGGATAATAGATGGAATTCTGCTTTTTTATTACATATTTATAAACATCTAATTTTTTAAAATTCAAACAACTCCACAAAGTTTGTACATTTTCAAAGTTTTTTCAAAGCACCCTGTTCTTGTCCTGTAATCTAACGTGGGAAGAAGTGTGTACTAGGTTTCCTGGAGTTAAGTCACTTTTTCAAGTCAAATGCTCATCAGAGGTGGCAGTACCAGAAGTGAGACTCCAAATTTTTAGGCAACTGCACTTGGACTTTGTTAAAGTGTGTTTTCTTGCTGGCTCCCCAGGTGACAAGGAACTCCTATTTGATTGACTTCTTAGTAGTAACAGCTATTCAAAAGTCCCTGTGGATTTTTATAGCCTTTAATTAAATAGAAACTAGACCAGAAAATACAAATTGGTAGCTATTTAAATACTTCTAAAATTATCCATGTGTATATTATGTATTATGTATATATAATTCCTATGCATGCAGTAGAGTTATCAAGTTAGAAACCAACTAAAGGCTATTACTCTTCAAGAATACTCAAAATGTTTGTGATTGTAGAAAAGTAAATCTTTTATTTTTAACTTAAGAAACTGGTTGAAATAATTATAATTTTGGAAAGAAAAAATTATAAGTATATGCTTTCAAAGATGTCAGGAGATACAGGTCTCTCTTGCATTAGTGCATTAGAATATGTAATTTTTCCTTTACCAACAATGTTACAAACGCATTTAACTGTCAAGGAACTTAAATGTATCCAGGCATTGTGTTTCATTTTGAATTTGATTGAACGAGAACAAAAGAGATAGTTGTGTTTATCTGCAAAGAATGTATTTACTCTTATTTTCAATAACTTTACATGAAAGCTGGAAATTCAGTCTGTCAGTGAATTGTGGTAAAATTGCTGCCTTTCTTTGAGGTTAAATTTCGATGTGGATACACCTGGAAACCTTCCACATTTGCAGTCCACTTTACTACCTCTAAAAGTTTCCCATATTTCTTTGACTTTCAAAGTAAATGCTAGAAAGTCAGAAGCTTCCATTCCTTGCTCTATTGCCTTATTTCTCTGTCATCTTGTATCTTTTTATCTGCAGTTTGGAGTTCCATTGGCTAGGAAATTGATGTTTCTGTGACCATAAGCGATGATCTAGTAATTAGTCCATTTTCCAAATCAAGAGGGTGGAAACTATTTATGTTGTAAATGATGGCTGTAATAAATAATAGGACTCATTGAACTAAATCCTCTTCATATCCTGTAGAGTAAAGCAGAACTATCTTAATGGCAGGAAATAAGGGGGCAATTTTGTTGGCAGAGTCTCGATTTTATTACCTTGCACTGTTCTTAGATTCCCTGAGCCACATCAAGCTCAAAAATAACCGTTTTGGTCCAGAGCTTGCAAAATCTCAGCATGCCATCTTGGCACGGCAGCACCAAAGTACAGGAGAGGAATGCCTGCTACTTAGAGACTGTACAGGAGCAAAAGGCCCAGAAGATTCTGTCATGAATGGTGACTCCTTTTTCACAGTGACAGAAATGTCTAGCAGAACTGCAGAGTAATCAGCAGCCTGCCTCAGTTTTCCCGACAAGCTCCTTCAGAAGGCATCCATCTCCCTGTCCCTGCCCAGAAGAGACTTCCACTCTGGTAGGGTTTTAAGGTAATATACATCAAGGCATGCATGTGTGCACATTTTTGCATAAGTGTGGCATGTACATACACATGCACATGCATGCACACACCCCTACCTGGCAGTTTTGGAAGCACTGAATTCCTGATGATAGTTCTTAGTTACTTGATGGATGGTTTTGCCTGTTAGTTCCTTCGTCTTGATTTCACTAGCTTTCAGGATAGAATTGATATAATTTGTTGATAAATTATATATACCCAAACTATGCTAGGCTTTTTACATTCTTTATCTCATTAAATGAGCCTGTGAAGTAGCTAACAATATCCCCATCATCAAAGTAAAAATATTGAGACTCATCGAGCCTTAGCAGCTTGTTCAATTCCATGAAAGAATCTGAGATTCAGACTTTCTGGGCTTTCTGTTTAGCAGCATTTGCCTCTCGTGATAACATGTTTAGTGACTAAAGCAGGATTTAGGATTGTGATCCTAAGATAAAATACTAGGGGAAAATGCCAAAGTGTTTTCAAGGAATAGCAAGCAGGGTTTTCTTTGGTTTACTTTATTTTCTGAAATAAGCATGTATATTTTATGTTCAGAAAGGCACATAAAGCACTCAACTATATGTACACTGAATGAGCCAATAATCTTCATGGATTTTGCCATTTCCTTTTTTACCAATGGACTTGAGTTCAGGAAGGATATTTGATTTGTCCCCTCTCATATAGCTTACAGGCAACTCTCATACAGCACTAGGAACACATGTAAATCAGGAGGAACAAAGTGCTTATATTACTTTGTTAACTACCTGAAAGAATTTCTCACAAGCCTTACCTTGTTTCAGAGACCTGAGTCTCCAGGCAATAAACTCTGACATAGTCAGAGTTTGATTATCCAGCTTAAATTGTGTTCTAGTTTTATTTGAAGTTTGAAAATTGCCTACTTATATTTTTTTCATCTTTTAATTTTGACAAACAATCGGGCTTCCGGACCTCGGATGGTATTTCTGATCCTAAAATGTCCTTGGAGAATTTTTTTTCTCTGTTTACCTTTATTTTGTTGTTGGTAAATTACAGCATGGTTTTGAGGTACATTTTAAAAATACTAATTAAAATATTATATTTATTGTCTCTATGATAATGATGATGAGTATTAAATGTGAACTGTAATTGCCTACATGATATAGAGAATTATGCAAATGTTTAGCCTGATTCAAGACTTTTGTATAAGCTGCTGGTGGGTGTCTGAAATAAAACAGAGCTCTGCTCTGGTAAAGGAAGGCTTACTGGTTTCTTCTACCTCCTTTCTAGCACTGCCTTGTGATGTGGCTAGATTAACCTGTTTCTCAGACATCAGTAGACAGTTGTTTGGTTAGCACATATAGATTTTTCAATTTGTGTTTTTAGTTTGTTTACTTGATGAGAGCAACTGGATTTAGAAGTCACAAGAACCATTGAGTAGAGACAGGCATGACTTCTTTTTGAAAACTTAATCCTTCTAGATTGACAGGACTATTTCCTCTCTTCTGATATGTGAACAACTGCAGGAGGGAACATATAAAGCTTTATTGGCTAACGTCTTAGTTACCAGGGATTAATTGACATCCAGCAGAGAACCAGGGTATGTCATGGACTCAGACACTGGAAAAAAACGAGGAGAATCAGATAAGTAAGGGTAATTAGAGGAGAAGAGATGGCTATGAAGAGGGTATAGATTCAGTGTTGTCCCATTACGGGTGTTTTTGTTTATTTATTTGTTTGTTTTTTGAGACAGAGTCTCACTGTCACCCAGGATGGAGTACAGTGGCAGGATCTCAGCTTCCTGCAACCTCTGCCTGCTGGGTTCAAGCAATTCTCCTACCTCAGCCTCCCGAGTAGCTGGGACTACAGGGATGCACCATCTCACCTAGCTAATTTTTGTATTTTTACTAGAGACAGGGGTTCACCATATTGTCCAGGCTGGTCTTGAACTCCTGACCTCAAGTGATCTGTCCACCTTGGCCTCCCAAAATGCTAGGACTATTATGGGTGTTTTGAAAGTGATGTATCTGGATCTCCCTGGTGATACTGTGAATGTGACCTTGTTTTGCTACTGCTACCACCACACTAGGATAAACTTCTAGCTAGATAAAACCAGTACTCAGGTAATTAAAATGCCAGAAAGCCTCATCAGATGGAAGGTGGACAGCGATGCCTGTATCAGTTCTCAAACCTGGAAGAACATCTGAATAAATAACATCCTTGAGTTCAGCTGTTGTGGATGTTGCTTTAGAAATACTCCACTTCAAAGTTACAGGCTGAAGTGCATCAGAGTAGGGCGTTAAACAAGAATTATTGGTACTTCACATGCAAAATAAATAATTTAATATTTATTGCCCTTAATTTCCTATGTCTTATTGGTGAGAAAATGGTGGAGGTTGTCAGGCAGAGGCATAGTGGCAGTGAGGTTTTATTAAGGTAAGCATGAAGGATTCTAGATTTTCTGCAAAAAGAATTAAGGACTCCTAAAAGTGAATCCTAACCCTCATTTGCAATCTTTACAGCTAATTCTCACACTTTATCCAGAGCAAGCCAACAGGCTGTATTGCACTGAGTGTTAAAGAAAAACACTTAAAGATAAAACTCAACCTGAGAATTACATCACTGTTGCTACTAAGCTTATCTTCTTGGCTCTCGTTTTTTCTTTTTTGAATTGTTTTGCAGCTAGAGGCATGGGCAAGGGGGGGTCCCCAGGCAGTAAACTCCCCATGGGTGGACTGAGGGCTAGGGCTGAGCCTTGGGAGGGTCTCCCGTTCCCTGTGCTGCCCTGCACAGGTGCCTCCCTCCCAGGCTCTGGGGCAGCCTCAGGAGGGGCAGGCTGGGAGGGGCTGTTGCAGCTGTTCACTTGGGCAGGACGTCAGAGGACTCGGACACCAGCCTCCCATCGCGGGTCTCAATCTTCTTCACAACCACGGCCTTGGTGGAGCTGGTACAGCTGAAGGAGCTGGGGCCTGTGCCAGAGCCAACGCTGGAGCCCAGGCTATAGCTGAGGCCAGGGTTTGTGAGGCCCCCATAGGCAGAGCTCAGACCACCTGCATAGCCGCTGGTGGTCTTCGTTACTCATGTTCTGCATGCCGGACACCAGCCGGCTCTCCTCGCCCTCCAGTAGCTTGCAGTAGGTGGCAATCTCGATGTCCAGGGCCAGTTTGACGTTCATCAGCTCCTGGTACTCACGAAGCTGCCGTGCCATGTCCTGCTTGGCCTGCTGCTGGGCAGCCTCCAGCTCCTTTTGCTTGGCATGAGCATCCTTGAGTGCCAGCTTCCCTTGCTCCTCAGCATCTGCAAAGGCAGCCTCCAGGGAAGCCCTCTAGCCTTCGAGGTCCTCGATCTCAGCCTGGAGCCGGCTGATGTTGCGGTTCATCTCGGAGATCTCAGTCTTCGTACCCCGCAGGTCATCCCCGTGCTTCCCAGCCAGCATCTGCAGCTCCTCGTACTTGGTCTGGTATATGCTCCCCGCCTCAGCCCGGCTGCGGTTGGTGATCTCCTGGTACTGCGCCTTGACCTCAGCGATGATGCCGCCCATGCCCAGGGAGCGGCCGTTGTCCATGGACAGCACCACAGACGTGTCGGAGATCTGGGACGGCAGCTCCCGGATCTCCTCTTCATACACTGCCTGAGGAAGCTGATCTCGTCAGTCAGTCCTTCCAGGCGAGACTTCAGCTCTACCTTGTTCATGTAAGCTTCATCCGCATCCTTCTTGATGAGGACAAATTCATTCTCCATCTCCGTACACTTATTGATCTCATCCTCATACTTGCTCTTGAAGTCCTCCACCAGCCCCTGCATGTTGCCAAGCTCCGCCTCCAGCTTCAGCTTCTCCTGGCCCAGGGTCTCCAGCTGCCTCCTCAGGTTGTTGATGTAGCTCTCAAACATGTTGTCCATGTTGCTCCGAGCCGTCTTCTGCTGCTGCAGGAGGCTCCATTTGGTCTCCAGCATCTTGTTCTGCTGCTCCAGGAACCACACCTTGTCGATGAAGGAGGCAAACTTGTTGAGGGTCTTGATCTGCTCCTTTTCCTGGGTACGCACAGCCTGGATGTTGGGGTCCACTTCCAGGTTAAAGGGACTCAGCAGGCTCTGGTTGACAGTGACTGCGGTGATGCCTCCCATGCCCATGCCGCTGGCCCCAGCATAGCCTGCACCCAGGCCACCGCGGAAGCCAGTGCTGCTCACTCGGGAGAAGCTCGAGGAGCTCGAGCGGGCACTGGGCCCACTCGTGAAGGAGTGGCTGCTGAAGGCCCCGGGGCCAGAGGTGGACATCCTGTAGGATTTCTGGGTCACCGTGATGGACATGGTGGAGGCAGGAGTGGAGGCAGGCGAGCTGAACCAGGGAGAGATTCCAGAAGGAGCTGAGAAGCTGCTTCTTCTTGGCTCTCGTTTTTATGTAAAAGTAAGATATTGCAAGAAGTGTAGATACAAAAGATGTTATTAAATATTTGTATGTAGGTAGAACAGAAAGTAAGGTGAGTTATAGTGGGCATAAACCAAACTTCTTTGATTTAATACATAAAGCAGTAGTTTATGTGAGATGATACACAGAAAGGAAGCAATTAAGGCTGTAACTAAAAGAGAGCAAAGATAAATTTGATGCATAGCAATACACTTTAGTGGATGCAAATATTTAAAGGTTTTAATAGCTATCTACATTTTTACATTTTCTCCACTCTCATGAATCACCTACTAAACTCATACCTATTTATGACTTTTCAGCTACAAGGGAGACTTGAGAGAGAGGAGAAAACTGGTGGCTAAAAGGATAAACATGAAAAGACCACCTCTAATCATTTAGGATTTAATTTGCTAGTGAATCCAGGTGGTATAGGTTGCTAGTCATATCATACAAGCTCATTAACCATTTTTGAGTATATTAATAAATAAAGCAATAAGGATCACTGGCCGCATGAAGAAACTACTATTTTCTTCACTGAACTAAACAAAGTATATTTCCTCATGGAGATTTCAGTTTGCGATTATATTTAACCTTTGTTCATTATCATGATTTGTGTATCCATCTTACCTTCTTGCCTTTATTGCTTCACTCTTTGGAGATAACACAGGAGTGTTAGATACAAGAATGTTTTATCATATTTTTTAATGACCAAATATTTGGATATCTAATTGTATACCAGTAGTATATTGGAACTTACAAATTTAATGACAGGTTATTTTTATTTGGTTTGCCATTTTGGGGATAGATTGTGTGGAAGAATGCTTTCTGGCTAGAAAGGTTTATTATAAAGTTTTTGTCTATGACCTTCCACATTACACACTGCTTGAAATCCCACTGAGATCTCGCATTGGATGAGGCCTTTAAATGTGTCTTACTCAGCTCTGAGGCCTTCTGTTTCATTCTCCCCTTTGGACTTAGTGTCATTAACCACACAGAGCCAACAGACTTATATTTCTTGAATAGTTCTAGGTTCTTGACAGTATGAAAAGCTACAGAGACTTTTTGTATATACCAAAAATAAATCAACCATCACATTTAAAATATGTCTAATGCTTTGTATTCCCTACAAGTAACTTCTCTGATTCGCGAAATGTATGATAAGGTCATTATCCTTACAGTGCTGATATTTATAACAAGAAGTTTATGGGAATATAACATATAATGTCTGCATACACATAAGGATCTGGAAATTATCAGCTATGTGTGAGGTATGAAGCTTATTGTCATTAATCTCTTAAGTTTACCAACTAATCCAAGCAGTGATATTTACATATGAGGATAACGAAGATTTATTGCAAAACAGGCTTTATTAACACCTCTTTTCTGAGGCTTACAAAGTTACACAAGGATGAATTCAATTTTTAAAAGATTTTCATTTAATTTTCTGCCTAACTTTAAAGTCAAATTATAATAATGAATATGCTGGTAAAGAATTTGCATCCAAAGAGCACATTGTACTGAAAAATAGTTAATAAAAATTCTCATTTGTGTTTAGTCCTCTTATAAATATCAATCATTTTTTAGGAGTATATTAGAAGCAATGTAAATTTTAATTGCATCTTACCCAGCAGATAAAATATTTTGCAAAATATTATTATAACAGGCAATATTTTTAGTATATTATAAAACTAAGGTAAACAAAAGTAAAACTCATTAAATAAATTGTAATTTGTCAAATAAAAATATATATGTGAATGTAACATAATAGGTCATTTTTAATATCTCTTTTTATATCCCTAGGTACTAGATGATAGGAAGGAAGTTAGATTTCAAGCATTTTAGAAAAGGTATATTACTACATACCATAAGATTTGGGGTGGAAAAGCTTTCTCTAACATTTGAAGGCTTTCAGAACTTCAGTATCAATTATACAATAAAACATTTAAATTAAAAAGAAAATAAGTATGTGGTGAAATAATCCAATGCGGATCCAGAAACATTTACATTTTGGTTTAAGATAGGTAGGTAAAAATTATGAGAGAAAAATGCAAACATGTAAGAGTGATTCAAAATTCAGATGGTAGAATTCTGAAGGCCAACATGTAAAATGAAACAAGGTTTACCAAAAGCTAAGGGCAATGAAAAGGATTTTTAAGTTTATATTAAATGTGGATATGTAGCTTATGACCAATTATGCAATATTGAGGATAACTCAGTGAAACCAGAATTTCTTAGTTCAACTTTTGCTTTTTCATTTGATGTCAAAAAGGAAGATATTTAGGGGAAAATTTGTGCAGATTTAGATTAAGATAGAATAAGAGCCATGAGTCATTACCTTTTTAGGATGATATGAAATTAAACATTTAATAGATATTTTAAGTGAAATACAATAGAATATTTTCAGAGGACTCAGTTGCTTTTAGTTTTGTTTGGGGATGAAGATAGGAATGCTACATTCAGGAGTTAATTGGAAGATAGAACAGTGGTTGAGAATAATAGACTCTAAAACCAACATCAAAGATTTGAAAATCTCAAGAGCCAAAGATGGTGGAGGGAGGGGCAGGATTTTGTGAGGAGGGCTTTGAGAAAGCTGTAGGAACTTTGAGGAGGGTAAGAGGAGAAGACCTGGCCCTCACCTCAAAAATAGTAAAAGAGACTACTGCAAAGAGACCACTCTAGATGTCCTCTTCAGTGGAAAGATACATCATACTGGTATCAGGCATGTTCCCAAGAAATCAAGATAACAAAATGACCATAATATACTGTATCTTCCAACTATGAAGTGGCTTGTATCAGGCTAACCCATCTACTAAGAATAACTGAATAAAAGACCCCCTGAAATATTGGGTGTATTGGAAACACTAAGATCTTGGAGAGAATGCAAATGTACTTAGGTACATTTTTACCAGAATTTTTCAGCACAGGAAAATTGCAAAAAAAAAAAAAAAAAACTAAAAGAGGAAGATGCTGAAGGAAAAGCAGCAGCTTGAACATATGCAAAGCCACTGGGCTGGGAGAAAAGAAAACAAAAATAAAAAACAACTTGTTGAAGCTACCAAGGAAGATAGCACTTAATAAGGAGAAGATACTAAAGAAAATAGATGTATATACGTGAGGTGATATGCAAGAAACTAAATGAAAATCATGTACTAAAACAACTAAGTAGAAAAAAGCTCCTGGAAAAAGAATATGAAGAAAAAGTATTTTGTACAGCTGTACAATGTATTTGTGTCTTACTCTAAGTGTTCTTCCAAAAGAGTCAAAAAGTTAAAAAAAAGTAAGTTTATAAAGTGAAAAATGTAAGAGTGAGCTAAGGTTAATATATTATTGAATAAAGAATTTTTTAGATGAATTTAGTGTAGCCTAAGTGTACAGTGCTTCTAAAGTCTACAGGAGTGTACTTAATGTCCCAGGTCTTCACATTCATTCGCCACTCACTCATTGACTCCCCCAGACAGCTCCTAGTCCTGCAAGCTCCATTCACGGTAAGTGATCTATACAGATGTACCATTTTAAATCTCTTTTACTGTATTTTTACTTTTCTATGTTTAGATACACAAATACTTCTTATTGTGCTACAATTGCCTACAGTATTTAGTACAGTAACATAACATACAGATTCATAGCCCGAGAAGCAACAGATGACAATATCATATGCCTAGGTATGTAGCAGTCTGTATCATCTGGATTTTGTAAGTACACTCGATAATGTTCAAATGACAGTGAAATGGTCTACTGAAGCATTTCGCAGAATGTATCCCTGTACTTAAGAGCCACTGCGCCTGGCCTATACTGTATTTTTAATGTATTGAATACCACAGAATCTTCAGCACATTCTACCAGATTAACTCATTTCTGTGAATATGTGAATAAAGTTTATCTTTCCATCTGTGTGTACATGAGGGGTATACTGAATTGGCATGAGGAGTAGTTAAATTACTACAACCCTTTGCAAATAATTACTGAATAAATTGGATTTTTAAAAATATTATGCAATTAGGCTGGGCGCAGTGGCTCACACCTGTAATCTCAGCACTTTGGGAGGCCGAGGTAGGCCAATCACGAGGTAAGGAGATCAGGACCAGCCTGGCCAATATGGTGAAATCCCATCTCTACTAAAAATGCAAAAATTAGCCTGGTGTGGTGGCATGTGTCTGTAGTCCCAGCTACTTGGGAGGCTGAAGCAAGAGAATCCGTTGAACCCGGGAGACAGAGGTTGCAGTGAGCTGAGATCTTGCCACTGCACTACAGCCTGGGTGACAGAATGAGACTCCATCTCAAAACAAACAAACAAAAAAAAACTAATGCAACTGAAATATATGAGACTGAATTACAATAAATACAATAGAGACTGAATTGGGACTTTATAATACAAAATCAAAAAGTAATGACAGTATCATTGTTACTAATTTTATGAAGTTTTCTAAGTTTATGTTTATAAAATAAATTTATACGAATAGTGGCAGTTTTATTAATTTTATATGTACTCTGGTTTCTTGTGTTTATTAGCAAAACTCAAGTTGCTTCTATAAAAGTTGTAAAACTACCAAACAAAAACTCTAAGAACATTAATGGAGGAGTTTGTACCTGCAGTACCTAAAGAGTGCTACATGATGCTTACTTGATGCTGAAATGGATAGGCGAATTTATGTGGCTAATAGGCATGTATATGTAAGCCTATATTTGATGATCTTAAATTTCTTGAGGAATAATACTTTTCATATCCATGTATGAAAATAATCAACTTGAAAAATCCTACACATCATCTTACTTATAAAGCCAAATGTCCAAATGGCTTCCATAAATATGTATAGAAAGTAATCTTTGTTTCAGCTACCATTGTGGCACAGGTGTGAACCTAACATCTCCTTCAAATTAGGATGATCTTTTTAAGAGTTTAATTGGAGTGCTGTAGACCTCGTGAAAATGTGGATAGGAATAGCCAAAAACAGTACAACTACTGAATCAGCCAAATCTTCAGAAGCGGACAGTGCTACATCCTGGAATGTAAAAATACAGACAAGGATGCAACTGGAAAAAGACATTGGAAGATGCAAAGCATGCACTTGGTTGAATACTTATACTAAGGACAAAGGAAGTGAAAGGCAGCTGCATAGAACTGAACATCTTTTCAGGGAAAGCGATGCTGACCGGTAATATGCTTTTAAAGAATGGCTTCTTATTAGCCGTGAAAAAAACATGCAAAGTTTGTTTTAACCCACATGCTCTGGGTCTACAAGACATTCTGCAAATGCACTGAGGTCTGCTGCCAAAAAAGGAAGAAAAAAAATAAATATTTTAATATTTATTTTATTTCTTCTGGTAAAAGCCCTGAAGTGATGTAAAGCGTCTGCATTATAATGAAAATGAACTTGAGCAAACCTGGCATTTGGAGGTGGATTTTTCCTATGGATCAAGATTTTTGAGTACCTGGGAGACATAAGAAGTATTATTTATTATAATACTTTAACAACTGTTTCAATACTGCTTGTTAGACAATTTTTAGTAAGACTACACATAACTGTTTAGGATATAAGTGGGAAAAATGGATGTTGACCAGTATTACTGTGGTACATATGCGGAATGCAATTGCTCTTTGATACAAAGCTCCACACAAAAACATTTTTTTTTAATCACAGATTTTCCCAGTTAATAACCTGTGACTGTATTTTTGTTTCTTAGAGAGATACAGTGATGGAAAAGAAAGATAAATAGTCTGCCCAGGACTCTATGTTTGTATTTCTTTCTTATAATTAATTCACAGAGGTGGTTATCACTGGTAACTCTTTGTGGAAAATTCTCCATTCTTTTCCCTTTAGAAGCAAAAAGGGATTATTTCATATTTTATCCAAATTACAACCAAATTGGTAGGAAAATATTAGTCAAAGTATTTTCTAAGTCATAGATATTTTTGAATGTTTTTATTATTAAAGTTTCACCATAACGAATCTCAAAGAACTAACAATATACTAATAGATGACTTTTATGCTCTTCAGGGAAGTTCTGATGGAAGCATTAACTCAGGCCCCAACCTGGAGAGTACTTGCTTGCTTATTGTCCCCAAGGTTATAGTCATACCCTGAGGCCAGTGGGTTCAATCCTTTCGTGGTTGCTGGTCAGCTTTGGGACAGAACTGACTCCACCTCACGTTCTGTGTTGGGCGCAGCTGAAATTTAGTAAGTTCAGTTGGGCACAAAGCTGAGTAATTTCCAAATAGAATAAAGAAAAGCTTCATCTTATTCTTACCACCCACTGTACCTACATGTTAGTAATAAATTTGACTGGGATGTTACAGTTTGGGATCTAGAAGAAACTCTAGTGTTTAATGAGTCTGATAGTATACTCTTTTTTAAAATAATTTTTGAATTTAGAAATTTTTAATTTCTAAATAGCACTCTCAAAAGAATCTAGATCAAAATTTTTTATTCTATCAGGAGTATTAACTAAACACTCTTAATAATTGCATCAAAAATTATTACACACCTATATGCTCAGGCTTGTGGTTTTGGTAGAAGAAATGGCAGACTGTAATTCAGATTTCATTCATTTTACTGTCAGCAGTGCCCATCAGGAGGAAAGGGTTTGCCTATCTAAATTTGAGCAGGTTGGTAAATTAAGCATATGTCTTTACAAACTTATTTCATGGTTTCATTTAACAAATCTTCAGGTTCAATTTCACCCTCAACATACGTCCTATAGAAATAGATATCACAATCATTAGGTGAATTTGTGCTTTTAGGGTTTGCAACATACACATGTATTCACAAGTTTATAAAATTCTGTAATGCTTAATTGACAACTGCAGTCATCCCACACTCCTGACCTCACTTGCCTGTACCTTTCATTGGAGGTCCAATAGAAAAGCATAAATCTCAGCATCCATTTAGGTTTCCACTTTCTCATCAGGATGTCTGTAAAAGAGATACATAGTCTTATGAGAGATTAAAGCTATACCTTTAAAGAGTTTGTTTACTATAATATTCTACTAAGTGCATTTATTATCTTGCTTTCTCTCCCACCAGCAAAGGAAAAAATAATTATCATCTTAAGTAAATTTTTATAAATTGATAGTATCCAAAATTCTTCAACAAATGTTTTCCTATATAATTTTTAAGTTTTATTAAATGAGAATAACTTACTGATAAATTATTGTATAGAAACTTTACTTGAAGGGATTCAGGAAAAATGAAGAATGAAAGAAATCAGAGAAGTCCAGCTTCTGATTCACCTTGGTGGGTATAAGGTTAGGCTCTGTGTCCCCACCCAGATCTCATTCTGAATTGTAATCCCCAAGTATCAAGGGAGGGACCTAGTGGGAGGTGATTGGGTCATGAGGGTGGTTCCCCTATGCTGTTTGTTCTCTTAATAGCAAGTTCTCAGGAGAGCTGATGGTTTTAAAAGCAGATCTTCCTTTTTCACTCTCACCTGCCACTATTTAAGACGCGCCTTGCGTCCCCTTCGCTCTCCTTCTGCCGTAATTGCGTTTCCTGAGGCTTCCCCAGCCCTGTGGAACTGTGAGTCTGTTAAATCTCTTGATATGGTTTAGCTGTGTCCCCACCAGAATCCCATCTTGAATTTCCACGTGTTGTGGGAGGGACTTGGTGGGAGATAATTGAATAATAGGGGAGATCTTTCCTGTGCTGTTCTCGGGATGGTAAGTCTCACAACATCTGATGGCTTTAGAAACAGGAGTTTGCCTGCACAAACGCTCTTTTTTTTGCTTGTTGCTGCCCACGTAAGATGTGACTTTCTCCTCCTTGCCTTCTGCCCTGATTGTGAGGCTTCCCCAGCCACCTGGAACTGTGAGTGCTCCGTTAAGTTTCTTTCCTTTGTAAATTTCCCGGCCTGGGTATGTCCTTAGCAGCAGCGTGAAAACGGACTAATATATCTCTTTTCTTTATAAATTACCTAGTCTCAGGTAGTATCTTTATAGCAATATGAGAATAGACCAATACAGTGGGCCTGTTTTGCTCCATACGATCTGACGCTTGGTTATAAGCTACCATTCATGTTGTCTAATTGTTGATTGTATGTTTGTTCTTTTATCTCAAAAGAACCCTGTTTTCTAAGCAGTCCATGTGCTTTATAAAGTGTTACTTTAGCCCTTGCTTGCTGCAAAAGAAAAGTTTGGCCAGAAATTGGATATATATCTATCTTATCTCTCTCCCTCCCTTTCTAACTCCCTTTCTCTATCTGACAAATCTGTATCTGTGAACCATGGCATTTCAAAGCAAAGCAAAATGCAAAATAAGCAAAAATAAAAGTTATCTGGTGTTAGAAGACAGAAGAATGTTTTGAAAATTTAATTTAAAAAATTAAATTTCCAGGCTTCTTCCTTAGAAATTCTGATTTAGCAAGTCTGAGGTGGTATCCAGGAATTTCCATTTAATATGCCTCCTTGTGATTCCACTGCAGGTGATTCTTCTACCCATATTGAAAACACTGGTTTAGAGAATTTATATTAAGAAAGATTCTTGTTGGCAGAATTTACCTATTTTCTAGCTATTCTACTGATATTTCCAGAACCGGTGGTCTATGATAAAGTATTTGAAACTTAAGTATTTGATTCTGGCTATTTGAAACCCAAAATTGTCCTGTAAGGGCATTATTGGCCTGCCACAAACCCAGCAGCCATTCCTGCTTTCCGTTTTATTGACTTTTGCTTGACCTACTCAGGAATAACTATTATTTGGGTCCAGCAAGGCCTCAGGCTGTTACATATTTAGCAATTCTTTCTCCAACTATAAGCCATCCAGCTTGGCTTAGCTATATAGAAAGCCATTTCACAGGGTGTTTCTGCCTGGTTGTTTGTTTAGTGCGTATCAGTTCACTGTTGCTTGCTGAATTGTTTCTTTTTGCTTGGCAGAGAAGTTAAGTTCCCTGCTCCTATTGCTACATATTATCTATAGCTTTCAGCCAAAATTACTAAGCAGATTCTGTTTAGTGAAGCTTCATTTAATTTAAAACAATTTTATTTACCTGCAATCATTTGAGTTTTTTCATGATTTTCCTGCCTGGTTTACTTGAGATTTTTTTTTAATGATAATTCACCAAATAGTATGCGGGAAGGTGGTTTATAAAATCATGTAAGTGCTTCAACAGTTTAAAGGATTTTACTATTCCTCACACCCCAACATAGACCTCTCTTCATTGTAATCTGCGTGTGTGTGTGTGCGTGCCCATGCGTGTGTGTTTTCCCCCCTTCTCAGTTCCTGTAAGAGAAGTTGTGCTATATAATTAGGGGTCTTTAAGTCAGAGATAATTTTTGGTTTACAGTAGCCATATGTCCTGACAGCAGTCATTTCAAATACATTATTCAATTTTCTTCATGAATGTGTTCATACTTATCAGAGCACGAGTGAGTCCCGAACTTTGGGTGAGGGTTTTTTTCCACCGTTGCTCATTTTCAATAATTTGTGTTAATTATTAACACAAATGATTCTAAACATCTCGTGCATTCATTCTCTCCTTTCCATCCCAATTGTCATTGCCTTGAAAGCTGTCACTGTATTTTGTGGTGGACCATTAAGGACCTGAATCTGCACTTCTGTTTGCCATCTGGATTACTCTGTTTAAATTCTTTCACTACACTCCAGCGATCCTGGACAGTTTGCTTTCTCATCCCTCTACGTCAGTGGTCCCCAGCCTTTTTGGCACCAGTGACTGGGTTCTGTAGAAGACAATTTTTCCACAGACTTGGGTAGAGGGGGTGATTTCAGGATGATTCAAGTGTGTTACATTTATTGCACACTTTATTTCTATTATTACATTGTAATATATCATGAAATAATTATGCAATTCACCGTAATGTAGAATCAGCGGGAGCCCTGAGCTTGTTTTTCTGCAACCAGATGGTCACATCCAGGGGTGATGGGAGACAGTGACAGATCATCAGGCATTAGATTCTCATAAGGAGCATACAACCTAGATCCCTCACATGCGCAGTTCACAATAGGGTTTGTATTTGCTCTTACTAGAATCCAAAGCTGCTGCTGATCTGACAGAAGGCAGAGCTCAGGCAGTAATGCCAGCGATCGGGAGTGACTGTAAATAGAGATGAAGCTTTGTCCCCTTGCTAACCACTTACCTCCTGATGTACAGACCAGTCCCTAACTGGCTTCAGACTGATACTCATCTGTGGCCCAGGGGTTGGGGACACCTACTTTATGTGTTTTGCCCACGGCCTTCCCTGTCCTGAAGTGCACACCCCAGCTGACCCACTGGCAATTCCTAAGCATTATGTAAGAAAGCTAGTGTAAAATTCTTCCCAGTAGCTTCAAAAACCGTCTCTGTCTCAAGGGGGCCACTTGAGTCCTTGTTCTCATCTATCTCCTGCGTCCTGTTTTGTTCGAGAAGTTGTGACATATCGTGGAAAGTATTGTTTTCTTCATTTGTTTCTTTCTTTGGAAAATTGATGTTATTTGCTCATTAAAAATCTTTTGCCTAGCCAAGTATCTTGCAGGAAATAAATGTTAATCTAAGAAATAAGTGTTTACATGTAATAAAGAAGGAATAATATAGCAAATTGACATGCGTATTCATTGGCCTCCCTTATTTTTGATGTAAGTCGTATTTCACTTGACAATTTTTTGAGTTTGCAGGAAATTATTTCCTTTCCTATTATAAAGATTTTATGTTTTTATGTCTTTGTTGAAGAGTTGAGCTCTGGATTTTTTTTGAGACAGGGACAGCAGCTCACTCCATCCTTCAGTCTGGAGTGCAGTGGTGTGATCATAGTTCACTGTAACCTCAAATTTCTGGGCTTAAGCAGTCCTCCCACCTCAGCCTCTCAAATAGCTAAGAGTCGAGGTGTGCACTACCATACCTGGATAGTTTTTTAAAATGTTTTGTAGAGACAAGGCCTCACTTTGTTGTCCAGGCTGGTCTTGAATTCCTGGACTCAAGCTGTCTTCCTCCCTTGACCTTCCAAGTGCTTAGATTACAGGCATGAACCACTATACTTAGCCCCAAACTCTACTGAATATGTCTTATATTAACATCTTCTGTCTACCTCTGTTGTTGGTGCTTCAGGCCACAGTTTAAATATAATCTAAGAAATGAAATGATCTCAACTCATGACAAACCTCACCTACATGACAGTTATACCGTGGGAGGACATCACCTATATGTTTATCTCTGTTCCCATGTAGAAATGACAGTTTTTAGTCTCTTTAATCTATTTTTTATCCTAGTAATTTCCAGGATTTCAGAACATTGTTTAATTTTTATATTCCTACTATAGGATGACTCATTGTTCTGTCTAGATCTTTTCCTGCCCATTCCCTCCAAAGCTATTCTCCCTGTTGCCTAACTCATAGGTTTAATTCAGATTTCAGTTGAAACTTCACTTCAAGAAAGGGTTTCACGGTTGTCTAAGACAAAGCCCAGTGATTGTCACTTACCTCCCTTTAAGCCCTGCTTTCACTCCTATGAGAGCATTTATTACTTTGCAATATGACAGCATGTTCACATCTCTGTATTTAAATGCTAAACTATAAAATTGAAAACAGAGATTATCTCCACTGTTAAACCCATGTACTTAGAGAAGTATCTGTGTAATAAATATTTATTACATAAATAAAACATTTTTTGTTAGAACTGACATTACAGTTGATCCTTGAACAACATGAGTTTGAACTGGATTATAGACTTTTACCTTGATATTTTGCAATAAATATATTGGAAAATTATTTGGAAATTTGAGAAAAATTTCAGAAAAAACTCAGATAATCCTGTGGCCTAGAAATTCAGAAAAATTAAGGAAAACTTAGTTGTGCTATCAATTCATAGAATATATGTAGACACTAGTTTATCATTTACAAGTCTATTATGAAAATTTTAAATTTATCAAAACTTAACACATACAGACACCTACGGACATGGTGCCATTTGCAGTTGAGAGAAATGTAAACAAATGTAAAGATGCAGTATTAAATCATGACTGCGTACAATTAACTGCAGTACATACTGTACTACTGTAATAATTTCATAGCTACCTCCTGTTGCTATTGTGGTGATCTCAAGTGTTGCAAGGATCTGCTAAAATGCCATGTGACACTAATTATCTTCCTTTGTGTGGTTCCTCTCATAAATTATGTATCTCAGTAAAATTGATCTCTCTCAGTTCGTGCATACTTTTCATTGTGTTTAATGTAATACCTTAAACATTAAATAACCCACATAAAGTGTCACTAGGAGTGACACTTGGGAGTGCTCCCAAGAAGCAAAGAAAAGTCATGACATTCTAAGAAAAAGTTGAATTATTTGATATGTGTCATAGATTGAGGTTTCCAGTGCAGTGCTCACTATTTCAGGCAGATTATTTATCTTGTAAACAGAAGTCGTAAACTTATAGTATCAATCAATAAAGTACAGTTCTGTAAATTTATTTTTCTTTCTTAAAAGAACATGGTTTTTTAACATGTTCTTTTATCTATCTTACTTTATTGTAGGAATACAGTATATAATACATATAACATAGAAAATATGTTCATCAACTGTTTATGTTATTGGTAAGGTTTCCAGTTCACAGTAGACTATTGTTAATTACCTTTGGGAGGAATTAAAAGTTACATGAGGATTATTTTTACGGCACAGGGGCTGGGAACCCCAACCCCTCCTTTGTTCAATGGTCTGTTGTAATCATTTTGAAAATGAAACTTGCATTCTTTGAAATGATCGTATAGAAAAAGCCAAACCAGAACCTGCAAAACGCAGGTTGGAATTGCCGTTTTCTGTTTCCATATATGCTTTCTGATGGCTAAGAAAATTTAATCTGTGTTATCTTCTTAAATGTCTTACCATGCATGAAAAGTAGCACATGTTGTTTTTATGCTAGGAAGCATTGTTATTGTTTGGCTCTGTTTGAGAGTTTCTTTGTTGCCCAAAACCTGCTAACATAGAAGGTGCTCAGGTAATGTCCATGTCAATTTTCTAATGAGCTATCATGTGCTGGTGTGCTCCTGAGTGAGGGCCCAACCATGTTGGAGTGAGAGTCTCAGCCGAGTGGACAGGTGGCCATTTGGCTGGATAACAAACGTAGGGCTGTCACTACAGAAAAATTCATAAGTAAAACTGATGACAGAAGTAGAAATGAATCCTTTATGGGGGTGAGGTAGATTGAATCCCAGGTAATTAAGGATGACAGAAAAGACATAAACTGAATTAGAGTCTAATGAAGTATTTGGCCATATTTGCTGTGTGATGGACATTTTGGCTATTGGCTCTCTTTTACGTTGAGGACATTTAGATTCTCTTTTAGACACACGATTTTGTGCAGAATAGCAGAGTGAGTATAGACAAATCCCATGTAAACCTTGGATATTGTGATTGTTGCCCCCTATTTCCCAAGAGCTCTGATTGCCACTCAGACATGGAGGAACCAGTATAGGTACCTGGATAATTTTGCTTAATGACCTGCCCGTTACTCAGTGATCTGATGGTTTGTGTCTGAAATTATGGAGGCATACCTCTCTCCTGTTTGAATTAATGAATATGCATCATTAAGCATATTCATTTCTTAGTACTCCAAGAAATCTAAACTCTCATATTTCAGTGTATGCCTTTTATTTTTTCTAGTAATCTTCTGACTTGAATTCCTTTCATAAGTGTGATTGTCATTCCTGATGTTTAATGAACTCACATTTGTATATAGCCCATCCATCTCCTCCCCTTTCCAGGACACAGCGTTGCTTCCATTTACACAGGCACTTTTCCTTTTAATGTTCACTGCATTGTCAAACATACCTTATCTGAAGTAAATGATGTTACTGGCTGTCCTAGGGGAACACAGTAAATATCAGGAGGTAAATAGAAGCGCTGGTAACTTCTGCAATGTCAACTTTATCTCTGTCGCCATTATGGTGATGGAAAGCATGTGAAGCCTGCTGGTCCATTTCATCTCCCTGACTGCATCTATTGCAGTTGGGGTAATGTGACTGATGTGCAGCTACACAAGAGTTTTAATTAATTTGAAATACCACAGCAGCAAGTAAAGATAAAGTTTCAATACTCAGAGGTATTTAGAGACCAAATATCATTAGCAACATCGTCAATATTCATTCATGTATTTATTCATTTATGGGAGTCTCACACGTAACTAGGAAGATTTGAGCTGTTTAGGGAGATCTACCAATCCTCCCATGGGGAAGGGGCTATACCAAAATTGTTTTAATATAAAGCAATCTGTTGTATACAAAGAACAGAAAGAAGGTTGGTGTGGCCAGAGTGTAAAGGCTGAGGAGATGAGAATTTGGTTTGAGATGATACTGGAGAAGTACATGGAAACCATATTGTGTAACATCTCGTTACCCTTGTTAGAAGTTTTTGTCTTCGTCACCAAAACTATGAGAAACCTCTGAAAGTTTTAAGATGTGTGACTATGTATCTTTCATGGTATAGATCTCTTTCTGAGTGTGTCTACGAAGTATCTTTAAGTCTGCGGCATGTAGCTGTGTTTCTTTGGGTGCATGTGTTTGGGTGAGTGGCATAAGCAAATTTTATAAACCTATTCAAGTATTTGAGCACCTATTTTTTGGGGTACTCTTCTAGTTCTTGAAATGAGACCTGTAGCTAAGACATACAAGATTTTGGATTTCATGGGTACATTCTTGTGGGAAAACACAAGAAAAAATACTTAAAGTCAAATAATGAAATAATATAATTTTGTGTAATGTGCCATGAAGAAGATTAAGTAAAATGGGAAGATAGAGAATGAGATGTGACAGTGATTAGGGAAAAACAAAGTGAGGGCGTGAGTTATGGGAAGATGTGGGGAAGAGCATTCCAGTCTGTCATGAGTAAGTGAAAGTCTTAAGGCAGGCATAAGCTTAGCATGTTTGAGGAACAACAAAAAGACTATGAAAGAGGCACCAGAGGCCGGGCATGGTGGCTCATACCTGTAATCCCAGCACTTTGGGAGGCTGAGGTAGTAAAATCAGGAGATCAAGAGTTCAAGACCAGCCTGGACAACATGGTGAAACCTCGTCTCTACTAAAAATACAAAAAATTAGCTAGGCGTGGCAGCAGGTGCCTGTAATCCCAGCTACTCAGGTGGCTGAGGCAGGAGATTTGCTTGAACCTGGGAGGTGGAGGTTGCAGTGAGCTGAGATCACACCACTGCACTCCAGCCCAGGTGACAGAGTGAGACTCTGTCTCAAAAAATAATAATAATTATAAAAGAAAGAGGCACCAGGCTAGGACATGAGATGAGTTCAGAAAGGTAGTTAGGGTTTAGATTTAAAGGCCTCACATGTCATATTTATTAGTGCCTTACCACCATGAAGTATGGTTAAAAGATTATAGAAAGCAAGGGAGAATATAATGATAGATGCAGAGTGGAAGAAGTCTGTTGCAAAAGGTTTGGTAAGATAGGGTAATAGTTTGTGGAGGAGGATCAGATTCTAGATACATTTTGAAGGCAGAGCCAACAAAACTTACTGATGGATTAGATATAGACGGTAGGTGGAGAGATAATGGGCAGAAAAACTAATTTTGTTTTGGGCCTGTGCAACTGCATAAATGGTATATCACATACTGAGATGGAAAAGATTAGGGAGATAATGAAATTAAGAAGAAATTAAATAGTCTATCATGTTGTATTTGGGATTTTATAGAATATCAGAATAGGCATTCTGACATTCCCATTAAGCATCCAAACCAAGATCAGATTATGAGGTTGAACATGAGTGTGGTTTGCATTTTTAAAATATGTGTCTACCTTTGATGTCCAGCAGATTATTGTGAAAGCACTCTTGCCTCCTACCCTACTCTCTTAGTAACCAAACTGTCGTCAAAGTGTGATTTAAATGTACATACTTTAAAAAGGAGGTGGTAGAAGGAAGTGATATAGTAACATTGAAGAGTTCCAAATGTAACTTGAGCTTCACAGTGGAGTGGGATGGAGGAGATTTGAAGATTTCCAGGGTGTTGGGTGTGAGCCTAATGAGTTTAGTCCTGGTTTCCTGATGGAGGAGAAAAGTGAGATAACCTCTCCTCTCCATCCAATTATAGAACCCTCTGCAGATCAGCATGTGAAGCTATACACGGTGCATGTACAACTTGAGCAATGTACCTAGAGTGAGACAGGAGAGATGGCTGGTGGTCCTTGGAGTGAAGCAGACTCCTTATACCACTTTTATTATTAGAAAGCTATGCTGTCTGATACAAGAGCTGTTAGCCATAGATAGCTACTTAAATTTAATAAAATCAAAACTAATATTAAAAATGCAGTTGTTCAGTAGCACTAGCTATATGTTAAAGTGGATTGGATGACGATAGATTTACTGTATTTCTGCCTTCTAGTTCAATCTTTATCTGTTGAGACTAAATGCAAATATTTTGTATTGTGGAGAATCCATTATGAATTCAAATTTAATCAGAATGTTGTGACAGGAAATATCCAATAAGTTGGAGCTATATATTCCTGCAATTCTTCTATATGGGCTTTACCTGTAAAATATTAAGCACACACAATATATACCATCTTAGATAATAAAACAACAAATTACTGCTCTTCCTATGTTGAGGCTTGGGGACATGGCTTCTACATTAATTCAAATAAACACAATAAAAAGTAGAGTTGATCAAAGATTTTTTATTCTATTTAGAGTCCCAGAAATGTACTTTCTATTTCTTTTGTCCCAATTTGATGAAGCTTTGCCAATACGGTGAATTATGTAAGTTATAAACAAAGAACTACATCATTAGGAGCAGAACCTAACATAATATCAGCCTTTAGTGGTCTTTTCTAAACCTGTGGTATGAATAGCAGTGCCTTACAGAAAATAGCACAATTGATCTAAAGAAAGCACTTTCGTTCTGCACACTAACTCATCCAAGAATAAAGGACACCCCACCAAACAATGAAGTGTATTGAAATAGAAAAATACATGAAGCAAGACTGCCGAATTATTTATCTTTCATTAAAGGAGAAAATCACACATTATTATCTCTGGTAAATGAACGTGGTTGTCAAAGTTGGCAGTGGGCTTAGAAATGATAATCATGAGAAATTCTATCCTCAAGTAAGTATAACTGTCTGTTTTAATATAAATTTTAGGAAAGGGATTTTCTGAGCACTGGGTGCTTTCAAAGGAAAGTTTAAATAGCCCTGTGGTTCTTGCCTGACCATTAGTAGGGATGGTACATGAGTCTCTACAACCAGGTGGAGAAGCTCATCCATGCTGAAGATATTTTTCTATTCCTGTACCTTAGTTACTGATCAATTCATGCATAAACAAGAATCTTAATAACAATTGAAGATTTTCAGCTATAGAAGCTTAGAAGCCTATGCTCAGAAAGGAAGCAGATATGCAACACTTTTAATTTTAATAATTCTTCCTTTCTAGTTTTTGAAAATTTAAATAATATGTACCAGAGAAAG
Organism: Saimiri boliviensis; assembly: GCF_048565385.1. Lineage (NCBI taxonomy): Eukaryota > Metazoa > Chordata > Mammalia > Primates > Cebidae > Saimiri > Saimiri boliviensis. The sequence goes on along the minus strand of NC_133449.1, from coordinate 192,278,540 downwards.
ATACCAAAGAAAATTTACATTTCAAAACAGTTTCATTTGAGGCTATACAATGAATAGCATGGAGATAATGTGCAGGTGTCCTCTCTTGGTTCTCACAGTCAAGAGCAAAAGTTTCAGCCTACTGAAACTGACAGCTTTCAAATTTAAAATCTCTTTTGGTTCTAATGATAAACCCAGGCATTTGCAGGAAGCAAAGACATGCCAAATTAAATAAAAGTTTCCTTTCCTGTTTCAGAGAAACTCTGAAGAAGGATTTTCTTTTTAAATTTTAATTATTTATTTGTTTATTTTATTTTTAGGAACAAACTGCCAAGTCTATAAATATTCCTGGAAAAATTCTGAATAGGCATTTCTTGATATTTTCCTTGAAGAATCTTGTCACCTTGGAGAAAGGGAAAATATGCTGCGTCCCTAGCTATTCAAGGAGAAACTTGAGTTACAGTGAAAGATTTCTGCTATTTTTAGTATGATCTGAAAGTTTTTGTAGATGCTGAAACTTCTGAGGGTGTTAATAATTCATCTTTGGAACCAACCTGGCTGACTCTGACCACTCAACTGTTTCTCGTTATTCATAGTTCCTTGAGTAGCGCATGTTAACTTTCACTAATACTGTTGTGTTAATTAATGATTACGGCATCTCCATCCTCTAGTCCCTGCCCCTTTATTTTGCTGTCCTCTTGATAGAGGTATAGATTATCTTTCTATAGAAAAAATTTATTTTTAAAAAGTTGTCTGCATTATTTTATAAAACATGATATTCGGGTTCCATTTCAGTCCTTTTATTTGTTTTTTCCTTTTTTGACTTGGCGGATCTATGAGCTCTTCCTCTGGTTTTTACTACATTCCAGCTCACAGAGACGATCTAAATTCACGGCCATTTTTTGTCAAAAGAGGAGAGACTTTTGCAAGCCAAGTTGGTGTACATTTAGGTTCCAAAGGAAGAAACTTAGACTTGAAACTACCAATTTTTCACAACATTGTAGAATGCCAGAGCTGGAGAAAAACATGAACAAAAAAATGACTGAGAAACATAGAATACATTTTCTCTAACATTTTTTTTTAAGTTAACCAGGAGTGGTGGGGTATGCCTGCAGTCCCAGGTCTTTGAGAGGTAGAGGTAGAAGGATTGGATTTCTTGAGCCCAGGAGTTCAAGGGTGCAATGAATAGTGACTGTGCCACTGCACTCCGGCCTGGGCAACAGAAGGAATCCTTGACTCTGTAAAAAAGATTAAAAATTAACAACAACAAAAACAACAAAACTCTTAAAAAGTAATTGAGTCTATCTGCTTATATTTAAAAGATGAAGAGAGATTTACATACAGATAGATTTCATGGATCAAAGCTGAGTCTAAGTTTTTAGGTCTTGGGATTGCCAGTAGAGCCCTCTCCTTCCCAATACCCTGTACCCCTGATACTGTCTTTGCTGAGTAGTATTTAGTCTCTCTAACTTATTTGCCCTAATTCCAGGTAGAATTGCCTACATTACTTCCTTTCTGGTCTCTGGAGGGTGTGACTCTGCTGTGTGCCCCAGACCTATACCTGGTCCTCTGGAAGCTTTGTGACTACCACCCACCATCACCTTAACAGCTCCATCCTTTTTTGTGAACCTCTGACATCCATTTCTCTAGCCACCATTTTCTTTATTCTCTTTTGTCTCTGTTCCTTAGGGTTTATCTGAAATCTGTTAGCAGGTTAAACAAGTCAGGCTATAAATTCCCCTTACAGGAATTTTGGACAAGAACAGCCTGACTTATCTTAGAACTTTGATACTTCAGAGAATTAGCAAATGCACTTCATCTTCTGGCAAGAGGCATCCCTCACCATGTTTAGCAGAAAAAGAAAAGGGTTTTTCTGCCAAGTGCTTTTAGTGCTTCTCTATTATATTCTTTTCTCTTTGTTTTTCCTTCCAATTTTTTAGTAGGTAATCCACTTCTTGGATTGTCATGAGCATGTGAAATTTATAATAACAATAATTTTTAAAAACTCATAATGATGTAGAGTGTTTAGGGTGAAAATAAATCATAATTCCTGAATAGAACAAAGAGCCCAATTAGAACCTAGGATCAAAATTTATCAATTATTAATGGTGAGATGGACTAAGTAATGTTGTTTGAACCATATTCCACTGGAATTGATTTTATCTTCTCAGGACGATGCAATTCCCTCCAAGTTGGGGAGGGTACTTAGTCATAGGCAGGAGTTAGGAAGAGATCAAAGTCCTGACTGTGATTCCTGAGGTAAACAGTAGGTTATGGGACAGAAACCCAAAAGACCAGCCTCCTCCCAGCAGTCTCCTCTAATTCAATCACCTGTCTAACCCAAAACTGTGCACTAAGGGAAGTGAGGCTCCATCCAGTCTTCCTTGTCAGGGAAGTTCCTCCTCTCAGGAGGAGGGAGAAATGTGGAAGGACGTGTTTTAAATACATCTAGAAAGGTGGAAAGTGATGGTGATGCTATGCATTTATGTGTGGAATCAGGAATATGGGAAAAAAAATTTAGAATTTTTTTTATTTCTGTCTAAATAAGAATTAACTAAAATTAAGAAAAAGATGTTTCTCTTTATAGAGCATCTATCATGTATTAGAAATGAGCTAGTGTTTTGCATATTTTATCTCATTTAATCCTATCAATAACTCTTTAAAATGGTGTAACAGAAAAATTCACCCCTCTCTCCACATTCTACTCAATTCAGTCATTGTATAAGCCTCTGGAATCTAAATACCATCCTAGTAAAAAGCAAGGAGAAAAAAACCCGAATTGATTGAATTTAAATATTTAATAACTGAATTCACCTAAAACTTACTAAGATATTAATATTTTCTAATGCAACAGAACAGGAAAAGATAAAGGAAGTTGCGATTTAAATAGATTTGAACACTTGGATTTAAAATTCATAATTTTGTATAAATTGTTACATTACAATTTTTACTAAATGTTTGATACATTTGTAAACATTATGAGGGGAAACCGACAAGCAGGAGGCCAATAGGGCTGAGCTTGGGAAGGAAGGCTTGTTGGAATAATGCTGGAAATAAATGGCTTAAGAAGATTCTAAAGTAATAAACACATCTTTAAATTCCGGTATTTATATCCACAAATATTTATTGAGTACTAAGCACTGTTATAGGAATCTGCTCATGGATAGTATTCTAGGTATGGGATAACCACAGGAACAATACGAGTGCTAGGAGGAGTTACATGGTCTTATTTTTGAGGGAAGAACTTAGCCACAGAACTTTGGCTTAAGCTAACGTGGGGCCACAGCCACTGTTGTTACATAGCATTGTGACCTCCTGGTCTGGGTTCTTCTTGCTCAGAACAAAAACAACAACAAAAACTATCTTGAGGTCTAATTTAGAATTAGCTAAGCAGGTGGGGATTATTTTGGCCAGATAAGAGAACTGGTGAGTGTAGTAGCAGGTGGCCTCATTTTTTATAATTGAAATGCACCTGATTTGTATTTCTATTAAAACAACTCTCCCTGCCTGCCTTGAACATTAAAATATATTATTTCAGACTGTACATATGGATTATATGAATTTGAGTAGATTAAATTCAGCCTCTTTTCTTGAACAGGTATTTTTCATTCACAATCACATTTTATTTTCATTTAGTTTTATTCTTATAGGTAAACCATAATTGTACATATATTTTGGCCTACTTGTGATATTTTGATCCATGTATGCAATGTGCAATGATCAAATCAGGGTAATTGCAATATCTGTCACTTCAAACATTTACCTTTTCTTTGTGTTGAGGATATCACAGTTCTTCTGTTCTAGATATTTTGAACATACCATAATTTTTTGTTAAATGTTTCTACTGTGCTATCGTATGCTAGAACTTGTTCCTTCAAAACCACTATGTTTCTGTACCCATTAGCCAATTTCTCTTCTTCCTGCCCCTCACTTCCCAGCCTCTGGTAACCTACCTCCACTCTAGTCATGAGATCCAATTTTTTTTTTAGCTCCCACATCCCAATCACTTTTCGAAGTAACTGAAATATTCATCTACAAACTGATAGACTTACCTGGTTTACTTCAGTCATGTGGCACACAGACCTTTAGAAAATTCTTTCTTTTTGGATGAATTATATCCATATATAACTTCGGGAAATAAAAAGGTATCAGGAGAATGACCATATCTATTACTTAAAAGGGACATCAGAAGTGAATATTCCAACCTCCCAGCCAAGTGAATATCTCTTCTATGGCATCCCTAAGGGGCGGTCTGGTCTCCTTGCCTCTCTTAAGTTGCTTGGTTCCTCTTTCTAAAATGTCTTTGCTATGGCTTAAGAATCTATGGGGTAGGGGGAAGCTCTCCAAATGATGCAGGGTAAAGGACACGTTAGTTTGAATTTAGGAAAGAAGAAATTTGGAAAAAATAGTAGCATTAAGGGTTGTGTCGTGGGGGAGGGAGCAGGGCATCCCAAAGACACTCCCAGTTCTCCACTCTGATTTACCCAGGTCCTTGGCATCTCGTACCCCTGGAATGGGGAAAAGGGCCCCAAGGGAAGGTGAATTTAGCATTTAAATAAATATCGTGGACCCAAAGAATGGTGAGAGGGCCCTGGTGGCACTGTATGCTTGTTTAATTAAATGTTGGACCCAGAGAGCTTTGCAGAAAGTGACTTATTAGGCAGAGAGAGGACGCACACGCACCTGTGAACACTCCCACGCTGTTGTGGGAGGAGATCCAGAGATGGAGTCTGTATAGTTAAGGGAGTAGCGGGGATTCTAACTCTGGAGTTACTCCCACCCCATACACATTCTCATTCAACTTGAGTGAGAGTAGCTTTTCCATATTTCCTCTGGAGTGATTGATCTTAAGACTCTGATATGGGATTGGTTGAATGGCCCACAATCGAAGCCTCCTCCCTTGGAGCTTTTGGCCAGCTTTCTAAACCAAAAAAGATCACCTGGGCTGTCTACCTAGCCGTGCACAAGAAAGTTAGACAAAGAACTCTAGGTTTCTGGATGGGGAGATGGATGGAGGCATGGCACTGGGAAGTTCATGCCTTTGAAACTATGCCCCTTGTGGACCCGGGAAGAGAAGTTAGCACCTCAGAAGAGAAGTTAACATAGTCCCTCAGTTCCCCCTCTGAACAGGAAAGTCCAACTGCTGTTGGGACATGGGCATTGATTGCTCTTTAGCTACTCCCTGCTGAATTGGGACATAAAAGAGGCCCTGACTTGAGGTACCCTCCAGAGGAGATCTTTTAGGGGTACAGGTTAATCCAGAGGTCCATGATACAGTTCATGAGCCGAGGATATTCAGGATTCCATTTGCAGGATTATTTGTGGCCTTATGGTTTTAATTTTAGAAGAAATGAATGTGACAAGAAGTTTAAAGATGAGAAGCCCAGAGGCCAACAAACATAGAATGGTTATAAACAGGCCTAGGAGAGGGTATAGCCAGGACAGCCAGTTGTTAAACAAGCTTCATGATTCTGTTTCTTGAAGCTTTTTAGCCCTGTATTTGATTGACCTGAGTTTTTTTTTTTTTTTTTTTTTTTTTTTTTTTTTTTTTTTTTTTTTTTTAACTTTAAGACAACACTTAATTGGTTTAGAAAGTCACAGCATTATTTTCCTTGAAAGAGATTCCTTCTTTTTCAGCTGTTAGCAGATTTAGGGCCCTTCTACTTTGAAGAGCCATGGCAGCTCAAGACTTAAGGTGTTTCTACAGAGTGAGCTGCCTCTGCAGAGAGAATTAGCAACCTTTTTAATGTTATTATTTAACTCCTGATATAGCTTATATTAGAACTGAGTAGAGATAGCAACTTTTTAAATGCCCATGCCAAGTTTTCCTATTATTCTGGCTTTCCCCCACAACTATGAAAGGAATAATTGGAGTTTGATAGATAGCAAAATTAAGATTGATAGTCCTGTTAATGCCAGGATATAAATTAGACTTATGAGCATTTGCTTTCCTGGGGATCTTGTAAGAAGAGCAAATGTAGATTTTTTAATGGCTTGCAGGTAAGTGTACAAAGGGTCGTCTTCTGGAACTTTAGGCTGCGGAGTGGAGGGCCTATGATTTTCTTCAGGAGATGTCCAAGGCTTTAGTCCAGTGTGATGAATTCATGAGTTATTTCTACCACCTTAACTGCCATTGGGGTAGACAGAAAAACTGAAAATCATCCTTCCAAAGATGGGCCTAGAGAGGGAGAGTCTGAGGGGAGAGACTTAACAAGCACCAAGTCTCCAGGGCAGAACAGCGTTTTCCCCCGTTCCCTAGGGTGTCTTTCAGGTAAGGTCCTAAGAGCCTGTTGGTACTTAGACAACAAGGTTATATCTTTTATTAGATTTCCTGTTTCCTTGTCTGATACAAGATTATTAGTAAGAAAGGGCCATCCAAAGCATCTTATAGGGGCTGAGTCCTCTTTTCTGAGGAGAGTTTTGAGCCCTTAAGAGTGCTATTGGTAATAGAAAAGGCCACGGGAGTTGGGTTTCCTGCACCAAGATTTTTAGGTGTCGCTTAAGAATTTCTTTCATCAGGCCGGGCGCGGTGGTTCAAGCCTGTAATCCCAGCACTTTGGGAGGCCGAGGCAGGTGGATCACGAGGTCGAGAGATCGAGACCATCGTGGTGAACGTGGTGAAACCCCGTCTCTACTAAAAATACAAAACATTAGCTGGGCATGGTGGCACGTGCCTGTAATGCCAGCTACTCAGGAGGCTGAGGCAGGAGAATTGCTTGAACCCAGGAGGCGGAGGTTGCGGTGAGCCGAGATCGTGCCATTGCACTCCAGCCTGGGTAACAAGAGCGAAACTCCGTCTCCAAAAAAAAAAAAAAAAAGAATTTCTTTCATCTTTTCCACTTTGCCTGAGGACTAAGGCCTCCAAGCACAGTGGAGATGCTACTGTATTCCTAAAGCTTTGGAAGTTCCTTGGGTCACTGCAGCCTTGTAGGCAGGGCTGTTATTGCTTGAAGACAGCGAGGGAGTCTGAATCTAGGGATTATTTCATTAATCAGGACTTTTATTACTTCTTGGGCTTTTTCTGCTCTACAGGGGAAAGCCTCAACCCAGTTTGTGTAGGTGTCTACACATACTAGCAGATATTGATATCTGGAGACTTAGGCATGTGGAAAAAGTCCACTTGCCAGTCCTCACCTGGGTAATGACGGGCTCGCTGTTTGCCAGGAGGAGCTCTGCGATGTGCCAGAGGAAGATTTTTCTGGCATATTTCACATCCTTTGACTATTTGTTGGACAGCCCTAAAAAGACATTTTTCTGTAAATATAGATTTGGCCATTCGATGTATATTCTCTATACCCATATGGAAGGTTTGATGCAGGGTTTTAAATACTTTCCACTGGCTGGCAGCAGGTAGGAGTATTTTTCCTTTCTCAGGAGCTAGGCGTCCTGAAGGAAGAAGATTATGTCCCTGGGAGATTGCCCACTCCACCTCTTCTGATGCATAGTGAGGTCTAGTTCCCTGCAGAGGGGTTTCCCATATTAAACGTCCTTCTATAAATTCTTGTCTAGCTGCCCTTTTGGCTTCTAGGTTGGCTCAGTGATTGCCCTCCGCTTCCTTCTCATCTCCTTTCTGGTGACCCCGGCTGTGTAGGACTGGGACCTCTTTGGGTCCTTGGACAGCTTGTAATAAGTCTAAAATTTCCTTATGATACTTAACGGGAGTTCCTGCCTAGGTTAGGAACTCTCTTTCCTTCCTTATGGCAGCATGAGCATGCAGAACCAGTTAAGCATATTTGGAATCTGTGTATATATTTATTCTCTTTTCCTGTCCTGAATTTGCAGCTTGAGTGAGGGCTACTAGTTCTGCCATCTGGGTACTAGTTCCAGGAGGAAGGGAATTACTTTCAAGCACTGTTTGACTACTGCATATCCTGCTTTTCTAACTCTATTTTCCATAAAGGAACTTCTGTCAGTGTATTGGTTAACATCAGGATTGGCTAGAGGAGTTTTTAAGAGATTCTCTTGAGCCGCATAGTTCTGAGCTATAACCTGCTGACTGTCATATTCTGTGTCTGCCCCTTCCTCAGGAAGAGAAGGAGCTGGGTTGAGGGCTGCACATGTGCGCAGCTGAATTTCAGGTCCTTTGAGCATTAAGGCCTGATATTTGAGTAGGCAATTGTCAGACAGCCATAAGCCTCCTTTAGAGGCCAGAATTCCAGCTACATCATGTGAATTCCACACAAATTTTTCCTTTGCACCATTTTAACAGCTTCTGAGACCAGTATAGCCACTGCGGCTATGACTCGCAAGCAGGGTGGCCAGCCTTTTGCTACTGCATGTTTCCCTACTTAGGTATGCCACTGGTTGTGATGTGCTCCCCCGAGTCTGGGTGAGAACCCCTAGTGCCACTCCTGACTTTTTCATAACATATAGGGAGAAGTGGTTCCTGTAGGAAGGCTTAGAGCTGGAGCCTGTAGGAGTACCTGCTTTAGGGTCTGAAAGGCAGCCTCAGCTATAGGGTCCCATTGTATTAGATGGGTGTTAGTTTTTTGGGTTTCCTTAATCAGAGTGTATAGAGGTTTTGGTATTTTACCATACCTGGGAGTTAATCAGCAGAAACCAGCCATTCCTAAGAATTCCTGCAGCTGATTTAAGGTCTTTGGGTTGGGGAAGGCCAGTATGGTTGAAGACATTCTTTATTAAGGGTCTGAGTATGCTTAGACAAGACAAGCCCTAGGTATGTTACCTCTTGCCTACAAAGTTGGGCTTTTGATTTGGAAACCTTATATCCACAGGTGGCAAGGAAGTTTAGGAGGTCCTGGGTGGCCTGCCGACATTGGGTTTCTGAGTTTGCAGTTAAAAGTAAGTCATCCATGTATTGAAGAACCAGGGTACCTGGATGTGAAAAATTGCTAAGGTCCTGAGCTAGAGCCTGGTTAAACATGTAGGGGCTATCTCAAAAGCCCTGGGGTAACACTGTCCAGGTGAGCTGAGAATTTTGGTCTGAAGGATCTTTAAAGGGGAAAAGAAACTGGGAGTCAGGATGTAATGGTATATAGAAAAAGACATCCTTAAGGTCCAGGACCATATATTATTGTGTCTCTCCTGGTATTTGAGAGAGCAAGGTGTAAGGGTGAGGTACACCTGGATATAAAGGAATCCCAGCTTCATTAATAAGCCTGGGGTTTTACACCAGCCTCCATTGTCTATTAGGATTTTGTACTCCTAAAATTGGAGTATTACAAGGGCTGTTACAGGACTTTACTTGACCCTGAGCTTTTAAATTCTTTACAGGATCCTGTAGCCCCATTTTGGCTTCCAGGCTTAGTGGGTACTGTCTTTGGTAAGGAATAGAGGTGGGATTAGCCTCATTCAAATTGGGCATACATTCTTTGCCTGTCCAAATTGTTTGTCCATTGCCCAAACCTCGGGATTAATCTCTTCTTCAAATAATGGGCAGCAGAGGGGGATTTCCTCCCTAACCATGTTCATATAGATATTGGTTCCTGCTCTGTCTAACAGGTCCTGCCCTAGTAAGGGAGTGGGACTTTCTGGCATGATGAGGAAGGCATGGGAGAAGAGCATATCTCCCCAGTTACAGCTTAGGGCTGAGAGAAATATCAGGAGACTGCTTGTCCTAGGACTCTTTGGACAGTTACAGACTTGGAGGACAACTGTCCAGGGCAGATGAGTAAGACAGAGAAAGACATGCCAGTGGCCAGGAGATTAACCCTCTGGCCCTTTATGGTCAGCTTTACCTGGGGCTCAGTGAGGGTGATGGCTTGTGCTGGCACTTGCCCTGGGCACCCTCAGTCCTGCCATTGGGTCATCTGGTTAGCCACCTCAGGCCCTGGGATACTTTGTCCCCTGGGACAGTGTGCTTTTCAGTGATCCCCTAGGCACAGTGGGCAAGGACGAGGTGGTGGTCTATTTCTCTGGGGGCAATTTCTTATAAAATGTCCCTTTAGGCCACAATGATAACAAGCTCTGCCAGACTGGTGGCTAACCCAGGACTTTCCCTCCTTTGAGTCCCTTGGTTCCGCTTGCCTGAAGGCCATGACTAGGGTTGTGGCTTTTCTCTGGTCTCTACTATTCCTTTCGGCCTGTTTCTCTTGGTCTCTGTTATAAAATAACGAGTTTGCTAGGTTTAGTAATGATTCTAGACTCTGTTTTGGCCCCAGTGCCAGCTTCTGGAGCTTCCTCCTAATGTCAGCTGCGGATTGCATAATAAACTTCTCCTTTAATATTAACTGACCCTCGTTGGAGTCTGGTGACAGGGGAGTGTACTTTCTTAAGGCCTCCTGCAATTGCTTAAGGAATGCTGTTGGGTTTTCTTCCTTTCCTCAAGTTACGGTGGATAACCTTGGATAATTCATGGGTTTCTTTCTAGTTCACATTAATCCCTCAAGTATGCAGGTCAAGAGGTGCCTACAACTCCAGTCCCCTCGTTCTGAGTTGAGATCCCAGCAAGGGTCTGTTCTAGGGACTGCTTGTCTACCTGTAGGAATCTATCCTTCTCCTCTGGCATCATTTGGTCATGTATTTGACTAAGGTACCAGGCGTCCCCAAACTCTTGAGCCACTGCTAGAGCAGCCTCTCTCTCATTGCTGGTTAGGGTTTGACTAAGCAATAACATGATATCTTTCCAGTCTAATTGAAAGGACTGACCCAGGCCCTGCAGAACATCTATGTACTTCTCTGGGTTATCTGAAAATTTTCTTAAGTTTGCCTTGATCTGCTTTAAGTTAGAAAGTGAAAAGGGAGTGTATAACTTGGTCGGGCCAAATTCTCCTCCTACTGTCCCTAGGGGCCAGAGTCTGGGCATCCTAGTAGCCTGAGATGCCTTGGCTGTTTCGGCCTCCCCTGGCTCCTTTTGGGTTATAGGAGCTGAGGAGGCCTGGTCAGCATTGGTAGTGGGAGGAGCCACAGGGAGTCCTAAACGTGGGAGTAGTCCTGCGGAGGGGTTAGTAGGGTATGGGATACAGGCCTTACATAACTGAGGATTATTCCTTAGAGGAAAAAAAAAAAAAAAAAAAAAAAAACTTGCACATAGGGAACCTCAAACCATTTATCTTCGCTCTTACAAAACAGGTCTGATTGTAGAATGCTGTTATAATCTATACTTAGGAGGCCAGGTTTTTCCCATCGGCAGAGGGTATTGCAGTCATGCTGTTTGGCAGAGAAAAATGAGCCACTTTTTCTTTAAAGATTGTGTGTTAAATTGGTCCCAGTTGTCCAGGATGCACTTTAAGGAGACTTTACCTTGGGAAGAGCAGCACCCATCTGAAATCGAACACAGTAGTGCCCGCATCCCTGGTTATTACCTGCAAACGTTAAGCCTGGGGCATTCCTCAGTAATAGTACTAGCTAGCCCTGGGGTGTCCCCCAGTTATAGCACCTCATAATATCATTGTGTCCAAGATATGCAGTCTTTCGGAGCCTTCCATGTGCTGAGTTTAATCACACTTACCAGCGCCGTGGCACACACACTCACTGTCTACATGTCCCCATTGATGACCATAAGGATTTGAGGACTGCTGGGATTGGTGGTTTGTACCAGTGCATCCGTGAGCTAGGCCAGTGAGGCTTGGGTCATGGGTACCAATATTCCTTAGCAAGAGTTCAATTAACATAGGCCTGACTATAAAGCTGCTGTAGGAGGGTAAACTTCCAGAGGGGACCTCTGAGCACAGCAATCTTAAAGAAGCCTGGATGGCCATGTGGCTGAGGCCGAAACAATGCCCTCAGGACCTGGGCCTCCTCCCCCACCCCGCTTTCCATTATAGAAAAATGCCCTAGGGTTGTGGGGCCCACAATTAACTATTTGAGCCTTGGACCCAGTTTGACTATGGTCTTCTAGATGGAGAAGTCCTGCCGTACAGAGAGCCAATCCTAGGCAAGACAAATTGTACATTATTAGATTCTGGCACCATTCAGTTGGATTGGAAAATTTGTGGGTGACAAAAAACACAATCTCCTATAGCCTCCAGTTCCTGGACTCCCCAAAAGGACCCTCCATTTAAGCCTGACCCTACCTGGGGATTTGAACCAGCAACCTTGCGGCTGTTAGACCTACACCCTAGCCACTGCACTAGCAGGCTGCTCCCATGCCATGGGCTGCTGGGAAGAAGTCTGTCCCATGGAAATTTGGACCCAGGATGTGTGGGCCTGAAAGAAAAAAATTGCTCACCATTATGAGTCTGAAAGCCAGGTGTATCCCACAAAGGCAGAGTGGTTTGCAGCCTCTGCTGTGCGCACCACTGGGGAAAACGCACCCTCCACTCTCCATGGTGCCCCAGTCCACTGTGAAGGCCACTGGGACCATGTACACACATTGAGCCCCTCCCTGTGCCACTGCCTTCTCTGGAAAATGGGCCTCAGGCTGCTCCTTAAATGCACTGGGCTCCACCGGGCTCCCTTAAGCATCACCTGAATAAAAATGCCATGCCTGGTGGGAAGGGGGGAGCCTGGCCCACACCTGGATGCCGGGGAGGCTCACCTGGCTCCATGTGACCTTGGGGGCTGACCCGCTTCTCAGCGGGCTTGGGGGTGCCTGTACCTTTAAATCTAGCTGGGCTACTTAGAGGCAGGGCAGAGCCTGCATTTGTGACCTTGAACCACCACAGCCGATGACCTCTGTGCACGGGTGGCCCTCTGCTTTCTGCAGATGGTGTTTGCCCAGTGCCACCTCTGAGACTGCATGGGGGTGCTCCTGCAGGCTCAGTTTATGGTTGGCATGTGTGCCCAGCTGGCGAGCCAGTGGGCCAGGCACCCTGGGTCAGTGCCCTGTGGTGTTGCAGGCAACTTGGCCAAGAGAGACAACAGAAAGAGACATCTCCAGGACTCCTGCAGTCCCACACAGGCCTGGCGGCTTCTGTGCCTGGTGCTTTCTCATTAATGGATTTAAGAGAAACTATAATACAGATTTTAGCAAGTGGGAGGGGTCGAGTTCACTCACTACTCTGAAGTAACAGTCTCCTACAACTTTTCTCCTGGCTGGCTCACCACAGATGTAACTGGGTGACGGAAGCAGGGCTGCAGGGGTGTCCCAAAGATGCTCACTGTTCCCTGATTGGATATGTTTTCCCAGGTCCTTGGGCCTCACTTACCCAAGAATCAGGAGAGGGTCCTTGTGGAGCAGTGAGCCTGTTCCAGTGAGTATTGGACCCAGAGAGTTTTGCAAAAAGCAATTTATTAGGCAGAGAGAGAGAGAGAGAGAGAGAGAGAAATAGAGAGAGAGCTCCCATGCTATAGTGGGAGGGGATCCAGAGATGGAGTTGTATAGGTAAGGGAGTAGGGATTTTAACGTTCAAGTTAATCCTGCCCCATTCAAGTTCTTGTCCAGTAAGAGGAGCTTTTCCAGATTTCCTCTGGAGTGATTGATCTTCAACTCTGATATTAGATTGGTTGCCAGGTCTGCAATCAAAGCCTCCTCCCTTGGGGCTTCTGGCAGGCTTTCTAAACAGAGGAAGTTCACCTGGGCTGTCTACCTAGCCCATGCACAGGAACGTTAGAGAACTGTAGGTTTCTGGATGGGGAGGTGGATAGAGGCATGGCACTGGGAAGTTATTGCCTTTGAAATCACGCGTTAACCACCAGGAAGAGAAGTTAACATAGTCCCTCACTCATACCCTTGTCTTTTATTAAATGAGAATGAAGCCTCCAGCTGGCTGGTCACTTTGAGGCCTGTACAGTGGCTTTATCTGATGCCTGCCATGACACCTGTCACAAACGGTGACAAGGAAAAGAGGGCTGGAGACGCCATATTGAATGTACCTGGCTTCCAGGTACAGCTGTTTGCATTTACATATAAAAGCTTCCAGTTTACATTATCTATGCCTGTCTTCTCAGGCTGCTTTCTATTAGAGAAGAAATGGTTTGAGGGCTGCTTTTTATTAAAGGAAAATTGCATTGAACACTTTCACCCTTTCAGGCTACCTAAAAATTGTTTCTTAATAGCTTATTATAAGCAAATATAAATGTCTATTATTTGATGGTTGTCTTACTAGATATTGGGCATATAGAAACAAGTAAGACCTCTAGCTATTAAGTATCTTAAAATATAATGGAGAAAGAACTGTGCATGTTATATACCATTATTTAATTATAGATTCATCATAAGAATTAGTGTATACTCAACAAGGAGCAGTAACTTTTGGCTTCCTAAAATATGAAATACATCAGAATTTGATATAATGGTGAAACACTTTCCTCTCAAAAACATTCTCCAAAAAAAGGGGGTAAGGGGGGTATTTTTCCTTTTGCTATTAGTTTTATGTAATTTATAAAAATATCATTCATTAATTCAAAAATAATTTATTTACTGTCCTGGTACATGCAGGGAATCTGTAAGAGGTGCCAGGGTTAGAAAAACAAAATAGAACAAAAACAAAAACAAAAGTATGGTTTATTACCTGAAAGATGCATCATGTGTAGATAAGGAAAACTAGCCAGCTGTGTGAACCTTGATGTGATGATGATGGAGTTAACACACTGTTGGCTGTGAAGGTGTGCCTTGAAGACCATGCCACGGCATGCTGCTGTTCTTTCATTTAGCTTTATTTCAGGTGTAATAGAGTGATTGAAACTGTTGTTGCATTTATTATCCATCCATATTTTTATTCCAGTAACTGCCCGTTCATGTGCATTCTTCCCTTTAGTTCCTATTGAATTATTAATCTTTTTTAAAACTTATTTCCAAGGTCTTTATCTTGATGGCACTGTAGCATCATTAAAGGATTTTAATAAGAGAAATAGGTAAAGGTCTTATGAGTGCACATAAATTTTGTAAAACTTATCACTATTCTATTTTTTTATACCCAAATGGAGAGTTCAAAAAATCAAATCAAATCAAGCAATACAGATGTATAGAGCAAGAAACAAAGTCCTCTGTTGTCTGACCCCAGCAGTCCTACTCTCTAATGTAAGCACGGTTAAGTGTTTTTGTGTTTGTTTCAAGAAATAGTATAAACATAAGTATGTACAGTTGACTCCCTTGAAAAACATGGCCTTTAGAGTTACCAAACCATGCACCCTTCCTCCCCATACAGTTGAAAATCTGTGTGTAACTTTGACTCTCCAGAAGCATAACTACAAATACCTTACTGTTGCCCAGAGCTTATATCAATAGTCTGTTAACACATCTTTCATATATTACATTCATTATAAGTTGTATTCTTATAGTAAAGTAAGCTAGAGAAAATGAAATGTTACTAAGAAAATTATAAGAAAAGATATATATTTACTTTTCACTAAGTGGAGGTGGATCAGCATGAAGGTCTTCACCCTCACTGTCTTCACACTGAGTAGGCTGAGGAGGGGTTGGTCTTGCCATCTCAGAGTAGCAGAAGCAGAAGAAAATTTCACGATAAACAGACATGCACAGTTCAAACTTGTGTTGCTCAGGGTCAAGAACATCTATTTCTATCTTTATCTACATGTATGTATATATATATATATATATATATATATATATATATATAAATAAAAATATATAAAGCTGAATTGGATAATTTATATATATATATATCATTATACTTAGATTTATCTTACCCATTCCAGCTTTTTAGTATTAGTAACAGCCATTGGTGATTTATACATATAATATTAAGCTGTGTTAATGGAAGTAAAATTGCTGGATTAAAAGGATATGTGCATTTAATATTTTAGTAGATAACACCAAAATATTTTTTCATAAAGACAGTACAAATTTATATTCTCATAAAAAAATGTATAGGTATTTTTATTTCTACCCATACTTACCAACACAGGCTATAGTAAGCTTTCCAGTATTTTCTAAACTGAGATAAAAGTTATTATTACCATTTTTTCAGGTGCATTTTCTTAATTATGAGTAAATTAGGGTATATCACAAAATCACATTGGTGCTTTTAAGGTATGTGTAAGTGTGTGTGTGTGTGTGTGTGTGTGTGTGTGTGTGAATTGCCTGTGCATATCCTTAACCAGTTTTAGAAATTGAATTATGCTTTTCCTTAATCTCAAATTTATTTGTTTATATTATCTGTTTTAACAACCTGGAGTTATTCAAAAATCCATGGATGCTTTGGAGGATGGGGTTTAGTTTTGCAAATATTGTTTTCAGTTAAGGAGATTTCAAGAGAGAACTTTGGTAAGAAATACTGGGGACGGCCACAGAAGTTAATGGCTAAAGATTTACCATTCAGTATTCTTTAACCTGCACCAGGCAGTTAACACACTACTTATTCAGTAAAGAATATCTTTGAAATATAACATGAAGTTGAAATTCATTCTTCTTGAAAGCTCAAAAGAATACTCCTTTTCACCTTATGAGCACTTTAGTTTTAGGTTCTTAGGCTTTATTTTTTCGATGCATTTGTGCAGCTTCCATGCCGAAATATTCAAGAGCAGTAAAACACATGAAAGGTATTTAAAGATAATGCTTGGGCTTGTGACCTCTGTGTATTTCAATATATTATTTTTATATGTTCTGATCTTGAATAGCTCTTCCTTCCAAAATAAGTTTTCACATCATTCAGGTCTGTTAAAGTGGTTAACACAAGGCTATTGGCAAGTTTTAGTAATAAATATTACACTAGCTCTAAGGTGTACATTAGACATATTTTCCTTGGAAAATATTAACGGTATAAACTGTTTTCATGATTGATTAAAAAATAGGTAACTATAAATATATATGCATATGTATTTTTCATTTTGGCTTTCGTCGTCGTTGTTGTTGTTAAAGATGACTGCTCTCTCTTTTACCCAGCCTAGAGTGTAATAGCACAGTCATAGCTCACTGCAGCCTCACGCTCCTGTGCTCAGGTGATCCCTACTGCTTCAGTGTCAGTAAGCATAAATATTATCCACAGTGACAATCACATAAAAGCAGATATAAATAGATTAATTAAAAGTATGAATAATTTTATTTTAGAATATACGGAAAAGACTAAATGGACAATTTCAATGAAATTTACCTTAATTAGAAAGTAATCTTTATAAAACATATTTAGATATTAAAATGTTGTCTTATGAGGGAGTTAGCCTGATTTAAATGCTTTGTATATCTGCTATTTTAGAGATAAGTCTCTATTCCTTGATATGTTCCCCTTTTTAAAGATACTGAATATAAATAGTGATTTTTTAAGTTCTCAGAAGAAAATTAATAAAAACCTGTTTTAGGGCTCTCCTTATATATAGAGAGAGATTTCTGGTCTGTTGGTAAGTTTATCTTAACTGGAAAATAATGATAAATTTCAAGAAATAAACTCACATAATCAAAATGATTCCCTTTAATGAAATAAACCATTACATTTTTGCAAGAGTTATCAATGTATTGAAGAAGTTAGATAATATACTAAATGAAGTTTTCAGTGGATGTTTAATAGTAGCACATTAGGTGTGTGCATTTTATTTCCAGTATTTCATTGAGTAGAGACGTTAAGTGCTATTTTAATTCAAATTCAGACAAATGAAGAAGAAAACCGATGTTTTCCTTATTAAACCTTATATGTAAAATGCATTCTATCTTATAAAAACCTAAATATGTTATTTACTGATTCATGCAGAAAACAGTGATGTCAATGCATATCAATAAATGGAGAGAATTTGTTGTAATACCGATTTTTAATTTGAATTACTGAAGATGGCTCTAATCAAAATAATTCTGAAAATTATCACTCCAACTCTCACTGAGTAGAGTCAGGTAATTACCTCCATCATTATTTGTTGTCATTATTTAATGCAAGATGGAATTTGGAAGAACACATAATTTCAAGGTGACTATAAAACACACAACGTTTTTTCTGTTACATGTTCTTTGAATGTTTCAGTTAGAAGGCAGTATAATATGGAGGATCAAGTGACCCTTGGTGCTTGAGACCAGTGCTTCTCAAATTTTAATATATCTGTGAATTACTTGGAGAATAGGTCTGAAGAGACAGGAGTTTAGAGTCTTTATTTCTTTATTTTTTTTTAAATTTCTATTTCAATGGATTTGGGGGTACAAGTGGTTTTTGGTTACATGGATAAATTCTTTAGCAGTGATTTTTGAGATTTTGGTGCACCCATCACCAAGCAGTGTACCTTGTACCTAGTATTTAGTCTTTTATCCCTCACCCCCTTCTTAATGTCTCCCCTCAAATCCCCAAAGTTCACTAGATCATTCTTATGCTTTTGTGTCCTCATAGCTTAGCTCCCACTTATAAGCAAGAACATATGGTATTTAGTTTTCCATTCCTGAGTTAGGAATTCAATCCTCTTAGTTCTGAGTTCACTTAGAATAATGGACTCTGGCTCCATCCAAGTTACTGCAAAAGACATTATTTCATTCCTTTTTATGGCTGATTAGTATAATTACAAAGTCAAAAACCAGTAGATGTTGGCAGGGATGTGGTGAAAAGAGAACATTTCTACACTGCTAGTGGGAATGTAAACTAGTACAACCACTATGGAAACCAGTATGTAGAACCCTTAAAGAACTAAAAGTAGAGCTACCATTGAATCCAGCAATCTCATTACTGGGTATCTACCCAAAGGAAAAGAAGTCATTATATGAAAAAGACACATGAACACACATGTTTATAGCAGTGCGATTCACAATTGCAAAGATATGGAACCAACGTAGGTGCACATCAACCAATGAGCGCATAAAGGATCTGTGGTATATGTAAACCAGAGAATCTTCATTACTAACCAGCTCCCCTGTGATGCTGATGCTGCCAGATTATGAGCCACACCTTCAGTAGCAAAGCCTTGGAGCACTTTTTACTATAGGGTCATATTATGTATCTTAGCATTTGCCTCGATATGAACCTGGATAAATTACACTGTGCTTTAGTTTTTGAATCTGTGAAATGGAATAATAATGAACTTACCTAACAGGGTTGTTGTGAGGTTTGCATGAGTGAATATACAAAAAGCTCTTACAATGCTCGTTATAATTAGTGGGCATTTCTGAAGCTATCATTTTTTATTTCTTCCCAGTTGAGCAATAATGTGTTGTGATAAAGAAATAGAAACCATCATTAGAAAATTTAATTTGTTTAAATGTAGACTTTAGAAGTAATCTAAGAAAAATCCTTTATTTTATAGTTTAAGGGTTCAGATGAGCTAAATATAGAGAAATGAGGTTTGTTCATCTCCGGGCACACGTTATGCTTCATTTTGCTACCTCACCATTGTCCGCTATAACTGGTTTTTTTAACTACAAATGTCTCAAATGATTTTGAGAAATTGACAATTTAAACTACCATGTGGAGATAAAAGAACGAACAAACAAAAAATTGCCAAAGGCAAATGATACACGTTGTTACCCAGAAACCCCAGGTTTCCTTCAAGATGATGCCATAGCAATGACTTGCTGTGCTAGCCTCTGTATCTTTGTCCTTAATATTTGTTACAGTAGTGATACATCTGTAACCTCAAAAGTGTAAGTGACGTCCTTCCACTAAATTATTTTTGTGTAAGATGGAGAGGTGAAAAAAATTTAGAATGGGCTTCAACTTCAACCAACTGCGGCCTGTGCATTGATGATCTTTGCTGACAAGAATGTTATTGAACAAAATGAAGCATGCATGAGAAGATAGAAAAGTGGGTCATAGAAACGTAATGCTTTTGCAGCCAGGGCATGCCACTCTGACTTCTGGGTTAATCGTGCACTGCTGGAAAAAGCATTTGTGTTCAAGAGCCCAAATGAATCCAAGGACCGTAATGAACAAACTCTTGTTTTTTCTTAACCCTGTATAATGGACACTGGCATTTGCTTTTCTGGGGAGGTAATTGTAGCTATATTTCTCTCCCAGGGTTTTTTTCTTTTTTATAGCCTAGATAACTGAATAATGCTTTAACAGTTATTAAATAATTACTATATTTGACATTGAGGTAGCCATAGAAATAGATAAAGCAAAGTTAAACTTCCAAGGAACTCATAATTTAGAGCAGCATATAATACTTCTCACACATACTATCCAACGTGTGAGATAAATGTATGAGATAAACATTATAAATGAAGTATTGCTGGTATTAGGAGAAGGGAAAAATTATCAGTGGACTTGTCTTGAAGGAAGTAATACTTAAGCTTTGCCAGGAAAATTAAAGATAATTTTAATATGAAAGCAGGAAGGGGCTTATCAGATAGGATTATAAGTAAATCCTAGGCAAGCTCTGGTAACAGCAGCATTCAAATGTGGCCTCCATGTAAGTTGTATATTTGACAGAGGTGGAATAAGAGAGTACTTTAAGGTCAGATCATAAGAGACTTTACTTGTGCTAAAGAATGTGTACCATTTTTCTTCTAATGGAAATTGGATACCTAAAGGTTTTTAGGTAGAAAAGTGTCATGTCTAAATTGTGCTTTCTGAGTATGCCAAATGAGCTGGTGGATATGGAACAATGATTAGTGAAAATACGAGAAGTCAAGTTAGGATAATCTGTGGCTGTGGGCCTCTTCCTACTCAATGATGTCTCAAAAGGTTTAGATTAAATAACTCTTAGTTACTGTATAAGACTTTCCATGTAACCTCAACACTATCATAAAAATTTATTTTCCACTCTTGTCAAGATGGTGCCATGGAAGTTGTGGTATGAACACCGTCTGAAAATGGTTATGCTGCCTTCTAAATCCAGGATCGTGACTCTTGGTCAAATCTAAAGAAGATTACTGACTTTCACACAACATGTTGTGTTTCTAGTGGTAATAACGAGAACAAAAATTATTAGAATTAATCCAAATTGATGAGAGCCAGAAGGAAAATTGAAAACAAATGAAATAGTGAAAAGATTCTAAGAGTTAAGAAACAACTAATGCATTAAAGAGCTACTTTACTTTGTTTGTATCTTGTGCCTAATAGTAATCTAAATTATAGAAAACATTATTTTTTTGTTTGTTCTCTACCAAAGTAAGTGTGTTATAAATTTTGGAATAGAGAGACTAGCGATTAAATATTTATGTATTGTCAAAAAGCATTCCAGGGTTATTTTGTGATTACTTCTCAAAAACAGCTCTATTTCATAGTTGTTATTAACTTTCCATTTATAGGTGAGGAAACAGTCCCAGAAAGATTAAATGATTTTTGTTCATGTTCATTTTTCTGTAAAATGCCACACCAAAGCTATAACCAAGATCTTATTGCATCTAAATCTCACAGTGAAATTGTTCACTAATGTTGCATGAAGTCTATTAATGTATTTTACAGAAGGATCACAAAGCATGTTTATTTCAGCCAGTGAATCTGAGTGATAAGATCTAAGTTTATGTTTGGGCTCCGCTCCTTAAATAACTTGGTGTAGTCGTATAAGAATTGTTAATTATTTTCAGACTTTGTTGTAAAATGGTGGTTGTTACTTGCTTTATGGTTGTTGCTGGAGTAATAGAAAAGTTCAATGTGAACTCATAATCTTGAACACTATATAAATTGTGCCGAATATTTTATTAATATTCATATCCAAGTTTTGGTTCTTGTGTTTAAATAAGCCTGGCTATTTCCATTTGTCTAAATATACATTATATCAGTTTAGAAGCAGAAAATCAACTATAATTGGTATATAAGAAGTAATTAGGGATAATGGTAGACCTTCAATTTTGAAGTCCCATAGATCTGGTTTTATTTTTTAAATCATACACCCTGGATGTATGTATTTAGGCAAATTACTTAACTTGAAATATTTCCATATTTACCAAATGAGAGATTAAAATATGTAAAGTTATTATGAGTATCTGAGATAATATATAAAATCCCTGGTACACAGTGAGTGCCTAGTGAAAGGCAGATTCTATCATAGTTATTAAAGCTAACTTTCCCATTAATTCCCTTGTGTAGATAAAAACTTCAAAATAACACGAGGAAAAAGACAATCTTGGCAGAAAGAAATTTCATTTTTCTTCTGAAAGTTTAATAATAATAACAAGGAAATCAGTTGCCAGTGCTAAAAGTCACAGGGTTGACACTCTCAGGTCATCTGTTTGACCTTTAATATTCTGTTAGGGCTGAGGAACATGGGATTATATACTGGAAAGGAAATTGGCAGTGTGCTCCTGTGATTAAGGTCCATATTACAAAACAGCTTATATTTAGGTACACAGACGATAAGATTTTTTTGTGATCATTTTATATTAAACTCATATATATTTAGAAAGTTTTTATATTAGTTAATTCATCATCCACAATAGGATTCATACTCTAAAAATAATGTAAAAGGAAATCATTAACAATAAAAGTATACCAAAAGATATTCTTTGATTGCTCTGTAGGGTCTTAGAGTCATAAAATGAATAGTCTTTGAGGTCAGACTACTTAGTTTTATTTTTGCTTTTCTCTACTTGCTGTATGGCATTAGATAATTTGACCTTAAATATTAGTTTCTTCATCTGGTAAGAAATAAAAAAGGGCAAACAGTTGACTCCTAAGGTTGTAAAACTTAATATAATCATTTATGTAAAATGCATGATATGCCCAGCACACTGTGTTAAGCACCCCAAAGTGTAGTGATTCTTGCCAGTGGCAAGGTACCAACCCTCACTGTGGAGCCCACTGTCCTGTGGAAGACGCTGGGTTGAATCTGACCTCATTTGAATGGTCCTTGGTGTAGGACATACAACTGTTGGTTTATTTGCCTGCTGTTTTTTGATTCTTTCTTTTCAAAATAGATTCGATTTTATTCTGGTTATTTGAAATTTCTGGTTCTTTGTTTACAGACCAGTGACCATTTTCTATTTTTTTCCACAAATGTCTCAACTTGTTTCCAGTACTAAATTTAAAATACGGAACTAAGCAAAGCCAATTTAAAAAGGCAAAATCGACTCAGCTTTTGAGACAAACCCATCATTTTTCACCTCTGTTTTCTCTGCTTGGCAAAATACACACTTTCATAGGCAAATCCGTATTTTCCTTTGAAAATCCGTAGGCGTAAATTTGCAAGCAGCTTTCAAACTGTTAACTCATAAAGCCTAATCCTTTTTGGAATTGCACCTAAACTATTTGCTTCAATAATTTCTTTTGGGAACTAGTTACAGTAACTAGTTCAGCTTTACACAGAGAAGTGTTTCTTTCTACTCATTCTTTATTCCTTGCTTTTTAGTGTTATTATATGTATGTATGAAACACCAAATTTATATTATCTGTACCACTGATTGATCTTAAAACAAGTGTGTGGTTGAAGGAACTTATACATACATGGATATTATTTTGTAATGTTGATGTCCTATCAGAATGTTAAGGAAACACGAAAATATCATTGTAGCCTATTCAGAAATTGAAAATCAGAGGTTCATTTGTAAGTTTATTTTGAATATGAAAGAAAATTTTCATGACAATGATTTAAGAAATAGTGATTAGAATAGTCAGTTAAATTCAACACATACCTATGAAGCACATACTTCATACACATATACCCTGTGTCCTATTTACTACTGAGGACACGCTGTCTGACTTCATGAACTTCATGCACCTATAAATAGTGATACTAAAAATAACTAGCATTTTCTGAGAACCTATGCTAAATATTATGTGTTTAAATATGTTATCTCATTTATCCCTCCCAAGTCCCAGTGAAGAGGATACAGTTGTTATACTCCTTTTATAAATTAAGGTCAAAACTTAGAGATAATGTAGTGTCTTGCCTGAAGTCAGAAAACCAGAAAGAATCCTTATTTGAAACCAGGCCTTCCAGACCTCAAAATTCGTGTTATTACTCAGTAGAGGTAATGTCTATTTAAATGTCTTATGTTCCCACCTTTAAGTACCGCTATTGGCTAGACAGATATTTGTAGGCTAAGCTGAGCTTCTAATTGTGATTTACAATACTGTATTCTTCAATAGTGTCCCACAGATTGTTGACAATATATTTGCCTCACATTTCAAAAAGTTACCAGGGGCTCCTTCCAAGTTCAGGTCCAAAAATGAGTCCTGTGTTGGCCTCACTACCAGCAGTGGTGGCAAGAGTAGCCATGCCAGGTGAAGGGAGTAGAAAGGCATTAAGGTCCCACCCAACATTAATGCCTTTGGCCTGGGGGAAGTTTGCCCTCCAGATATAAATGAACAGAGTTTGGGCCCCCAGACATGGATTGGTTGACTGTCTTACTCTATGTGTACATTTTTACATTGATAGGAAAGAAATAGTCAATGGGAAGGAATTTTAGAGAATAAACAGCTAAATATTGAAATAAGATAATAGAAATTTTAAAATACAGAAGAAATCTTAAAAGAACAGCAAGCATTTTTAAAAAACCCTCTAAAGATAGATGGGTTTGTGTTATTTAGTTAGAAGATACTTTCTCTGTAACAGGACTTTCTAATCTCGACTCAGATTCAAAGAGTTTAAAGATATGGTGAGATAGATTTTAAGAGATTACATGATTATGCACACATACGTGATTGTGTGGTAAGTGAACTATAGAGGGAGAGGAGTGCTTTAGACCTCCATGCTGGAATATTCATGGCTTAAATAGGCTGGAAGTGTTTATGATGCTTATATATATTTTAATATGGCAGAACAAATCTGAATAGTTTTCTGATGGGTGTTGCAAGGGCTAATTTGTGGAAACTTTTATTTATCTCTGTATTATACAAACCCATGATTCTGCCATTAGACTTGTCTGAATAATGACCAGCATAAAAGCTGCATCATGATTAAAACATGAAATATAGAGGATGTTTATCAGAAAATTATCCAGATCTCTTTGAACTTTCACTTTCACAAGAGTAGATGTTTTCTGAGATTACCTCCTGGGGAAGGCATAACTGTCTAATCATAATATAAGTCTTCCTGCCTATGTTTACAAAATTGACTGATGTGGTTTCCAGAAAGTCAGACAATTTAGAAGTCGAGAAAAAGACAAAACGAAATGGTAAGTTTGTAAAAATGTCTGAAATGATTCCAACTTCATTTTTCCTTTAGATCAATGTCTAACTTTGGAAGAGTTGACATTTTTCAATAAAATTCTTTGTGTTAATCTAACATAAATTATCTGAAGGAAAAGGTCAAAAAATAGGAATAGTTTTAAAATAAGGCATTTGCCGAAAGTTAAACACTGAAAACTCTGAGACTACATGTTAGATTTCTCTCAAGAAAATTGTTCCAGATAGCTTAAAACTCATGAGATTATAATGCTTAGAGAATCTTTTAGATTATTCTTCCATGTGTATTTTTACAAATGAGAACATTGAAACAAGAGAAATTATGACTCACCCTGATGACAGAATTTGGCAAAACTGTTGCTATAAGTCCATCTTTTAAAATCTGTTTATTTTTCTTTCTATGAAATCTTTTTTGACTCTATCATTATTCAATATAATTGTCCTTAAAATTAAAAGAAAACCTTCTGGTTTTACTCTTCATTTACAATAGATATCAATAGTGAAAACTGAGAGGAAATGATTTGTTTTTTAAATTCATTAATAAAGTGATGATGTAGATATGTAATTCTATGCTAATTTTTTATATATTTGAGGACACAGAGTTTTACTTTCACATTGCTTTGTTTCCTATAAACAGCCCCGACAGTAATTTAGTTTTTATTCATTACACACACACATATTTTTCCTACTTTTCACACTAGTTGAGTATTGTGCAGACCACAGAGGTGATAGTTCTAGTGAAACGTGAGCTAATCTCTTTATTTGGATTTATGTAAACAAATATAAACATAAGAAGACATTTGACACAGCCTCTGCCTCTCTGCTGCAGTGGCTTTGTGTGTTTTCATGCTAATTCTTGACGTCCATTTTTCTTATTGTAATACTTTTCTTCTCCTTAATTCAGTTTTTAATGTAGAAATTTGCCTAAGAAATAACCTAGTCAATCTCAACTTCTATTTCAGCATACTTCCACATTTGTTGGCTGGAAAATTCTTTTTTTGGCTTTTTCAGCAGTTAGGAACATGTCTGTGTTTAGAAAAATATATTCAGTTATATAACATATTTTGAAATTAACCATTGAAAAAGTCACAGGGAGGCAATAATAATTTAAATGGTTTTGATATTGTTTCTTATTCAAAAAAATAGCTAGGACCTTCATAGTAAGATGGGGACATGATGCTTGAGAACACGACCTGTTTTTCTAAATCTACAAAATAAACCCAAATAAATAAAAATCAGAATAGATAACACCCAAGAGAATATGGTAAGCCATATCTTTTTAAAAGTCATAGATAAGGGAAGAGAAAAAAGAAAGCTTTAGAATAATATAGTGATTCCAGCAGCTTTCAGTTTTCTCTCTATGCCAAACATATTGACATGTTAAGAAAAAAGTTTAAGGGACAATGTCATAAAAAAATCTCCATTACCATCCCCCTGGAAATAATAAAATGAGCCCAGAGGCAGAGTTCTTAACATGAAACTCAGGAAGTCTTTGCTTGGCCCATAAAGTGCTAGGTGGCCTCACCTCTAGACAGATCTCTCTTTTTCTCCTATCTCATTGCTTAATTCATCCAAATCTGTTTTCTTTTTCCTTATTTTCCCAAACCCCTGAACCCTAGAGTCTCTTCTGAAGCTTGGTCATGTGACTGAAACATTCATATACAGTCTTCACATAATTAGCTTGTTATATTTTTATTTAGATCACTCTAAAAGTGATTGCTATGGCAAACATTCATGATAGGAATTAAGAGCAGCATTCATTTTTATTACAAAATCAGATAGGGCTTGCTCTCTTTAGGGTTGGCGATGGATTAGGCACTAAGTAGGAGTACTGCCAGGTTGGGGATGTGTAGGTATATTTCTGTTTCTTAGTGGGTGTGTCAGTAAGGTTTACTTCCTAGATATTTGTTCTTGAAGGTGCTTAAAGTGTATGAAATGTATTAAGCAATACAATTATATTGTATGTACTTTTTCTGTATATTATACTTCAACAAAAGGTAGCAAAATACACACATACACAGTTACAAATACGATCTCATGTTATCAGATACTATATAACCACAAGCAAGTGGAACTTAAACATGTTTATTTGGAGATTTTTCTGTTTGTTTCTTGAATCCATTACTTTGTCTTCAGCCTCAGAAAACATCTCCATCCACTTCTGGAATTTCAAATGCCAAAAACTGAGGCCATTTACTAGTTCTCTGGACTTGGACCAAGACATAGACATGAAATGTTTCATTCTTTCACCAAATAATTCTCACTCATCCCGACCCCACTAAAAGCAACAGCAACAAGTTTTCATCTTTATTTTCTCATCTGCAATTTCACTCACACAGTCTTTCTTTGGCAAGTTGTCATTTTATTTGCCTGTCAGTTTGGTTTGCTAAGTATTATTTGTATTTATTAAGTATTCTTAACATCATATTTTAACTTTCACTTATGGAATATATTCATTATAGTACATAAGATGAGAAAGTCTGGAATTAGGACTGTTCAGAGCCTGTAGCCTGAAATTATATGGTACTACAGGATAGAAAGCAGTCAGGATGTCAGTAGGAAGAAGATAGGTGTTATTCTTAGAAAACTAATCTGTTCAGAGAAACAATCTGATGTCTACATTGTGATTGCAGTATATGACTTAACTGGGCCATCTAGACTCAACCAATCATACGACTTAATTGAAACCCACTATTAATTTGGTTTATGGTTGTTTAGGTTTTTGGCTTAAAAAAATAAAAATCCCATTCTAGCTTCTTTTCCTGAAAACCCCATCTCACAGGACCTAAACCTTTTTTGTTGGGTGAAGGCTTCTCTGCCTTAACCAGCAACCAACTCGGGTGAATTTTCATGATGTCTGCAAGTCTTTATTTTTCCCTTTTAAATTCAAAATATAATTTATAGTTAATGTTCTTTCACTGCATTCTTTTGCAGGATTTTTATGTATATTACTTACAAATATGCCCTTTCATATGCTTCACTATTGAATAATTAGATAATCCATGTCTTGGATATATCATACAATACAGGAATTCTCAATGAATTACTATGTAAGTGTTTAAGGGTATTTTCATGGTATCTGAGGAAAAATTGGTTGAGATTTTTGAATTGGCTTGGGAATGCATTGTTATTTTTCAAATTTAAAATAATAGAACAAAGGCTCCTGTTATTCAAACACTTGGTATTCAACTCATTTTCAGGATTGGGCTAGATTCAGATAACAAGGAATGCCTGTATTAGCAAATTGAATTAAATGATACACAAGTATATGCAACATTATACACTAGCCAGTTAAGATTCATGCCATGAATTAAAAAATGACTCAATATTAATAAACATAATATTATAGAGAATGAAGCAATTGGAAAAACTGCGAATTTTATTACCAGTCCAGTAACTGAATTCTTATTTTTTAAATATTTTTTAGTGGATTTTGTTTCTAGTATTATACTCAAATTATCTGGGAAAAAGTGACCATTTTCCCTATTCATTTGCAATTTTTATATATCTTCTAAAGTTTATCAAGTTTCATTAGCTACTTCTACAAAAGGGCTAAACAACAGTTGTAACATTGGGCATTGATGTCTTCCTCCTGACTTAAGGAATACGGGTCTTTTTTATATGATAAAGATTCATTTCATATATGTGAAGAATGCAAGGATATTCCATACAGATGATTAACAAAACTAGCAAGACATATTATATAATATGCACGTATATATGTGTGTGTGTTTATATGTATATGTACATATAACAAATACCAGATGACAAAAAGCTTTAATTGTAATAATTTATTTATAAAGATATTATGTAAAAATAAAATAAATTTATTGGAGTAGAATAGGCTATTCTGAATGAAACAGGAACCAATAATCTATAAAGAAAAGTTTTAGGTAGTTTTACTACTTAATAATTTACTTTTGTATGATAAAAACAACTGAGACAAAGCTAAGTGATAGATGATACATTGTAAAAATAAGTAGATGACTAATTTCAGGCAAAAGGCAAATTTGATTGATTTACAAACATCTCCTGGAAGTTAGTTTAAAAAAAATTCTATTAAAAAAGTGAGCAAGTTTTATACATAACTATTTCACTGACTAAAAATATAAATGTTAAACAGTGTATTAAAATTCAGTTTAACTTTAATAAATATGAATAAAAGTAATAGATAATTTAATCTATCAGATTGGCAACTGTTTAAAGGTTTTGATGTTATTCAGTGTTGGCAAATATATGAGAAAACAAGATACCCTTAATATTTCACAAAAGATGCCAAGATAGCTGTACAGGATATTACCATTACCATTACCATAACTATTCACAATAGTAACAAAGCCAGATTAAACTAAATATCCATTGGTCAGGAGGTAGTTAAAAAAGTATAACTATATACTGTAGCTATTAACTCAGCATGAGGTAAATCTATGTGTTTGGGTATGAAAAATATGGAATCCCATTGGTGAAGATAAACAAATGAAATGTATATATGTGAGTATAAATGCTTTACTAGAAAGAAAAAATTTTTAAATATAGTTAATTTTGAGAGCATGTATGGAGGTGATTGAATGTGGGAAAGAGAGTGAAGGACATTTCTATTTTTCGCCAGAGACATTGTATACATTTTTTTTTAACCATTTACATGCAATATAAATTTTAATGTCAGCAGGGTTTCATGAGTGATAGTTTTTAAATTTTCTTCTCTATGATATTCTTTAAAAAGCAGAATAAAAAAATTAAGATTAAAGTGAAAGTCTGCAACCTCACATATTTTTCATGATAAAATTATCTTTATTTTTTATTTAATTTTTTTTTTTTTTTTTTTTTTTTTTTTTTTTAGGCAAGGTCTCACTCTGTCACCCAGGCTGAAGTCACTAGGCAGTAGGCTCAAGTGATCCTCTCACCTCAGTTCCCAAATAGCTGGGACTACACACATACATGGCAAATTTTTAATTTTGTAGAGATGGGATCTTGCTATGTTTCCCATGCTGTTTTCAAATTCTTGGCTTCAAGAAATCCTCCTGCAATAGCCTCCCAAAGTGCTGGGATTATAGATGTAGGCCACACCACACTGAGCCTGTGAATAGATATTTTTACAAGCATTTTCCCCCAAACCGTATTCCTGGATGATTTTTTCTAGATATTTTAATACCAGAGTTGAAGTTAAGCCATGTATGATCATAGCTTGAAGTAATATTAAACTTGAAGTACAAGTAACATATATTTATGTATATCAGATCATCCCTCCCAATCCCTAAATCACTGCACAGTTTTCTAGTCCTTTTCAGTTAATTAAAATCACAATCAGGTTCACTTAAACCTCTGATCTTATCTCCACTTCAGCCTTGAACTTGGCTGGAGGGACCTGGGAACAAATAGCTCTTTTAATCCTTTCCCACCTGCTTCAACATTGGAGCAGGAAGGAAATACTAAAGGAAAGAAAGAAAATCTTCACTGAATTGGGCATGATGGAAGTACAGCATTTCTTTGGGGTGGCTGTATCCAAAAGTTCCCTTCAACACGTGTCAATTCTTTGAGAGGCTCTTCGGAAGCCTCCCCAATACCCAGTTGGCCAGTATATGAGTCCAAATTCCAACCCCATCA
Organism: Saimiri boliviensis; assembly: GCF_048565385.1. Lineage (NCBI taxonomy): Eukaryota > Metazoa > Chordata > Mammalia > Primates > Cebidae > Saimiri > Saimiri boliviensis. Next base: position 192,248,184 of record NC_133449.1, on the reverse strand, counting down.
ACCTCTTCTTTTAACCCAATCCCTTTCCTTATGAGATGGAAAGCCTTGGCTAGGAAAATCACACTTGATTCTATTGACTAATTCTCACTCTCCTTCCTCTTTTACTGTTACATCTTTACATTGATGTGGACAGGGGATTCAGACTGTAAGTAGAGCTAGTAAGCCAGCCTCTGATATGATGTAGAATGAAGGATGTACAGGCTCATATTGGGTCCAATTCCAAGACAACAGGAAGACTACCACTCAATTTTATTCTCCACTAAATTCTCCCTAAATATACTAAATGCACCCAAACAGCTAGCTATCTTTGTAAACTTAAGTAAGTCTTTAGTGCTAGGACTCATTTAATGTATCCTACATTTCTTGTTAGATTTAAGTTTAAATTGAGAAAATTAGTAATTTGATAGTGCTAATATTCTGTGCCTAGCAAAGGAGAAATAATAAGACATAATGCTGAAGAGAAAAACTAGAATAAGATTCTACATAGCATTTTATTCCATAAAATCGAGCTTGGATTTTTCCCTCTCCATAATGAGAAGCCTCTGAAAAGAACCCTGGGTCAGAATAACTATGTTTTTCCTTTGAATTTATCCTGACGGCTGTAGAATGTTTGAGGAAAAGCTGGCTTTTTTGAAGCAGTAGACTCACACCTAAATGAGTTTGTTTCTAAATTCAGTAAGGAAAGCCAAAAACAATGAAGTTGTCAGAAATTCCTTAAAAATTAACTGGGAAAATGCCAGTTTGGGATCAACATACCATCTCTAAATAGTCACAACACGAGCATTTTCTTTCCAGTTGGAATATCTGCTGTGTACTTGATTAAGTGATTGGTTAGTTTACATTTAGTGTTACATTGTACTTGTATGAAAAGTCTAGACTCAGGGAAGCAAATAGCTCACGCATGAAAGAGATATGCAGGAACCAAGACCTCTTGCTGATTCTGAACTGAAATAGTGGGTGGAATTGCCTATGCTATTCAAATATACTTTTCCTCTTTTGTTTCGAAGAATGAGTAAAGCTAATTATGTTAAAGTTATTTATATAATATGGCTCCATCATTATCTCAAGAGAGCATTTCAAAAAAAAAGTAGAAAATTATATCAAAGCTGCAAAAATAAAATGAATATATTAGCTTTCTAGTACTGCTGTAACAAACTACTGCAAACTTGATCACTTAAAACATTTGTCTCCTGAGGAGAATGGAAAAAAGTCAGTGTGTACAAGGAATCTTAGAAAAGAAACAAAGTATGATTTCGGGAATGATTGGATTTAAAGGATTATATTTAAAAATTATATTAATTTAAAATGTAATTTTAAAATATATTTAAAAATTATATTTACAAATTATATTCAAGATATCAGTTTGGGATACTGACAAATAGAGTTTTTGTTTATTACAATAATAAGAACTTTAAAATATTTAAATTTGGAGAGATTTTTATTTTAATTTCATGTCGGAGAGTTGTCTATACATCTGTCTATATATATCTGTATATCTATATGAATCTACAGTTGTGGGTAAAGATCTAAGCTGAAAAAGAAGATTTGGAGTCATTCACCTCTGTGATATTTAAAGCAGGGAGCACAGATCAGGGCTTCTCACTTTAGCACTATTGACGGTTTGTACAGGATAATTCTTTATGTGGTGAGCTGCCCTGTGCACTGCAGGGTATTTAGTGGCCTTTTTTTCTCCAGAAGTTTATAGCACCATCTAGTTGTAAGGAAAATATCTTCAGACAGCTTTATATGTCCCCTGGAGGGTGAAATTGCCCCTGATTGAGAACCACTGTCATAGATGATAGAAGCAAGGCAAAGAGTTTGGTTGAAATTTGAGGGATGAAGAGGAATCACTAGTGTTAGGCCAATATTTATTGATAGAAAAGGGGTCATCCTCAAATGGTAATGATAAGATTTGCCCAAATCTTATGTCAAAATGTAGTTGCCATGTCTAAATCTCATGTCAAATTGTAACTCCCAGTGTTGAAGGAGAGGTCTGCTGGGACATGATTGGATCTTGAAGTGGATTTCCCCCGTGCTATTATTGTAATAGGGAGTGAGTTCTCAAGCTGTCTGGCTGTTACGAAGCACTTCTCCCTTCTCTCTCTTCCTCCTGCTCCAGCCATGTAGGATGTGTCTACTTCACCTTCCACCATGACTGTAAGTTTTCTGAGGCCTCCACAGCCATGATTCCTGTATAGCCTGTGGAACTATGAGTCAATTAAACCTCTTTTCTTTATAAATTACCCAGTTTCAGATATTCCTTTATAGCAGTGTGAGAATAGACTAATACAGGTACTGAGGGAGGGTCTGTTCTAAACAAAGGAGAAAACCAGAAGAACAGGGGGTCAGAAATATTAGAGAAGATTGAAGAGGCAGAGAATCATGGTGGACAAGAGGCAGGACCAGATTGCAGCTTTGACTGAGATGGATAGAGCAGAATATGGAGACTCGCATCCTGAATTTTTGCTCCAGAACGACTGCAGGAAAATATCCTGATACCCGAGAGGACCCACAGTCCCCCTGAGTAAAGCAGATTGCTCCTGCAGGACCTGGGAGACACCCCAAATACTGTGAGTGCCCAAACTGTGGAAGTGGGAAATGGAGATCATCCACCCCTGAATACATATCCACATTGGGAAAACTGAAGGTCTATATTATGGGAAAAGATTCTGAACTTACCTGGAGCTGAATCAACTTAGAAAGCTGAGTTAACTACAGGGGTAGAGGAAGCAGCAGGAAAAGCTTTGGGAGCTCACTGGGTCCCTTAGCAACCCATTTCTGCCTGACCTCACAGGGGTCCTCCAGGAAGGCAGCTAAAGGTGCTGAGGAAAGGCCACACAGAGAAGGAAATCTCCAGCTAAACTTTGTAGCAATTTGAACTGATTGAGAAGCTTCCTGGCCAGAACTCAGGGGAGGGCATAAGTCTGGTGTGCAGACTCCACAGGCAGGGAAAGAAGGAAAGCCATACTTGATTTTGCTGCTGGGAGGTGGATATTCTGGAGCAGGTTCTCAGTCCTGCTTGACCACTGCCTAGAAACAGACTCAGTGCTGTTGCAGGGAACACAGTGGGAGTGAGACCAGCCCTTCAGATTGTGTGGGAGCTGAGTGAGGCCTGCTTTCCCCCACTTCCCTGACAACCTGCATGACACAACAGAGACAGTCACAATCCTCCTAGGAATATAACTCCATTGACCTTGGAACCTCACCCATCTCCCACAGCAGCATCAGAAAGACCTGCCCAAGGAGAGTCTAAGCTGAGACACCCCTAGCTCTGCCCCCACCTAATGGTCCTTCCCTACCCACCCTGGTAACTGAAGATGAAGGGCATATACTCTTGCAAGTTCTAGGGCTCTGCCCACCACCTGTTCCTCCCCATACAAACATAGCTGATGCTCTGTGGAAAGTGCCACCTCCTGGCAGGAGGCCAACCAGCACAAAAATGGAGCATTAAACTACCAAAGGTAAGAACCCTTACAAAGTCCATTTCACTCCCTTGCCACATGCACCAGAACAAGTGCTCATATCCACAGCTGAGAGACACACAGACCGTTCACATCACAGGACACTGCAGAAAACCCCCAGTACCAGCCTGGAGCCTGATAGACTTGCTGGCTAGCTATATCCAGAAGAGGGATAACAGTTACTTCAGCTCAGCTCACAGAAAGCCACATCCATAGGAGAAGGGGGAGAGTATTGCATCAAGGGAACACCCTGTAGGATAAAAGAATCTGAACAACAGCCTTCATCCCTAGACCTTCCCTCTGACGGAGCCTACCCACAAGAGAAGAAACCAGAAAGCCAACTCTGGTAATATAACTAAACAAGGTTCTTTAACACCTCCCCAAAAAAACACACTAGCCCACCAGCAATGGATCCAAACCAAGAAGAAATCCTTGATTTACCTGAAAAATAATGCAGGAGGTTAGTTACTAAGCTAATCAATGAGGTGCCAGAGAAAGGTGAAGCCAAAAATAAGGAAATTAAAAAAAAGAAGTAAAAGGAGAAATATTCAAGGAAATAGATAGCATTAAAAAAATCAAAACTTCAGGAAACAATGGACACACTTATAAAAATGCAAAATGCTCTGGAGAGGCTCAGCAATAGAATTGAACAAGTAGAAGAACGAAGTTTAGAGCTAGAACACAAGGTCTTCGAATTAACCCAATCCAACAAAGACAAGGAAAAAAGAATGAGAAATAGGAAAAAAACTCAAAGAAGTCTGGGATTATGTTAAATGATCAAATCTAAAAATAATCAGTGCTCCTGAGAAAGAAGAGTAATCTAAAAGTTTGGAAAACATATTTGGGGGAATAATTGAAGAACGCTTCCCTGGCTTTGCTAAAGTCCTAGACATCCAAATACAAGAAGCATAAAGAACACTTGGGAAATACATGGTAAAAAGATCATTGCTTAGGCAAATTGTCATATATACACGTATGTATATACACACATACACATACATATATACATATATATGTATATATACACACATACAATGTGTATATATACATACTATGTGTATATATACATATATATACATACTATTATATATATACATAGTATATACTTAATGCTGAGTTCTAATTTGATTGGACTGTGGTCTGAGAGACTGCTATAATTTCTGTTCTTTTGTATTTTCTGAGGAGTGTTTTACTTTCAATTATGTGATCAATTTTAGAATAAGTGAGAGGTGGTGTTTAGAAGAATGCATATTCTGTTGATTTGCGGTGGAGAGTTCCGTTGATGTCCATTAGGCCCAGTTGGTCCAGATCTGAGTTCAATTCCTGGATATCCTTGTTAATTTTCTGTCTCGTTGATCTAATATTGACAGTTGGGTGTTACCATCTCCCACTATTATTGTGTGGCATCTAAGTATCTTTGTAGGTCTCTAAGAATTTGCTTTATGAATCTGGGTGATCCTTATTGGGTGCATATATATTTATTTAGGATAGTTAGCTCTTCTGGTTGCATTGATTCCTTTACCAATATGTAATGCCCTTCCCTGTCTCTTTTGATCTTTGTTGGTTAAAGTCCATTTTATCAGAGACTAGGATTGCAACCTCTTTTTTTTTTTTTTTTTTTTTTTTTTTGCTTGGTTAATATTCCTTCATCCCTTTATTTTGAACCTATATATGTCTTTGCACATGAGATGGGTCTCAGGAATACAACACACAGAGGGGTCCTGACTCTCCAATTTGCCGGTCTGTGTCTTTTAATTGGGGCATTTAGCCCACTTACATTTAAGGTTAATATTGTTATATGTGCATTTGATCCTGCCATTGTGATGCTAGCTGGATATTTTGCCTGTTATTTGATGCAGTTTCTTCATGGCATCAATAGTCTTTACAATTTGGTATGTTTTTGCAGTGGCTGGTGCCAGTTGTTCCTTTCCATGTTTGGTACTTCCTTCAGGAGCTCTTGTAGGGCAGGCCTGTCAGTTCTCTCAGCAGTTGCCTGTCTGTAAAGGATTTTATTTCTCCTTTGCTTATGAAGCTTATTTTGGCTGGATATGAAATTGTGGGTTGAAAATTCTTTTCTTTATGAATGTTTAATATTTGCCCCCACCCTCTTCTGGCTTGTAGGATTTCTGCCAAGATAACCACTGTGAATCTGATGGGCTTCCCTTTGTGGGTAACCCAACCTTTCTCTCTGGTTGCCCTTAGTACTTTTTCATTCATTTCAACTCTGGTGAATCTGATGATTATGGATCTTGGGTTGCTCTTCTCAAGGAGTATCTTTGTGGTGTTGTATGCATTTCCTGAATTTGAATGTTGGAAGTTTTCCTAGATAATATCCTGAAGAGTGTTTTCTAACGTGGTTTCATTCTCTCTGTCAATTTTAGGCACATGTATCAAACATAGATTTGTTCTTTTCACATAATCCCATGTTTTTTGGAGGCTTTAGTCATTTCTTTACACTCTTTTTTCTCTAATCTTGTCTTTTTGCTTTATTTCATTGATTTGATCTTCAGTCTCTGATATCCTTTCTTCTGCTTGATCAATTCAGCTATTGAAACTTGTGTATGCTTCATGAAGTTCTCATGCTGTGTTTTCAGCTCCATCAGGTCACTTATGTTCTTCTCTAAACTGGCTATTGTTAGATTTTCATCTGACTTTTTTGCAAGATTCTTAGCTTCCTTGAGTTCGGTTAGAACATGCTACTTTGGCTTGGAGAAGTTTGTTATTACCTACCTTTTGAAGCCTGTTTCTATCAATTTGTCAAACTCATTCTCTATCCTGTTTTGTTCCCTTGATGGTGAGGAGTTGTGATCCCTTGGAGAAGAGATATTCTGTTTTAGGAATTTTTAGCCTTTTTGCACTGGTTTCTTCCATCTTTGTGGATTTATCTATCTTTGGTCTTTGAAGTTGGTGACCTTGGGATGGAGTCTCTGAGTGGGCGTCCTTTCTGTTGTTGATGTTGAGACTATTTCTTTATGTTTTTTAGTTTTCCTTCTAACAGGCCCCTCTGCTGCAGGTCTGCTGAATTTACTAGAAGTTCACTTCTGACCCTGCTTGCCTGGGGATCACCAGCAGGGGCTGCAGAACAGCAAAGATGGCTGCCTGTTCCTTCCTCTGGTAGCTTTGTCCCAGATGAGTACCTGTTAGATGCCAGCCAAGCTCTCATGTATGAGGTGTCTGTTGGCGCCTTCTGGGAGATGTCTCCCAGTCAGGATACACAGGGGTCAAGGAGCCACTTCAGGAGGCAGTCTCTCCCTTATCAGAGTTCGAATGCTGTGCTTAGAGATCTGCTGCTCTTTTCAGAGCTGCCAGGCAGGGACATTTAAGTCTGCTCAGGCTACACCCACAGTATCCCCTTTTCCCATGTGCTCTGTCCCAGGAATGTGGGGGCTTTATTTATAAGTCTCTGCTGAGCTTTTTTCAGAGATGTCCTGCCCAGTGAGCAGTGAGTCTAGTGACACAGTCTGCCTGCAAAGGCCTTGCTGAGCTGCCATGGGTTCCGCCCATTTCAAACTTCCTAGTAACTTTGTTTACAGTGATGTTAAAACCACCTATCAGAGCCTCAACAATGGCAGATGCCTCTCCCCCAACCAAGCTTGAAAGCCCCAGGTTGAGCTCAGACTGCTGTGCTGTCTGAGAATTTCAAGTCAGTGGATCTTAGCTTGCTGGTCTTCATGGCTATGGGACCCACCAAGGCAGATCACTTGGCTCCCTGGCTTCAGCCCCCTTTCCAGGGGAGTGAATGGTTCTGTTTTGCTGACATTTCAGGCACCACTGCAGTATGAGAATAAAAACTGCTATGGCTAGCTCAGTGTCATCCCAAATAGCTGCCCTGTTATGTGCTGGAAACCCAGGGCCCTGATGTTGTAGGCATGGGAGGGAATCTCCTGGTCTGAGAGTTGTGAAGACCATGGGTAAAGCACAGTATCCGGGCTGGAGTGAAGAGGATGGTCCCTAATGGCTTATCTTGTCTGGGAGAGGGATATCCCAGCCCCCTTGCATTTCCCAGGTGAGGCAACACCCCACCCTGCTTTGGCTCGCCCTCCTTGTGCTGCACCTGCTCTCCAGCCAGTCCCAATGAGATGAACCAGGTACCTCAGTTGGAAATGGGGAGATCTCCCACCTTCTGTGTCGATCTCGCTGGCAGTTGCACATTGGAGCTGTTCCTATTTGGCCATCTTGCCAGCAACCCCCAATATTTTATATTTTAAAGATATCCTTAAAAAATCAGTTTCTATTCTATTAATCTCTAATATAGCCTGACTTTCTACTTCATTTCATTTAGTTATCTTTATTTTTCCACTCTTCCACTTTTTTTTATCTTCTGTGTCTTTTTGAATTATATGAAACCTATTTGCTTACTATGTAAATAATAATTCATAGTTTATTGTAATATAAACTTTTCAGACTATAAAAATTCTTCAAATTAATGTTTTATTTGCATCTCTCAGCTTTTTACATGTAATATTTTCTTTACTTTTTGGTTTTAAATATTTTCTAATTTTCATTAAAATTTCTATATGTATGACCATAGCTGTTTAGGAGTATGCTTCCAAATTTTCAAATGAGTATCTTTCATTTTACCACTATGTTACTGATATCTGACTTGATTAAGAAATATGGTTTAATATAGAATTTATTTTATTTATAAGGGACCCTTCCTAAAGCATTTGCTTTGAAGAGGCAGACAGAGTGATAGGCTTGGTTAATTAAAGATAACATATTCATAATGAATGATGGGTTCTTTTTCCATAAATGAAAAGCTTGAGAATTTTAAGACACTAATGAAAGAAGCAGTAAGGTATGAGAGAGAAATTAAGTCATCTGATTTTCTTGAGCTGTGGAGAGGTGATGGATCCCCCAGATTTTGTTGAGCAGTCTTAGAAAGGAGTAGGGGAACCTCCTTCATTGTAACAAGAGAATGAAGAAAAATGTGTGTTACTGTGGGAAACTTTGTTGATTGGGTGGTGGAGAATTTACAGAATTGGTCATCGTTTTCTGAAAAATATAAAGCAAAGGTGTCTAGTAAAGTAGATGGCAGGGATTAGTAGGAAGTTTGAGGAAAACTGAAAAATACATGAAATTTTCTCTTAGAAAGTAGATAGCAAAACTATTAGAAGTTTGTTAGGCAATTAGCTACAAGCTAAAATGGGTCTCCATTAGTGATTTTTATGTGAGCTCAGAATAAACTGTAAGCAACTTTCCATAGATACTTATCCAAAACGATTGTTGAATATTGGGGGTAACTTTCCTCAAATCCCTATCCAGTGTTTCCAGTTCTAGGGCATTGGGGCACATCTTTAATGCTCCACTCCATGCCTAGAACCAAAACAAATTACATGTTTTCTTTAAAAAGAGAATTTCATGTCTGAAATGCTAAGCAAGTCTTAGTAGACTATAGTTATATTAATTCAAAAATGATTAAGGCATTCAATTTCCAAGAGTTAATTTAGTATTAAAACTTTTTTATTTAACATGCACATTACACAGGTCTCAGTTTCGTAACTAAATGCTCTTTCTACTTTAAAATGATTGTTGGTCTCAGTGCTGCCCCCTAATATTATATTCATTTTGTGTTCATAATACTGTTTAGACCCCAAACACTCCTTAAATTTGTATATTTTTAATTCGTTTTTTCTGCTTTTGTCTGACTTAGTATACATATATACATGTTTTCAATTAAAACAGTATCAACTCATAAAAACGTGTCAAAATAATCTCCAATTTGAAGTCTGACATCCTTGACTACTATAAACATTTATGAATAACCAAACTGTATAATATTTTATTACAGAAGGTCTCAAATGGTTGGCCTATTTTATTCATACTGATTGTTTTCTTCCAGTGATCTCAAAGTAGGGGATTAAAAACCCAAGGTATACATTGTTGGTGATATCTTGTAGGCTCTTTTGGAAAAAAGGTGACCAACAGTCCAGGACTGAGATTTTCCCAGAATTAAGGAGTTCCCAGGATGTGAGATTATCGATTTTTTTTTTTTTTTTTTTTTTTTTTTTTTTTTTTTTTTTTTTTTTGAGACAGAGTTTCGCTCTTGTTACCCAGGCTGGAGTGCAATGGCGCGATCTCGGCTCACTGCAACCTCCGCCTCCTGGATTCAGGCAATTCTCCTACGTCAGCCTCCTGAGTAGCTGGGATTACAGGCACATGCCACCATGCCCAGCTAATTTTTAGTATTTTTAGTAGAGACGGGGTTTCACCATGTTGACCAGGATGGTCTCGATCTCTTGACCTCGTGATCCACCCGCCTCGGCCTCCCAAAGTGCTGGGATTACAGGCTTGAGCCACTGCGCCCGGCCGAGATTATCAAATTTTAAAAATGGAAGAATCCTGGGCAAATTGAGACAACTGTTGATCCTATTGGAAAGCAAAACTAGATTCAAAGTTTGGGTTATCTGGGTTTCGAGTCAGAATTCAGTGTTTCAAAGTTTGTCATTATGTAATTTTTTGCTTCCTTATATTTATCAATGTGGTAGTTCCTTCCATGTGCTCTGTCTTACCAGTTAGTCTCACAAGTTTGGTAAAACATGCATTTTAAATGAGGTATGTTAAAAAATGTAAGAAGCTAGCTTGCAGAAGTAATACTTCCTCCATAAAACTCTATTTGCTTTTATGTTTACGAACATGCACAGAGAATGACATCTTAAAAAGTCTGGAGATAATTTGAGGTTACAGGCCATGCAACTTCATGCTTTAGGTCTAAAATAAATTGTCAAAAATACTTCCAGGTTTTTCTGACACAAAATAAAATAGGACAAATGTATGATTTGGGGAAATGTGAGTAATGTCTATTATCTGAGTAAAACAAGCAGAGATCAAAAGTAAAACTTTTTCAAAAGTTTTCTCACAGAATTATGTTAATTTATTTGGCTTGGACTTTAATACTTTAATAATACACTAAAGTAGAATATAGCACAGATGCTTGTGGAGATAAGTATTGTATGCTTTCAAGGTCATACTCTAATGTATTAAAATGGTCTCAACTTCTTTGTCTAATATCCCACATTTGATGTTACAGGAGGAGACAGTGCAAATTTTGATGGAACACAAAAGAGCAAGTAAGAACGTAGGTATTTTCCACAAAGTAAATGAGCAACTTTTTAGCATGAGATATCAATTTTTGAAAGCCTAAAGCATAGGAGAGGGGGCATATTTAGAAGTAAATAGCCAAATCTACCTGGTGATTTTGGTCCAAGTAGAATGGAAGAAACAATTTACACAGTGTATTTCAGGACGCTGGTCTCGTAATAAAATATTTTGCAGACATGGAAAATATATCATGTATACATGCATGTATATTACCAAGAGATGGGATAAACTGTTAGAAGTAAACCAGCAAATTATATTTTAAAACACCTTTGTTTTCCTACATGGTAATTAAATCAATGGGTTACTATGTTCCTGCAAAGAATGGGAGGATAGTAACGCTATGTTTTCCTAAGAATATAGTCTGTGTGGAGACAGTTTGAAGATTTCCGAGAAGGGATTCATGACTTTTGAGAAGAATGTCTACAACATAATTACTCACCTTTGATATAAGAGAATGAAGGAAGGTGAGAAGGTGAATTACTTAGCATGTGCACGAAGACTGTACAATCAGAGGAGTGGGATCTTGATAATGACAGGCTCCTGTGACATAGCCTTCAAAGCACATCAAGGGGTTGATTGAGCTGCTGGAGCAGGCAGGTATGTGGAGTGGTGGTTAGCTGGCTTTGTAAAAGAACAATGGAAACTAATGTCACCAGGTGACTTATCTAATTTTCACTTGTTTCCCCAGATGACGGTCAAAGAATGAGGGGGTAGAGTCAGCTGCAACTGCCTTGCTCTCCTCTCCCTCCCTCATCTACCCCTGTTTTGTCTGACAGAGGGCAGAATAAGCACAGCTGAAGGAGTTAGAGGGACCCATGTTTTATAATAAACCCTCCCTGCTCTGTGGATTTGTCCACAAAGTTAATATGATTTATGCTGGATTGTAAATTTACTTTGTGCTTTTAAATATGGATCTTCCTCTAATCAGCATTTATGGAGCACCTAATCAGATCCTGACACTGCTAGGTGGATTTTTGTAAAACCTGAAGACAGAAGGATTCTGAAATAGGTTTCATTCTATTGTGTCCATTTAGATTTTACCAGTAGCTGTTAATTCTGATAATAAAGGGCAAGAAAAAGAGAGCATTGCTCTCCTCTCCCTACCTCACCACCTATTTCCCATGGCATGTGTTTTACATTTTCATGTCAATTGCGCCGGGCGCGGTGGCTCAAGCCTGTAATCCCAGCACTTTGGGAGGCCGAGGCGGGTGGATCACAAGGTCAAGAGATCGAGACCATCCTGGTCAAAGTGGTGAAACCCCGTCTCTACTAAAAATACAAAAAATTAGCTGGACATGGTGGTGCGTGCCTGTAATCTCAGCTACTCAGGAGGCTGAGTCAGGAGAATTGCCTGAACCCAGGAGGCGTAGGTTGCGGTGAGCCGAGATCGCGCCATTGCACTCCAGCCTGGGTAACAAGAGTGAAACTCCGTCTCAAAAACAAAAAACAAAAAACAAAAAACAAAAAACAAAAAACAAAAAAAAAAAAACATTTTCATGTCAATATGTCAATTGAAGTTTGAATAATGAAATGTTTAGGGTTTCATGCCTATTTCCCCCTTTACCTGCTAATTTTTAATGAGCAGTCAAATTAACAAGTGACAGGCCAAGGGTGATGTTGCGGGAAGGTTCTGCATTATTTAAAACTGAATTATTCTGTCCTAAATCTGAAGACCCTCACAACATAGAGGCTGTTTTACCTAAATCTAGAGAGTAATTCTGAAACTTTCTTGAAAGCCCAATATTTCTTCCTTTTTCACATTAATTTGTTTATAACACTGCCAAACACATTGATTTATTCTCTTACGTACCGTCAAAGCAGCCCAGCTCTGAGGTTGAGTCTGGGTCATTTCAGGTCATCTATCATAAAGTGGCTCAACAATGCCAAGATTCTTTAAACCCCTTTCTGAATGTGTTTTCTTATTCAAAAGCAACCACTTTGTGGAGTGACCCCTGCACCTGGTATGTCCAGATTCAATAACTAATTGAATACACAGTGATTTCGGTTCACTACCTGGGACACCACTGATAATCAGACAGAGGTCTATCTCAGACAGCAGGACCTATAAATTAGCTTAGTCTATCAATCTAAGCCCTGTCAAAAAAAAAGAGAAGAAAAAAAGAATAACTGTTAGCAAAATTATACCCTTCCACATTTGTATCCAACAAGCAAATCATCAGCACATTGAATCTGTGTTAGGAAGTGGAATAAATATACCCTTCTATTAGAATCCTTAGCACGTAGAAAGCAGTGAAAGCACTTATTTGGGCTGAGCACATTTTATTTAACAATGAAGGTCTAAATTCCAACTTTATCTTCACTGTCATGGGCACTCCCTGTTTTTATATATAATAGGCACTATTGTACAAAATATATCCTTCTGACTGTATAAGAGTGAGGTGATCTAACAAATCTGATGCTCCGGGTCAGTTCCCAGAGACACGGGCTCTGAAATACAGATTAGTATGCATAAAGCTTATTAGGAAATGTTACAGGAAGGGAATGAAGGTGGATCTTGTGGAGGAAGAAAGTAGGCTCCAGTGCAGGAATAGCAAAACCTCAGCCTCCTTGGTGAGGAGGTTGATGCTTGGATTTCCCCTCCAGGTTGCCCAGATTTGAGGTCAGACTCATACCCTTCAACAGTCCTTGTATGCAGACTGCTCCAAGGAGGTGCCATGACATTAGCTATGGAGTCTTGGAGTGGGCTTGGACATGGATTGCTCAGCTGAGAGCATTTTCTACACTGTGGGGAACAATCTTGGTACTCCTGAAAAGAGGGCCTGAACACAGCACAGTCCTCACGACATCAGATAAGGGACAGCTGTCACAATTCAGTGTAAGCATCCAGACAGATTGAGGAATAAAAAAAGACTTCAGGAGAAATCTAAGTAGTTAACTTGTATTTCTTCCCAGAATAAGGGCTATTGAAAGTCATTGGACATGAATGTCCCACTGTTAAGTTCTTGATTTTTTTTTTTTAATTCTTTAGGCATTCTTTGGTGAGATGAAGTAGTTTGACTCTACATAGGCACATCAAAATTTTTTTGAGGGTTTAACTAACATACAGAGAGGCTTTTAACAACATCCTCCAGAGCAAAGGGTGTACATAGGCTCAGAAAATGGTCAGTCACAGGTGTCATCACTTTCCCGGGGTTTGTTGTTCATAGAATATTTTGGAAAGAAATAGGTAAGCTACTACAGACCACAAAGGTTGGTTTTGTGGACTGAATTCTGTCCCTTGCCTAAATCCATATGTTGAAGCCCTATTCCCTAAGTTGACTGTATTTGAGGATAGGGCCCTTATGGAGGTAATTAAGTTTAAATTATATCAAAATGGTGATGCCTTAATCCAATAGAACTGGCATCCTTGTCAGAGGACAAGTTACCACAGCTCTTGTCTGTCTATGTGAGCACAGAGGTAGGAAGGCCAAGTGAGGATACACAGAAGACATTAATAAACCATGAGGAGGACCCTCACCAGAAACTGACTTGGTCAACACATCAAGCATGGACTTCTAGCCTCCAGAGTTGTGAGAAAATATTCCTGTTGTTTCAGTCAGATTATCTGTGGTGTTTTGTTATGGCAGCCCAAGGAGACTAATATAGCTGGTTACATGGTTAGCAAATAGAGGGGCCATCAGTTTGGTGCCTTTGCACTATATTAAACTAGAGACAATGAATAAAGAAAGACCACTTGCATGTAAGAACAAGTTACAGGAGTTTGAATAGTTGACACAAAGTAGTTGACATAAAATAGTTGACTGTTACGAGCATAGTCAATGATGCTCTAGAAGAAAATTCTATTACAGGATGCGAAACTCTTCTCAAAGCAAAGATGTGAAGAAAATTTCGGGAAAATGAGGGGTTGACATGTTAATCTAGGGCAAGTCTTCAAAACCTCAGGACCATTGACATTTTGGGCCTGATAATTCTTTGTTTTCCGGGTCTGTCCTGTATGTTGAAGAATGTCTGGTAGCATCCCTGGGTTCTACCCACTAGGTGCAAGCAGCAATCCTTATCCCAAAATGGTGACAATCAAACATGTCTCCAGACACTGCCAGATGTCCCCTAGGAGACCAAATTGTCTTCCCACCTCTTTCTGAAAGCAATTGATCTATAAATAGTAAAATCTCAGAGATAGCCAGGAATATGAGTGCATGCACTGTTAAAATAAACTTAGGGAGGAACTGTGTTTTCATTATACATTAAAAAAAAGAAAACAGCTGTTTTGTGTATGGACAATGGTGTCCTCTGTTCCTTAAATGAATGTGTTCCTTGCTATATATTTGTCATTTTCTAAGTCCAGGTCAAGGTAGTTGTGTGTGCAGTGGAAATTGTGTAATTGGAAATGATGAAAATTGAGTGTAGAATGAAAACATAAAGGAGAAAGTACTGGCTGTTTAATGTAATCCTCAGGAGATTTTTTAACTTCAGGAGTGGTTTATCACTGGAAATAGCTAATAGGTTTTTGAAAGCAAATATGATAAGTGTTTCTTGGACTATTTTGATAAAAGCCAAATTATTCTATTCCTTATCTGATTTTTTAATAGAAGTTTTGAACGTAATGCATATATTAGGGGTCCTTTTCTCATTTTCCAAGTATGTCAATTGAAGAAAATGTAATTTAATGTTATCTGATTCTAAGCTACTACATATGTTACATTGCATGAGACACTAATATAACATAATGGTGGATAATGAAATGGACATGCCATAACTTTTTCCTCTCTTAGGGACAATTTCTTACGATTTTTAAATGTTTAATGCTCTATGAAATTTATTAAGCAGAAGCATCCTATTTCCTTTCACACACTTAGAAAATAAACATTGCCGGATTTATCTGTTCCCGCAGCTGTGTGTTTGTAAATGTCAGAACAAGACATGTTATGTTAGATTGGAATCTATTGTCATTCATGAAAATAAGTTGCATTTGAATAGTTATGAGTAACGGACAGAAAGCAACTAAAGGAAATTCACCATTGAATTCTTCTGGAACCTAAAGCAATGATAAAAGAATCTATAATTTGCCTAACATTTATGAAAACTTTGCTTTCAAATTTCTTATCTTTCTTGGTCTTATGCCAGTTTTTGAAACCCCAAGTAGGTTTATATTCAAGGCCTTTTCTTTAGGCAATGGAAATGTTAACTGTCTTTGTGGTTGTGGGTTGTATTTAGCTTAGTTCTTTGAGGATCCTATTCTTCTTCCCTCAATAAAGTGAGTGTTAAATCCATCAACTGAAGTCAGCATTGCTGTCCATTTGCAAGTTATTACTTAACCAGTGAGAGAAACAAAAATACAGCATTTTAAGAAATGAACAATAAAACAGTCACCAAAATAAATTATTGCCGTTGTCTTGCAGCAACATTAGACACCTGTTTCCTGAATCATACTTTTGATTTATTTTTTATTTTTGTTCTTTATACTTCTTTCCAACTGAATAGCTTCATACCTTCAATCTCTGATTGATTAAATGATTCTGAATTTAAATGCCACTTTTTATGACATCTTTAGAGACCAGAAAATCCATAAAAACAATTGTAGGGTTCTTTGGCCTTCAACTCCTGTGAACAAGATCATGCCTTCCCTTTTGCTGATAGCTCCCCACCTCAGCTCCTGGTGTTTAATCGTTAACCACCCATTATTATTTCCAGATGTTCTTTTAGCTGGACATAAAATGGCTCCAGGATGGCTTTATCATTCAAGTCCTCCATATCGGTGTTGGGGAAAAAATTCTCCTCTCCATGATCTTTTGTAATTCTGTATGTCTTTTGGGCAAAGACACTACCTGCATTTGTGCTAGACTCTCTTTTCAAGATGTATATATAGGGAACAATCTTAGAAGATGGAAACTTTCAGGCTGAGTGCAATGGCTCATGCCTGTAATCTCAGCATGTTGGAAGGCCAAGGTGGGCAGATAACTTAAGATCAGGAGTTCCAGACCAGTCTGGCCAACATGGTAAAACCTCATTTCTACTAAAAATACAAAAATTAGCCCGACATGGTGGCAGGTGCCTTTAATCTCAGCTACTTGGGAGGCTGAGGCAGGAGAATTGCTTGAACCCGGAAGGTGGAGGTTGCAGTGAATTGAGATTGTGCCACTGCTCTCCAGCCTGGGTGACAGTGAGACTCCGTCTCAAAACAAATGGAAAATTTCTAACCCTAAAGGGTGAATTGTTTACTATTGTGTATAATAGAGATATTTCCCTCTGATGCAAAGATCATAAAGACTACTACTCCTCATTATAAAAGACATGTATTTCCTAAGCTCGGGATTCCTCTCTTAATATATCCCACTGTGTGTTCCAGTCTCCCTTGGTCTACTTTATATAACTGTGGGAAGTGGGGCTTGGTAAATTAGTGCAAATGCTGATTATCTGGCTAGGGGTATTTCTTTTCTTTTCTTTTTTCTTTCTTTCTGTTTTATTTTGTTGACATGGAGTCTCCCCCTGTTGTCCAGGCTGGAGTGCAATGGCGCAATCTTGGCTCACTACAACCTCCACCTCCTGAGTTCAAGCAATTCTCCGGCCTCTGCCTCCTGAGTAGCTGGGAATGTAGGTGCGTGCCACCACACCTGGCTAAACTTTCTATTTTTAGTAGAGACAGGGTTTCACCATGTTGGCCAGGCTGGTCTCGAACTTCTGACCTCAGGTGATTCACTGGCCTTGGCCTCCCAAAATGCTGGGATTACAGGCTTGAGCCACCATGCCCGGCCATAGCTACTGCTATTTCTGTGACTAATTATCTTTTGTTTCTGAACCAGGAGCCCTGTGTCTCCTGTCAGTCTTTCTGAAATTGGGGCAGTCAAACTTGTTAACTTGCAGGTAGGATAAAGTTTTAGACCCTTAACAATTCTTGACATTCTGACCCATGGCAAATGTTTACCCAGTCTTCCTCAGTGTTAGCAGGCCTATAGTGACTTCCTAAACACTGCCCTCTTCTCTCTTCCTTTCTGCCTTATCTTCAGATTCTTAAGGCATGTGTCAGATCATAGTCAAATATGAATTTGAACTAAAGGAAATTATCTCATACTTCCCCAATGATCCCACCATACTTCTCTCTGGAGTTGTGCTGAAGGAAATAACATTTGCTCCCCTTAAAGGGGAGATCATGTTTGGATGCTTCCATATATGCTTCTAGCCAAATAATTTTTTAGAATGTTTTTTTCCTCCACTCCTTTGACCTTTTTATATTCTTAACCTGGACAAGAGTATCCAAGAAGGGCCAAAGAATAATAAAACTGATTTTTGACAAACCATACTGAAATGTACCTTTTGACATACTCTCACTAATTTATTTGATATCTATCACAGGAGGGGCTTGGTAGAAACTAAAGTAAGGAAAATTCCACTTTAATTTTCTTTTTATGTATAGTTTAAATGTGTAAAATCTATGTATTATTTAATAAAACTTTTCTGAATAAGTTATTAAAACATACATAATAAATTTAAACATCAAATTGAGGCAAATATAAACACCCATCCATGAACAGAGAATAAGGGGAATGAGATGAAAGAAGAGAAATAGGTGCCTTCCACTGTGTCTGTAAAAGTAGAAGTAGATTTGGAGATAAATGACAAAATGGTAACATCTGACATACAATAGAACTGAATGCTAAACACATGGTATTTGCCATCTTAACGTCTGTACCTTGACAGAATTTACTATAAGCAAATAATAAGTAAAGGTTATGGTGCTATAGTTGGTTTCTTCTTTCAGAATTATGACTTGGTTTCCCAATACTTGAATGACAATCTGGCTTTCATATAGTACTTGAGACCCAGATCATTTCTCAAAGTTCTGAATTCATTGCTCTATAGTCTTTTGAGGTTAAATATTGCCTTAAGTCAAGGCCAGTAATACTATCTTTTTTTTTTGGTTGAACTATATTTTTACCTATTTATAACATTCCTTCTGAATGCCATATTTATCATCATTATCATCTAATACAGTCCATAATAACCAGTATTTTTTAAGCCTTTCTATGTATTGAGCAGGCTTTAAATGATTAACATATTAAATTGTTAATTCTGATTCTGTTAATTCTCATGCCATATAAGGTATGAGACATTATAATTGACCCTTTATATACAGAGAAACAGGCACACAAAGTACATTATCCCAATTTATACAATTATTGGTAACCTGATTTTAAGCATAGGCAATGTTGCTCTAGAGCTTGTAGTCTTAACCACTATGCTATGTTTCCTTTCAAGTTATGCATTAATTGCTGAAGTAAAACATAAATATGTACTTACTTTATAAGCATTAAAGTAAAACATATATTGGAAATTCTCATGTCAATGAACTCAATTTGCCTAATGTTTTCAGGTATTGCAGAGCATTCCAAATATTAATATGTCATAATTTGTTTAAGCCATATGCCTATTTTATTTATTTTATTTTTTGCTTTTTTATTATACTTTAATTCCTGGGGTACATATGCAGAATGTGCCGGTTTGTTACATAGTTATACATGTGCCGTGGTGGTTTGCTTTGCTGCACTCATCAACCCATCATCTACATTAGGTATTTCTACTAATGCTATCCTTCCCATAGTCCCCCACTCCTTGACAGGACCTAGTGTGTTATGTTTCCCTCCCTATGTCCATGTGTTCTCATTGTTCAACTTCCACTTATGAGTGAGAATATCTGGTGTTTGGTGTTCTGTTCTTGTATTAGTTTGATGAAATGACGGTTTTCAGCTTTCATCCAGGTCGCTACAAAGGACACAAACTTATGGCTGCATAGTATTCCATGGTGTGTATGTGCCACATTTTCTTTATCCAGTCTCTTGATAGGCATTTGGATTGGTTTCAAGTCTTTGCTATTGTAAACAGTGCCACAATAAATATATGTGTGCATGTGTCTTTATAGGAGAATGATTTATGATCCTTTGGGTATATACCCAGTAATGGGATTACTGGTTCACATGTTATTTCTGGTTCTAGATCCTTGAGGAATCACCACACAGTCTTCCACGATGGTTGAACTAATTTTCACTCCCACCAGCAGTGTAAAAGCCTTCCTGTTTCTCCACATCTTCTTCAGCATCTGTTGTTTCCTGACTTTTTAATGATTGCCATTCTAACTGGTGTGACATAGTATCTCAATGTAATTTTGATTTGCATTTATCTAATGACAGTGATGATGAGCCTTTTTTCATGTTTTTGGCTGCATAAATGCCTTCTTTTGAGAAGTGTCTGTTCATATCCTTCACCCACTTTTTGGTGGGGTTGTTTTTTTTTTTCTTGTAAATTTGTTTAAGTTCCTTGTAGATTCTGGGGATTAGCCCTTTGTTGGATGGATAGATTGCAAAATTTTCTCCCATTCTGTAGGTTGCCAGTTCACTCTGATGATAGTTCTTTTTCTGTGCAGAAACTCTTAATTAGATTCCATTTGTCTATTTTGGCTTTTGTCACCATTACTTTGGTGTTTTAGTCATAAAGTCTTTGTTTATGCCTATGTCCTGAATGGTATTGCCTAGGTTTTCTTCTAGGATTTTTATGGTTTTGGGTCTTATGTGTAAATCTTTAATCTATCTTGAGTTAATTTTGGTATAAGATGTAAGGAAGGGATCCAGTTTCAGCTTTCTGCATATTGCTAGCCAGTTTTCTTAACACTGTTTATTAAATAGGGAGTCCCTTCCCCATTGCTTGTTTTTGTCAGGTTTGTCAAAGATCAGATGGTTGTAGATGTGTTGTGTTATTTCTGAGGCCTCTGTTTTGTTCCATTGGTCTATATATCTGTTTTGGTACCAGTATCATGCTGTTTTGGTTACCGTAGCCTTGTAGTATAGTTTGAAGTCAAGTAGCATGATGCCTCCAGCTTTGTTCTTTTTGCTTAGGATTATCTTGGCTATATGGGCTCTTTTTTGGTTCCATATGAAACTTAAAGTAGTTTTTTTCAGTTCTGTGAAGAAGGTCAATGGCAGCTTGATGGGGATAGCATTGAATGTATAAATTACTTTGGACTGTATGGCCATTTTCATGATACTGATTCTTCCTATCTATGAGCTAGAATATTTTTCCTTCTGTTTGTGTCCTCCCTTATTTCCTTCAGCAGTTGTTTGTGGTTCTCCTTGAATATTTCCTTCACATCCCTTGTAAGTTGTATTCCTAGATATTTTTGTTTGTAGCAATTATGAATGGGAGTTCACTCACGATTTGGCTCTCTTTGTTTGGTGGTGGTGTGTAGGAATGCTTGTGATTTTTGCACATGGATTTTTGTATTCTCAGAGTTTGCTGAAATTGCTTATGAGCTTAAGGAGATTTTAGGCTGAGACAGTGGGGTTTTCTATATAATCACATCATCTGCCAACAGAGATAATTTGATTTCCTCCTCTTGTCCCAACGGAATACCCTTTCTTTCTTTCTTTCTTTCTTTCTTTCTTTTTTTTTTTTTTCTTAGCCTGATTGCCCCAGCCAGAACTTCCAAAACTATGTTTAATAGGAGTGATGAGAGAGGGCATCCTTGTCTTATGCCAGTTTTCAAAGGCAATGCTTTCAGTTTTTTCCATTCAGTATGATATTGGCTGTAGGTTTGTCATAAATAGCTCTTACTATTTTGAGATATGTTCCATCAATACCTAGTTTGTTGAGAGACTTTATCATGAAAGACTGTTGAATTATTTCGAAGGCCTTTTCTGCATCTGTTGAGATAATCACATGATTTTTGTTATTGGTTCTGTTTATGTCATGGAATACATTTCTTGATTTGTGTATGTTGAACCAGCCTTGCATCCCAGGGATGAAACCTACCCAGTCATAAAAGATAAGCTTTTTATGTGCTGCCTGATTCAGTTTGCCATATTTTATTGAGGTTTTTCACATAGATCATCATCTGGGATATTGGCCTGAAATTTTCTTTTTTTGTTGTGTCTCTGCCAGGTTTTGGTATCAGAATGATGTTAACCTCATAACATGAGTTAGGGAGGATTTTCTTTTTTTCTATTGTTTGGAATAGTTTCAGAAGGACTGGTACCAGTGCCTCTTTGTACCTCTGGTAGAATTTGGCTGTGAATCCATCTCATTCCAGACTTTTTTTTTTTGATTGGTAGGCTATTGCTGCATCAATTTCAGAACTTGTTACTGGTTTATTCAGGGATTCGACTTTTCCTGGTTCAGTCTTCGGAGGGTGTAGGTGTCCAGGAATTTTTCATTTCTTCTAGACTTTCTAGTTTATTTGCATAGAGGTGTTTATAGTATTCTCTGATGGCAGTTTGTATTTATGTGGGATTGGTGGTGATATCCCCTTTATTATTTTTTATTGCATTTATTTGATTCTTCTCTCTTTTCTTTTTTATTCGTCTAGCTAGCAGTCTGTCTATCTTGTTGATCTTGTCAAAAAACCAGCTCCTGGATTCATTGATTTTTTTGAAGTTGATTTTTTATAGTATTTATAGTATTCATTGATTTTTTTTTACAGTATTCATAGTATTCATTGACTTTTTGTAGTATTCTCTGATGGTAGTTTGTATTTCTGTGAGATTGGTGGTGATATCCCCTTGATTATTTTTTATTGTGTCTATTTGATTCTTTCTCTCTCTCTCTCTCTCTCTCTCTCTCTCTCTCTCTCTCTCTTCTCTCTCTCTCTTTTTGTTAGTCAGGCTAGCAATCTGACTATTTTGTTGATCTTTTCAAAAAACCAGCTCCTGGATTCATTTTTTTTTTTTTGAAGGGTTTTTCATGTCTCTATCTCCTTCAGTTTTGCTCTGATCTTAGTTATTTCTTGTCTTCTGTTAGCTTTTGACTAGCAAAGTTTGTTTGCTTTTGCTTCTCTAATTCTTTTAATTGTGATGTTATGGTGTCAATTTTAGATCTTTTCTCCTTTCTCTTGTGGGGGTTTAATGCTATAAATTTCCTTCTACACACTGCTTTAACTGTGTCCCAGAGATTCTGGTATGTTGTGTCTTTGTTCTTACTGGTTTCAAAGAACATTTTTATTTCTGCCTTCATTTTTGTTATTTATCCAGCAGTCATTTAAGAGCAGGTTGTGTAGTTTCCATGTGGTTGTGTAGTTTCCATGTGGTTGTGTAGTTTCCATGTAGTTGTGTAGTTTTGAGTGAGTTTCTTAATTCTGCATCCTAATTTGATTGCACTGTGGTCTGAGAGACTGTTGTTATGATTTCCGTTCATTTGCATTTGCTGATGAGTGTTTTAATTCCAATTGTGTGGTCAATTTTTGAATAAGAGTGATGTGGTACTGAAAAGAATGTATATTCTGTTGATTTGGGGTGGAGACTTCTGTAGATGTCTATTAGGTCCACTTGGTGCAGAGCTGAGTTCAAGTCCTGGATATCCTTGATAATTTTCTCTGTTATTGATTTGTCCAATATTGACAGTGGAGTGTTAAATTCTCCCACTTCTATTGTGTGGGAATCTAAGTATCTTTGTATGTCTCTAAGAACTTGCTTTATGAATCTGGGTGCTCCTGTATTGGGTGCATATATATTTATGATAGCTCTTCTTGTTGCATTGATCCCTTTACCATTATGTGATGCCTTTCCCTGTCTTTTTTGATCTTTGTTGGTTTAAAGTCTGTTTCACTGGAGATCAGGATTGCAACCCCTGTTTTGTTTGTTTGTTTGTTTGTTTGTTTGTTTGTTTTTTGCTTTCCACTTGCTTGGTAAATAGTTCTCTATTTTAAAATTTTGAGCCTATGTGTGTCTTTGCATGTGACATGTGTTTCCTAAATACAGCACACCAATGGGTCATGACTCTTTATCCAACCAGTCTGTGTCTTTTAGTTGGGGTATTTGAAACATAGATTTGTTTTTTTCACATAGTCCCATATTTCTTGGAGGCTTTTTTCATTTCTTTTCACTCTTTTTTTTCTCTAATCTTATCTTTTCACTCTGTTTCATTGAGTTGATCTTCAATCTCTGATATCCTTTCTTCTACTTGATCAATTTGGTTACTGATACTTGTGTATGCTTTAAGAAGTTCTCATGCAATGTTTTCAGCTCCATTAATTCATTTATGTTATTCTTTAAACTGGTTATTCTACTTAGTAATTCATCTAACCTTTTTTCAACATTCTTAGTTTCTTTGCATTGGGTTAGAACATGCTCCTTTAGCTTGGAGGAGTTTTTTATTACCCACCTTCTGAAGCCTACTTCTGTCAGTTCGTCAAACTCATTCTCCATCCAGTTTTGTTCCCTTGCTGTTGAGGAGTTGTGAACCATTGGAGGAGGAGAAGTGTTCTGGCTTTTGGAATATTCAGCCTTTTTGAACCAGTTTCTCCCAGTCTTTATGGATTTATCTACCTTTGGTCTTTGGTGTTGGTGACTTTGGGTGGGGTTTCTGAGCGGACATCTTTTTTGTTGATGTGGATATTATTCCTTTTTGCTTGTTAGTTTTCCTTGTAACAGGCAGACCCCTCTGCTACAGATCTGCTGGAGTTTGCTGGAGGTCTACTCCAGACCCTCTTTGCCTGGGTATCACCAGCAGAGGCTGAAGAACAGCAGAGGTTGTTGTCTGTTCCTTTCTCTGGAAGCTTTGTCTCAGAGGGGCAACTGCCAGATGCCAACTAGAGCTCTCCTGTATGAGGTGTCTGTTGGCCTCTATTGGGAAGTGTCTCCCAGTCAGGATACATAGGGGTCAAGGAGGCACTTGAGGAGGCAGTCTGTCCCTTATCAGAGCTTGAATGCTGTGCTGGGAGATCCACTGCTCCCTTCAGAGCTGTCAGGCAGGGACATTTAAATCTGCTGAAGCTGTACCAACAGGCACCCCTTTTCCCAGGTGCTCTATCCCAGGGAGATGGGAGTTTTATGTATAAGTCCCCTACTAGGGCTGCTGCCTTTTTTTCAGAGATGCTGTGCCAAGAAAGGAAGAATCTAGAGGGGCAGTCTGGCAACAGCAGCCTTGCTGAGCTTCAGTGGGCTCCACCCAGCTTGAACATTCTTATGGCTTTGTTTACATTGTGAGGGTAAAACTGCCTGTTCAAGCCTCAGCATTGGCCGATGCCTCCTCCCACCAAGCTCAAGCGTCCCAGGTCAACCTCAGACTGCTTTACTGGCAGCAAAAATTTCAAGCCAATAGATCTTAGCTTGCTGGGCTCCATGGGGTTGGGACGTGCTGAGCCAGACCACTTGGCTCCCTGGCTTCAGCCCCCTTTCTATGGGAGTGAATGGTTCTGTTTCACTGGCATTCTAGGTGCCATGGGGCTATGAAAAAAACTCCTCCCACTAGCTCAACGTCTGCCCAAGTGGTTGCCCAGTTTTGCGCTTGAAACCCAGGGCCCTGGTGGTGTAGGTACCTGAGGGAATCTCCTGGTCTGCCCATTGCAAAACCATGGGAAAAGCACAGTATCTGGGCCAGAATGCACCATTCTTCCCTGTATAGTCTCTCATGGCTTTCCTTGGTTAAGAGGGAAATCCCCCAACCCCTTGCACTTCCCTGGTGAGGTAACACCCCACCCTGCTTCGGCTTGTCCTCCATGGGCTGCATCCACTCTCCACCCAGTCCCAATGAGATGACCCAGGTACCTCAGTTGGAAATGCAGACATCACCCACCTTCTCCATCAGTCTTGCTGGGAGCTGCAGACTGGCACTGTTCCTATTTGGCCATCTTGCCAATGAACCCAACACATGTGATTGATATTCAACAACTAAACCTTAAAGACACATAAAAATGTAAGTTATTTATGTGATTCATAGTTTATTTTTTTTATTTTTTTGAGATGAAGTTTTGCTCTTGTTGCCCAAGCTGGAGTGCAGTGGGATGATCTTGGCTCATTGTAACCTCTGCCTTCCAGGTTCAAGAAATTCTTCTGCCTCAGCCTCCTGAGTAACTGGGATTACAGGCATGTGCCACCCACACCCGGATAATTTTGTATTTTTAGTAGAGATGGGGTTTCTCCATGTTGGTCAGGCTGCTCTTCAACTCCGCCTGCCTCGGCCTCCCAAAGTGCTGGGATCACAGGCAAAAGCCACCGTGCCTGGCCTATAGTTATTTTTTAAACTGAGACATAGATATTTCTTATATGCAGTTGAAGAAAATAGTACTGGTATGATATGCTGCCCTCTGATAGGCATCTTTCCTCACTACCAGAAACACACCAGACACACCAGAATAAGAAAGATGAATTCCTGTGGATTGAGCAAATTTAAGCTGCACTGCATTTTAAAAAATTTATTTATTTAATTTCTTGTTTACCAAGATTGGAAAGATGATAGTAATCACTCTCAGGATTCTGAGTGCTGTATCATATATACTAATAACTATTCTAAAATACATACCTGAGTAGACCAATTATAAATTGAATTTAAGAGTAATCCAATTAGGTTCTTGTCAAGTAGCTATTGTTGGAAACTCTTCAATTTGAGGGTAGTTCTCTTGTCTCAAAGTTTATCCTTGCAAACACCTTGTCTGAGTAGAGGGTGTCATTCAGCCACTTGAGTCTTTCATTTGCAAAGGGTTAACCTGTTGGATATAAAGTATTACACTGACTATCTCACTGATTGACCTTGAGCAGAGGAATTTAACCTCTACCTTTTCTTTTTTTCTTTTTTTTTTTAATCTTACTTACCTATCATTCGAACTTAGTTTGTGCCAGCCTACTCTTCAGGGAAGATTTAGTTTGTGCTTGCTTGTCAAAGCTCCTTAATATTCTTAGCAGAAAGGTGTTCTAATAAATAGATTAATGTTAACACAAGCATTTGAATAAGAATAAAGAGATAGGAATAATGAACTCAGAAAACCTTTAGCTAGCTCATTTTAAAATGAAGATATTAGATCTCTGATGAAGATCGTCTGTAAGCATGGTATTTGCATACAAGGTTATGAGGATTTGATAGCATGACTTTGCACAGCAAAGCTTAACAGTCTTATCCGTGGATTTTATGTGTTTAAGAAAAGCCATAATTCAGAGTTTTGTATTTTCCATGCCAGTTAAATGATTTAAATGAATCCTGAAACAGGCCCTTTCTGTTAATTTCAGAAATAAATACTATGTTTTAAGCAATTTTTCAAAGGCCGTTTTTCTTTAAGCTGATAGCAGTAGATATATTTATTTCAAAACAAGTTGAACATTCCCCCAGTATGTGTGCTTACCACCCCGAAAATAATAGGAAATTAAGTTTCCACGATAACAGTTTCTTCAACTAGAATCAACAGGAGGGTTTCTTCACTAAAGACTATCACCAGCATAAGGAAAATATATAGTAGGCAGGAAAATAAGACCTTATGTTTGAAAAGAGTTTCATAGCTCACAAATAATTTTTTGATATTTGTCTTTGAGTATGCAAATGTATATTGTATCCAAAGAAATTTAGGTTGTATTTTCTGTTGTTTTCCAGTGATACTGCTTCTGCCAGTCTGTTGACTGTAATAGTACATAGCAAAACACTATTTTAAAACAGTAACTAACCAGCTTATAGAAAATCTACTTGGAGACATTCATGGAGGATTTTGAAATCTTTTTAGACTACTGGAGTTCATTAAATGCAATTTAGGGTTGATTATCAATATGTATTCTTAAGATTAAAGAACTTCATCTAATAATATCACATGATAGCTCGACTACTGTTGGTTCCATTAGCAACTATGTGTTATAAAAAGAAAATGACTCTGGTTCTATTTCTACATCAATACAATGAATGTTTTTTGTTGATGTTTATTTCTAGTGGCTTAGCACTCACGTGTACACTCCTTTCTTTCTTCAAGAAACAACCACCATTAAACATTTATCATACAAGTGTGACGACAGGAATTTTAGAAGTTACCATATATGTTCCTTCGGGATTTTTGAAACTCTGTAGAGAAAGCTTATATATTGCCTGTGTACTTCCCCTATGCTCTCCTTAGCTTCTGGTAGGAGTGTCAAATCTCAGATTTCCTGGAATCTTAGCCAGGAAGTCAGCAATTTTATAATTTTCCCCAGAAATTGTCCTTGTCCCCAGATTGTGATAATTCTTGACCTCATTAGGTAGAACAGTTCAGCTACAAATTCTTCATTCCATAACAGGCTGTGTGCTTTTCTGTGCCTAAAGAGCCCACTGAATGATGGTTTTAATCTTGTTTCATTTATCTCCTCAACAAGATATTGAGACAAAATGGGAATTTAACTTTCTACCTGTAGTAAGAGGGAGAAACAGCTGGTTGCATTAAAATACCAGTTGATAGACACCAGAAAATATATTGACATGTATATGTCTCTTCGGGCCTCTAAAAATTTAATTCTGATAAATCATTACCCCTGCATATTTACAGAGCAAATACATGGTCTTAAAATTAGGTCAGGTGAACCCCTGAAGAATCTTCACCATGTCTTGTTTCTCATTTGTGTACCCCAGGATCCTATGACTATTGTGGAATACTGGCAATTTGTAATACCAGTGGCAGGGACAAAAGGTGGATCTGAAAGAAAAGGTCATACCTAAGCCAGATTCCACACATGGGATGTGGGAGTGCCCTTTCAATAGCCCATAAATACAACATATCTCAACACACAACATAAGTCAAGTGTGAGCTGGGATCAGTATACCTGTCACAGAGAGACAGCTGTTATAACAAGTAAAGTGGAACAGAGAAAGTGTTTCAAAGCAACCCTGGGTTCCCACATAGGAAATCTCGGCATCCCCTATACCTATCACCTGCCTCAAAGGAAAGAGTATGTGTGAGGAAACCTTTTTCGAGCCCTAGGGAGCTGGATATTCACTCTTTGTGTGAGAATATTTGGGGTGGAGGAGGCTTGGTGGATTATGAGGAAAGAGAAATGGAAAAATTTTTCCATGTTGCTATTGTTTAATTAAAAGTTAATCTACAGCTTTAAAATGACCAGGACTGAGTATCAATAAAAATGAGTTGAGATTATGAATGGCCAAATATTACAAGCATAATGCGTCCAATACTTATTTCACAATGTCGCTATCCTATAGGAAATTAGATTTTGTACAATATAGCAGACAGTTGAAAAAATAAAATTGTTTCAGGTTTACTGCAATTTGAATATCAAGAGTAAACTGTTTACTCAATAATGTATTGTATAATTCAAAATAACCAGGTGATTTGGAATGTCTCAACATGAAGAAATAATGAATGTTTGTGGTAATAAATATGCCAATTACCTTGATTTAATCATTACATATTAAAAATATCATATTTACCTAATAAATATGTACAATTATTATGTGTCAAAAACGAATAAACTGGTTACATGTGCAAAGAAGGTGGTAGGCAGGGAAAAGACTGAAAATAAAATAAATGCCTTTATCTTTTTTTTTTTTTTTTTGGTCTCTAATACAACTGGAAAAACACGAGTCCTAACAACTAAGAACCTTGGTGAAAGTTTAACAGTTTCTGGGGTATTTGTTATTTTTACTATTCTAACAAACTATTTCACCTTGAACTTGAGAATCCTTTCTCAGTTCTCTAGATCTCTAAGAAATTGTTTCACCTTTTCATTTTAAAACTGGTTCCATCTAACTGAGCCTTGGGGTTCCTTAACTAGGGCCTTTCTTAACTAGCATTGTAAACTCACCAAAATCCTTTCAATCCTGTTCTTTACGATGTTTACAATGATAGGTAACATTGCTTTCAATCAGAATAAATAAGGAGATTACTGTGCATAGTAAACAAATTGTGGGCTAAGTACATAGGCCTTCCCTGAGATCTCAGTGACAATATTTTTCTTTAGTAAGTGAATGGATAATGAGATCATTTCTCAAGAATTTTAGGTTCCGCAGTTCAGGCATTTAGATGGAGGAAGACAGGAGTCAAAGGCTGTGCTCAGTTTAGTTCACCTTATTAAGTTAAAAGTAAAGACAGATTTAAGTAATGGCAATCTAAATGACAGAATGCAGGAGAGAGGCCACTGGCTTTGTTACCACTACGCAGTGAAGAATTTGAGGAGTTGAGTTCCAGCTGTCAGAGCCTGGAGTGTTAGTTCCATCTAGAATGCAGTGGTATCACAATGTTCTCCAAGCACTGGCACTAGGCCAATGGGTAGTCTGAGGTTAAATGGAACAGTCCTTGAAAATGCTACAGCTGGCCTGACGAACAAGAGAGATTTGAGTTGGAGTAAGGTATGTTGCATTTAGTTATTGGGACAGTAAATGAAAGCATATACGGACAGCGATTTCTAGGGAAAATTTTAGTCTGATAGGAAAAAATAATAGATTTTTAAAAAGAGCTGATCCCCAGTGATCTCAAAATATATCCTTTTTTCATTACATCACATTAAAACCTACCATATAGGCTTTTGTGGTGGAGACTACCTAGTTGTTTAAGTCAATTGCTCTTTCCTTCCGGACACATAATGAAATGTTTTCCAAGCTTCATTGCAGTTGAGT
Organism: Saimiri boliviensis; assembly: GCF_048565385.1. NCBI lineage: Eukaryota > Metazoa > Chordata > Mammalia > Primates > Cebidae > Saimiri > Saimiri boliviensis. The sequence goes on along the minus strand of NC_133449.1, from coordinate 192,218,329 downwards.
GAGGCCATGTGACTGAGTTCTGTAATTGCATTAGCAAGATATCAAGAATAAGATGAGAGAGTGGTTATGAGAGCTGACATTTTATGTTTTTGTAATTTAAATATTAGAGTTTATAATTTTAAAATTGTAGATAAATAGATGGAAGAAAATTAAGTATGAATTACTTCATTACTGGCATGCCAAATATAGACTAGACATTTTATATCATCACATGACATTTTAGAATTTATGGAGAGGACCAGAGACAACTCCCAAGTAGATAGACTCTAAGCAGAACAAAGATACACTACAAAACATTTTCTGAACCTAGACGACTTCAATTTCTGATAAGCTGAATAAATACTCATGGGACCCTCATTAGCTTTATCTCTTCTCTGCTTTGCCCACCTAATGAAAAATATCACTAAAGTAATTCTTGAGAGTTGTCTTTCCCCTGCCCACAGGTACAGGCATAACTTATATAACATGGTTTTTTTTTTAATTTTAAGAAAAATGGAATGGTAGAAATCATAAAAAGTGAAATTAAAATTTGTGAGTATATGGATAGAACAGGGTGTTTGATCCTTAGTTGCCCCAAACTCAACTATAAGAACAGTTACTTTGTGCAAAGTAATAATTAGCATGAGTGTTTTAACAATACCTCTATCCATTAAAGTTATTTTAGTCTCCAAATGTGCTCATATGTCTTCAAGAGTTTATCCTAAAATACCCTGAAATAGCTCACAGAGTATGAACTCTTGCATTTAATAAACTTCGAGTTAAAAGATCAAGCAAATGTATATGAATTTTTGACTGGCTTGAGTAGCACCTGACTGGAAAAAGATTAGAAAGAATTATTCATTTGTATCTGTTTTATAGAAGTCCAAAAATTCATTCACAGCTGAGAGGGTCTCTTGTTCTTAGTGCTAGGGTGAGTGTCAGTGAGAAGAGATATGAGGTGTATAGAAATTTTTCTTTCCCCTACACACCTTAATAGCCCCAGCTATTCTTTGAAAGTATTAAACAAACTGGTTATTATAGTAGAGAAAGCTAATCTCCTTTTCACTGGGGAAGAATAAGGTCTTAGGTCCTGGATTCTAGGACAGGAATCAAATTAGTCTGCATACTCAAAGTCAGTGTCCTCCTTCCGCCTTCACACTGTGACATTTACTCTGAAGTTTCAACGGTGCCTGTGCTTTCTGTCCTCAGCATTTAGACTGGATTTGGCTTACTTCCACCCACTCTGAGTGTTGAACAGACTTGTGATTGCTTTCAATCAGAATAAATAAGGAGATTACGGTGCATAATAAACAAATTGTGGGCTAAGTCCTGTCATAATAATAGTTTTCATTTTTGTAACAGATTGTTTCGGGAGATCTTGAAGAATTTGCAAATATGGTTTCCCGTGTTTTGCTGATAGGAAACAACGTTCCTGGCACCAGTCTAGGGTTACAAATCTCAGAGACTACAGCCGAAAACACAGAACTCACATTTTGGAAATTTGGACTTGGTTCATTAGAGCAGAATAATCAAAACAGGACCAAGATCCCCATCCTCCTGCTCTTGGAGGGGGTGGATTTGCTGATTCTACTAAAGAAATACTTGGCAAAGAGTTTGTTTTCTGTTTTGAGACTCCAAAATCATTTACAAACTGCAGAATGTGAATCCTAAAAAATAATAGCAGAGGGTCATATGCTAACTGCCATCTCCAAGGAAAATCTGAAAACAAATTTGCCACTTTGAATAAGTGCTTTCGTTTATGCAGTACAATCTATCTGTCAGAACACCAAGAGGCTCTGCTCAGTTAAATATTCTAATACAATTAGCAAAGTAATATAATTGGCTGGTCTTAATAGACTTCAGCTTTACGGGCAGCATCACTAAAGTTAACAGTCATGCTAGCGGTGGGACCAAGAAGCTGCAAATGAGGCCAGATGTACACACACAGGGGCTATAAGACCCATCAGGATTTCCTGGGGGGAAATAATCAGTAAACTCTGCATCTGGTAGAGTACTTCAGATATCTGCCCCTCCTAATGATCGTTCGGAAGACGTGTTTTAAAAAACACCTCCCCCCATTTGAAAGGTAAATATATATGTAAGTCTTTAACAAATTCATATATTATTACCAAAAGTACTGTCCAGTCAAAATGATAGCTTCCTGTAACGGTAGTGATGCAGAGTGACAGAATCCTCCCTATCTCCTATTGTTAAAGAAATTAAAAAAAAAAAAAGATTAATGTTCAGATTTATTTATTTATTTTGACATTCTTCCCATCAAGAGACCATGGTCTGTATTCTTTATCCCTTCCCCTTGAGTCTAGGAAGGCTCTGTGACTGCAGTGACTAATAGAATATCACTGAGTGGTATGTCAGTTTCTGTAGTCAGGCCACAGAGACATAGTTTCCATTTTCTGTCTCAGAATACTCACTTTTGGAACTCAGATGTGAGAAAACTCAAGTCCTCTCATTAGAGAGGATCATGTGCAGAGAAACTAAGGCTCCAGGTGAAGTTCAAGATGAGCTTCCAGCACGCAGCCAACACCAAATTGCCATCTTTTAAGTTGCCCACCTACCCCGGTCCAGTTGCTTCAGCTGTTTCTGCATGGAGCAGAGTTATACTACCTCCCCAGATCCCTGCCCACATTACAGATTTTTCACCCAAATAATTAAGTGCTGTCATTTGAAGCCACAAAGTATTGGGGTAATTTGTGAAGGCCATGATAGATAATGGGAATGCTCTTCAATAGGTAACCAAAGACATTGACAAACATTCTTTTCACAGTTTCTTTTCTGTCTGGATTTGAAAACACATTTCCTTCAATAAAATAACTCAGTGGCTATTCTCTCCAGGTCAATATTTTTAGTTCGTAGCCTTAAATCTGTATGTTTAACTTGATACCAACTTTTTTGTTCTCTAATCAAGTCGTTGCTGTTTACTTACACTTTATAGATATCTAGGATTCTTCCGAAACTTGTTAGGAAAAATGTTGCTGACAGCACCTTCGTTAGTGGTCTCAAAGACTGGAAAAGAAAAATAGCTTTCCACAAGAGTTAGAGGCCTTTAGTATACAGTTATTTATGTATTTTTATCTTGGATGTTTTTATAGGATGTGGTACATCTTATTTCTAAAAATTAGTAAATTATACAAATTACCATGATTACACTGTAACTGAATTAATAAGACTCATCCCTGCACCAAAGCTCTAAATTTCCTCTTTCTTCTTATGGTTTCTTTCTGAATTATGACTTCTCCTCCTACGTGTTCAACTTCTTGATGCCTACTGACATGCTCAGATTTTTCTCTTACTATAAACTGAATTTATTCCTCAGCCTAGATCCTCTTTCAAGCTACTACCATTTCTCTTATTTCCACATCACCAGGATTCTTTAAAGAGTAGTCTACACTTGATTTCTCTCGCTTACATCACGCACAGCTCCACTGACACAATTTGACAAGTGACCAGTGACCTCGTACATGTTAAGCCTGAAAGATGTTTTTAGACGCCGGGTTATGCATTGCATAACAAACATTCATAAGCATTTCTTCCTTCTTAAAATACTATCTCTTTCATCTCATGGCACTGCCATCATTGTTTTTCTCTGATCTGTTATTGCTCCTTCTTGAGTTTCTCTTTTTTCCCATCGGGTGCTTTCTTCCCTCTTTCTAGATGGTCTCCTCCATACTCAAAGCAAAAATTGCTCTTTGGGCCATATTTCTCTCCTGAGTTCCAGACCCCCGTATTTAGCTACCTGTTGTTATGTCTACATTTCCCACATTGAAACTATCATTCTCTGCTTTGAACCAACCTGTTTAATACTTTGTTTCTAATCTCAGTAAGTGGCACAATCCTCCATTCAGTTGTCCAAGAAAAAAAAACAGGAATCAAATTTAATCATTTTCTCTATATCTCATATTTTTCAACTTAAATTAATAACCAAAGGTTCCTTTCCTTACATTCTTAAACTCACCCACTTCTGTCCATTTCTTTCTAGCTGCATCATTCCAAGTGGAATTCAGGCAATCATCACCTCATGTTTCTTACTCTGTCTCTCTGCCTCCTTTGTTCACCACTCCAATCCATTTTTTACATTGCAGTCAAAATAGCCTTTCTAAAATCAAAATTTAAACATGACATTTCCAGGTGTAAAACTCTTCAGCGACAATTAAGCCCTGTTTGGACTTAGTGTCTTTTAAATTTCCTGCTTCCCAGACTCTACTCCCCCATCCATCTTTCAGTGGCTGTGCACTTTGCACAGGTGCCACTCAAATTCCTTTTCTAAACCATCATTGGAAAACACCAGCTTGCAGTTAAAGTTGCTGTGATAAATGGCAGAGGGCTAGATCACCTTTCTTCTTAGACTCCTTTTCTATGACATGCTGCGCAGACCTCAAGCTGCACCACATTTAAAATGAGACCAAAATCATTTGAACTTTGACAAAACATCTCTTAGGAGTCCTACCTGCTAACTTTATGGATTAGAATTTATTTTGATTAAATATCCCCTTTGAACTTGCAACATTCCATTGTTCTCTGTGAGACAGCTTTTGACTATATTTTGCTGAATGATAGCAGCACATGTTCCTTTAAATTTTTTTTTGTCTTGTTCTTTTCTCATACTAAAGTCAGTCTGTTACTAGAGTTCACCTGTCTGTCGAAAGGCAATACTAGGACCCTGTGATGATGTAAACCTATTTTTATTATCTTTCTCCACTAACCTTAGTTGAAATGTATAGATTCTCATTTGTAATGACAATCCCCAAACGGAGTATTTTGGGGATGTCATCTGATCATTAAAATATAAATCTGCATATTTCCTTTTCAGATTTTTACAATTCTAGTTTGTATTAGGTGGCAGCAAGATAAAATATATTTTTTAAGACCAATATTGCTTTTTACTCTTAACACTCATGGTTTTATATTAATGTTTTAAACAATTCTAGTTACACTCCATTGCAATAGGAAAGCCCTAAAAAAGCTCAAAACAACTCAGCTTATGCTTATTGACTTACATATTGAGTAGTTGATCTTATAAACAATGCACTGACTCAAATATCTCTAAGATTAACTTGTGATAGCTATGTATATATAGTATTATTTTGCTGGTTATAAAAGTTAAAAAGAAAAATGTTTTAAAATTCAATCCTTCTTATTGTAGAAAGTAGAAAATATGAAAAAGAATCAAAATTTTACATCTTTTATATAAAGGAAAACAGCACAGTTAACCTTCTACGGTGCTGTCTTATACAGCTGAAGCTGTATAGTTTCTAGCACATAATGGACACTCAACAATATAATAATTGGCTGTGGAATGCATGGAGGAATGTATAAAAATGAAAATAACAGTATATTATATGAGGTACTCTTCTAATATGATATTAACAAAATCATATTTTCTATATGTAAACTACAATTTTCCTGTATGCAACCATTTTCCTATTGCTAGGAATCTGAAGGATTCTTTATCAGAAATAAATGCAGATATGCCTTTAGTCTATATCTTGTCTGCATCTATGATGGTTTCCCTAGACTAATATATATGCATTTCTTTTTATAAACTTCTCATACTGTCATTTTTTTTCCAGAATAATTTAAGTAATTCATGCACTAAAGGAGTGAGAAGATAATATTTTTCTCAGTGATTCTTAAACATGCTGAAAAGCATGCTCAAAGCCTGTTTCACAGATTTTACTAATTTCACCTTATGGGCTAATTTATTCTTTGATCATCGACATTTTAAAATTCAGTTAAATGTGGAAAAATCTGTTTTTCTCTTGCCCATTTGATCTACTGCATAGTATTGGGGTGTATTATGCTTTCTTATACAATAGCATAAATATCTATCTACTATGTGAGATTTTTAAAATTTGAAACTTTTAGTTGGTGTTACTTAAATCTGAAATAAAATGAAAATACATAATTTATATATTTAGTTTACATGATTAATTCTATAATAAGTTATACTTCTTCCATGCTTCAGTTACGTCGAGATGAGCCAAGGCAACACCTAATTTATGGGCAACATCTAAATGCATGTGAGAATGCATGGAGCTTTCAAGGTTTTGCATGGAAAGCAGTATTGTAAATTTTCTTTTTTTTAAACTTTTAAGTTTAGGTGTACAAGTGTAGGTTTGTTCCATAGGTAAACTTGTGTCATGGGTGTTTCTTGGACAGATTTTTCATCACCCAGGTATTAAGCCTAGTATCCATTAGTTATTTTTCCTGCTTCTCTCCATCCTCCTACTCTCCACCCTTTGAAAGGCCCTAGAGAGTGTTTTTCCCTCTCTGTGTCCATTTGTTCTCATCACTTAGCTCCCAGTTATAAGTGAGAACATGTGGTATTTGGTTTTCTGTTTCGGTTCTAGTTCACTTAGGATATTGCCCTCCAGCTCCATCCATGTCCCTGTGAAAGACATGATCTCATCTTTTCTTAATTGCTGCATTAATACAGCATTGTAAGTTAAAAGTGATAGATTTTTATAGGCTAGTTTTTGTCAAAAAGTATACTTTAGCTATCATCTAATATAATGCCTAGTTTTAGAACTATTTTCCAATGCCGTTTAATAGGGTTATATGACTAGAATCTTAAAATTGTTCTGAATTATACTGTTATTGTGACTGTTCAGAAAGTGCTTCCAAGTGCTTAAATGGTATGCCATCACAGCTCAATTAGGATAGAAACAGATTGTATGTAATGCTGTTTTTCATAAAATAACCTTGAAAAGTGCTTCATTTATTTTCTGCATTGTGCTAGATATTGTGTTATGTTTTTAATATATAACCTGCATATCACTTTATCAGCTTCATTTCTTCATGCCTATTTTGAAAGGTAGGTAAAATTATAGATACAGAAACTCAAACTTAGAAAGGTAAAGTTATTACCTGAAGGTCACACAGCTAATAAGTATTAGAGTCAACACTTGAACATATACACGTCTGAATTATTTCTCTATGACAAAAACTGTTGCTGTCTTCTTGGACTCCAGAATATTTCATTAGTATATATGAATTACTAAATTATTGGCTTAAGGAATTCAGTGAAAGTATGTGAAGCCAGAATGTATTTCTACCTGTAACAATATTCACCTAATTTTAATTTAATTTTTTTTTGCGTTTTTCAATATACTTTTTTTGTTTTTTTAAAGAATTACAGTAGAATGTAGGTTACTCCAATATAATGTATTCTTTAAACTTTTTTGAATGAGAGAGTAGCTACAGGTAGAGGATAAGAAGTGTACCTACTGTACTTATATTGCGGTGGTGATCAAAGTTTTAGTGCTGTAAATTTCTTGTAAGGTTTTGCATAAGAAAGACATTGATTTTAGGCTTGTTAAGTCAAGTGTAAATGTTAAAAAATTAAAGATAACCATAAAAATGATACCATATATAACTTCTTAACAAGTAGAGGGGGAAAGCATTAAAAATTCAATCAATAGAGTGCTGGAAATTAGAAAAAAAGAGTGAAAGAGTAGGCAGAGTTAGAAGAAAGTAAACAAATGCCAGTAGAAATAAAGTGAAGTATCTTAGCAATAAACGTATCCATCATGAGTGCTAAGATAGAAAAGAAGTTGAAAATTGTTGGTACATTCATCTCAATAGACATAGAAAAAGCCTTTGATAAAATCCAACAATTATCGGTGACTTATAAACCCTCAACAGACTAGGCATCAAGGGAACATACGTCAAATAATAAGAGCCATCTATGACAAACCCTCAGCCAACTTCATACTGACTGAGCAAAAGCTAGAACCATTCCCTTTAGAAATGGAATGAGACAAGGATGTCGATTCTCACCACTCTTACTCAACACAGTACTAAATGTTCTAGCCAGAGCAATCAGGCAATAGAAAGAAAGAAGAGACATTTCAATAGAAAAAAGTCAAACTATCTCTCTTTGCTGATGATAACATTCTATACAAAGAACGCCCTGAAGACTCTGCCAAAAGGCTCCTGGAACTGGCAAACAAATTCAGTACAGTTAGAGCATACAAAACCAATGTACAAAACTCAGTAGCATTTCTATACACCAATAACATTTCAGCTAGAACTAAATCAGGAACACAATCTCATTTACAGTAGCTATAAAAAAGTGAAATACCTAAGAACTCATCTAACCAAGAGGTAAAAGATCTCTACAAGGAAGACTATAAAATATGCTGAAAGAAATGAGATGACACAAATAAATGGACAATGTTTCATACTCAAAGAACCAATATTAGTACTATGGCAATAGTGCCCAGAGCAATTTACAGGTTCAGTACTACACCAATCAGAACACCAAAGTCATTTTTCACAGAAAAAAATGTATTCCAAAATTCATTTGGAAGTAACAAAATAACCTAAATAGCCAAGCACTCCCAAGTGAAAAACAAAATCAAGGTCAGAACATCATATTACCTGACTTCAAAGTGTAATATAAGCTTCTAATAACCAAAACAGCATGGTACTGTTGCAAAAATGGACACACAGACCAATGAAATAGAGAACTCAGAAATAAACACACACATCTACAACCATCTAATTTCAAGAAACTCAACCAAAATTAGCAATGTGAAAAGGACTCCCTATTCAATATATGGTATTGGGATAACTGGCTAGCCATATGCAGCAGAATAAAACTGGACCCCTACCTCTCACAGTATACAAAAATTAACTGAAGATGGATTAAATATTTTAATCTAAGACCTAAAACAACAAAATTCCTGGAAGAAAATCTAGGGGATACCTTTCTTTACATTAGCTTTGACAAAGAATTTATGACTAAGTACTCAAAAGCAATTGCAATAAAACAAAAATTGTCAAGTGAGACCTAATTAGAGTACTTCTGCACAGCAAAAGAAATTACCAACAGACTAAACAGACAGCTTACAGAATGGGAGAAAATATTAGTGAACTATGCAGTTGACAAAGGTCTAAATCTCTAGAATCTATAAGGTACTTAAATCAACAAACAAAAAACAATCCTAAAAACACTAAAAAAATTGACAAAGGACATAAACAGACACTTCTCAAAAGAAGATACATAAGCAGCCCACAAACATGAAAAATGCTCATCACTAACAATCAGAGAAACGCAACTGAAAACCACAATGAAATACCATCTCACACCAGTCAGAATGGCGATTATTAAAAAGTGAAAACAGAACAGGTGCTCACAAGGCTGTGGAGAAAAGGGAATACTTAATACGTTGTCGATGGCAATGCAAACTACTTCAGCCAGTGTAGAGAGCAGTTTGGAGATTTCTCAAACTTAAAAGAGAACTACCCATTTGACCCAGCAATCCCATTAGTAGGTATATATTCAAAAGAAAGCAAGTCTTTCTACCAAAAAGACACAGGCATTTGCATGCTCATGGCAGCAGTAATCACAATAACAAAGCAGTCTAGGTGTTCCTCAGTGGTGGACTGATAAAGAAAATGTGCTACATCCATATCGTGGAATACTATTCAGCCATAAAAAATAAACAAATTATGTCTTGATATGGTTTGGCTCTGTGTCTTTACCCAAATCTCACTTCGAATTATAACACCCATAATCTCCACATGTCAAAGGTGGGACCAGGTGGAGATAATTGAATCATCCATGTGGTTTTCCACATGCTGTTCTCTTGCTAATGAGTGAGTCTCTAGAGATAGGATGGTTTTACATAAGCATCTGGCATTACCCCTGCTTGCACTCACTCCATCCTGCCACCCTTTGAGGAAGGTGACTGCTTCTCCTTTGTCTTCCATCATGATTATAAGTTTCCTGAGGCCTTGCCAGCAATGCAGAACTGTGAATCAATTAAAACTCTTTTCCGTATAAATTACCTACTCTCAGGTATATTTCTTCACAGCAGTGTGAAAACAGACTAATATATGTCCTTCGTAGCAACATGGATGAAGGTCAGCATCTTAAAAGAAATAACACAAGAACAGGAAATCAAATAGTGCATGTTCTATTTTATAAGTGGGGGCTAAACATTAAATACACATAGACAAAAAATGTGGGAACAACAGACACTGGGGAGTACTAAACAAGGGGTGCTTTGCTTTTTTATAAAAAATGGTTGTAGAAACTCTCAGTATTAGGAAAATTAGTATTGTATAATGCTAATTTGTCTTTTGACCTAGTGACAAAGAAAAATTTGAGGTTCTCGACATTAAAATATATTTTAAAATTTGTAAAAAGAAAATTCCTGATATAGATGATACTCTGCAAACCAAGGACTTTGGTAGGAATCCTGACATTTTGCAAAGCCATACAACAATTTTGGTTATAGCATAATTGCTGATCAAGGCTTTTGAACTTTGGGCAGAATCTCAAGTGTTGAACATTGGTAAAATTTATATTTTTTTCATGCTAAAGTTATTACCCCAACTTAATGAGTTTTTCTGAATCATTCCCTCTTGCAGTACCTCGTTTCTTCCTACCATAGTTTGTAACTACATAGCATGTGTTTATGTATTATATTAATATCTATCATTACAACTAATTGATATCCCTGACAAGGTGACACTACTGCTTTGTTCTCCAATCTCAGAAATGTCACCTGACACAAAGGGAACATTGATAAATATTTATTCAGCACAAAAATGAATACAACTGTTTGTCGAGATCATTTTCACCCTATGAGATTAAAAAAATTAGCCATCTAAATTTATTTCCATAGCTATGTGACAGAATTCCATAATAAATTGAGATCATTTTCACCCTATGAGATAAAAAATTAGCCATCTAAATATATTTCCAAAGTTATATGACAGAAGAATTCCATAATAAGAGCTATATAGTCCTTTGTAATTAAAGTGTAGACTTCGTGAAAATGTATTTGGGCAATTATAGTTAGAGATTATTAGCAGCTTTATATTTATCCCATTCTTTCTAGTATCATGTGTGGCATATTTAACCTACTTGTCAAAGGAAATAGACTTTATATATACTTTGACTACCAGGCGCAGCAGGGGCTTGCTTCATTTGCTTTCATGTAATCCTCAGTTTATCTAGAATAGCAGCAGCAGATGAAATTCCTGGGAGTTTTTCTTTAGTTTGGAGTTAGCCTCATAGCACTTACCAGAGTTTGTCATTGCATATTTATTGTGTTTATGTTTGCTTAATATCTATATTTCCTTAAGGCAAGGATGATAATCCTCATAACTATATGTATATATTCTAGTATTCCATTAGGGTTACTATTTTTCTGCCTAGGAATGGCAGACATACCCTATATAATCCCTTAAAAATGGAGTCATGGAGACTATACGAATTTGTAATTGCCTTATTATTTGGAGATATTCTAGGGTGTCATTAAATTTTATTGTGCATTTCAGGAGTATTTTTATTCCCTCTAAATGTCTTGGTATGGGTTTATACCAGAAATTCTTTTTCGGGTAAAGCAGAAAACTCTAAAAAATAACATACCTATGAGCCCAGTTGAAAGTTTTCAGAAAAAAAAAAAAAAAAAAAAAAAAAAAGCAAACCACTATTATAAAATCTGTATTTCAGAGTTAAAAACTAAGGTTTTTTGTTTCATTTTGTTTTTCAGTGATGAGAGTGCCTTTATACAAGAATAAATATAACAATAATGTCGGTATACGTCACTTTTTCTAAAATACAGATTTCCAACGTTGAAAACACCGAGTCACAAAATTTATTAAGTGAAAAACACAATGAAATGAAGCACAAATGTTACCTCCTTTTTCTTGATGAAGGGAAAAAATCAGAAAATTTCAAGGAAATCTGCTTCATAAACAGATTTTAACTGAAAGTTGTTGGTGTTGAAATACATAACGTTAGCCAGATAAATAAAATTTTATAGCCAAGTACCTCATACCCAAGAATATTAGCTTTTGCTTGGTAGTGTTCTGATTATTTATAATTATTGCTATTTATTTTGGAATACCTTTTAATTATAGAATTAATTTTGTATATTTTGCTTTGTTTTACTAATGGAAAGACATCTCTGTAATAGATCATGGAGGAGAGAGGTACAAATGGAAGAAGTGACAGGGAGAAGGGAGACTTTTCTCCTCTCTGAACTAGAATGCTTTATTAACATTTGTGTTATCACACCCTGGAAAAGGAAATTAATTGTATCCTTGCTCTTTAAATTTTTTTCATTCAAAGGTGTTGAATTAAAAGGAAAGTTGTCAAACTTAACAATTCTCCATTTCATAACATTTGATTCTGCACGTATAAGGAATTAACCTAATATCTCAAAGATTTCACAGAACAAGTTAATAGAGAACAATAGACAGAAATGGGTACAGAGAATAATCCAGTGTCTTCCAGGTTCTACCTTTATGCATGATAGTTTGAGTGTTGAGCCTATTCTAGGATACAAAGGCATGATGAACATTTCAAGAGTCCCTTTACACCGAAAAGAAGTGGTGTAAAAGAAAAACCGTACCTATTAGAATTAAATAGGCAAGGAAAATTTTATTCTAGAATATTTCAATAGGGGTTAAAAATATTTAAAAGGGGAGGAATTTGACTCAAATCCTCTGAAACAAAAGGCAAGAGACAGTTTATTTTTTTATTTTTTAAAGATTTTTTCTTTTCATTTTTATTTTTTAAATTGCACTTTAGGTTCTGGGGTACATGTGCAGAACATGCAGGATTGTTGCATAGGTACATACATGGCAATGTGGTTTGTTGCCTCCCTCCCCCCATTACCTATATCTGGCATTTCTCCCCATGTCATCCCTCCCCAACCTCCCCATCCTCCTACTGTGGCTCCCCTGCCCCCTCCAACATACCCCAGTATGTGATGCTCCCCTCCCTGTGTCCGTGGGTTCAAAACCTGCCTATGAGTGAGAACATGTGGTGTTTGATTTTCTGTTCTTGTGTCAATTTGCTGAGAATGATGGTTTCCAGATTCATCCGTGTCCCTACAAAGGACAGGAACTCATCCTTTTGTATGGCTGCATAGTATTCCATGGTGTATATATGCCACATATTCCTTTTCCATCTATCATCAATAGTCATTTGGGTTGGTTCCAGGTCTTTGCTATCGTAAACAGTGCCGCAATGAACATACATGTGCATGTGTTTTTGTAATAGAACAATTTATAATCCTTTGGGTATATAGCCAGTAATGGGATTGCTGAGTCAAGTGGAATTTCTATTTCAAGGTCCTTGAGGAATCGCCAAACTGTCTTCCACAAGGGTTGAACTAATTTACACTCCCAACAACAGTGTAAGAGTGTTCCTATTTCTCCACCACTTCTCCAGCATCTGTTGTCTCCAGATTATTTAATGATTGCCATTCTAACTGGTGTGAGATGGTATCTCAATGTGGTTTTGATTTGCATTTCTCTAATGACCAGTGATGATGAGCATTTCTTCATATGTTTGTTGGCCTCATGTATATCTTCTTTGGAAAAGTGTCTGTTTATATCCATCACCCACTTTTGAATGAGTTTGTGTTTTTCTTGTAAATCTGCTTTAGTTCTTTGTAGATTCTGGATATTAGCCCTTTGTCAGATGGGTAGACTGCAAATATTTTTTCCCATTCTGTTGGTTGCCAGTTCGCTCTAATGATTTTTTTTTTTTTTCTGTACAGAAGCTCTGAAGTTTAATTAGATCCCATTTATCTATCTTGGCTTTTGTTGCCCTTGTTTTTGGTGTTTTAGTCATGAAGTCCCTGCCTATACCTATGTCCTGGATGGTTTTGCCTACGTTTTCTTCTAGTGTTTTTATGGTGTTAGATTTTATGTTTAAATCTTTAATCCACCTGGAGTTAATTTTAGTGTAAGGTGACAGGAAGGAGTCCAGTTTCTGCTTTCTGCACATTGCTAGCCAGTTTTTCCAACACCATTTATTAAACATGGAGTCCTTCCCCATTGCTTATTTTTGTCAGGTTTGTAAAAGATCAGATGGGCAGATGTGTGGCGTTGCCTCTGAGGCCTCTGTTCTGTTCCCTTGGTCTATATCTCTGTTTGGTACCAGTACCATGCTGTTTTGATTACTGTAGCTTTGTAGTACAGTTTGAAGTAAGGTAGCATGATGCCTCCAGCTTTGTTCGTTTTGCTTAGGATTGTCTTGGCTATCTGGGATCTTTTTTGGTTCCATATGAAGTTTAAGGTGGTTTTTTCCAGTTCTCTGAAGGTTATTGGTAGCTTGATGGGGATAATTTGAATCTATAAATTACTTTGAGCAGTATGGCCATTTTCACGATATTGATTCTTCCTAATCATGAGCATGGAATATTTTTGCATCTGTTTGTGTCCTCTCTTATTTCCTTGAGCAGTATTGTAGTTCTTGAAGAGGTCCTTCATATCCTTTGATAGTTACATTCCTAGGTAGGTATTTTATTCTCTTTGTAGCAATTGTGAATGGCAAGAGAATTCTTAAAGCACTGGTTAAACTGGTGGAAAAGTAGAGGAGAAAGTTAGTAAAGAGGTTGGTCAATGTGATTTGGCTCTCTGTATTTGCTAATTGGCGCTTATGGAAGTTAAGCACCTATCCTGCCATAGACTGAGAATAGGGCACCATTTTTACTGATGATTACATTTCAAAGGGATGGCTCCCTGGTCCTTGGGAAAGACATTCTTGGGTTGTAGAAGATTAATATCTCAAAGAGGAAGAAAAAGAATGTACAGCTGCAATTTTCTAAAGTAAATGTTCTAAGATAGGGGAAGTCAGGGACCTAGATTCAGGAAGAAGCCTGTCTAAGTTTAGTCAGCTGGGAAAATGTGGGAATCATCTAGGTGAATAGATGTGACGTATGTAGGTAGTGGAGTTATCATCACACATGGTTATGAACAGATTTGAAGTCTCAATGGATATTTGCCAGCCTAATTATTTTCTCAGTAGCTTATAATTTTACTAAATAAATAGCATTTTCATAGGCTTTCAACTCAGAAAATCTGATTTTTGATTGACTAGTTCAGGCAAAAATAGATTATAATATTTTTGTGACAACTCCTAATTCTTTCACTTCTTGATTTTTCTTTCCCCAAAGTATATTATACATAATAATTCTAAATTCTAAGAGGTGTAAGATAAATCTCACATGCAGTAATTTTAAGTGATATACAATGCTAAACAAAAATATAAAATTGGATCTAACACCATAATTATATTTTATTAATTGTAGGACATTTCTTTTAATAATACTTATTTAATAGTTGGATAATGGATACCTTAAATATACTGATTTGATTATAACACATTCTATGTATCTAAAAAGTTTTTACATGAGCCCCATTAATAATATATAAACATAATGCATGAAAAAAAAATTTTAAGTTACATTTAATAAACTTTTTTTTTTTTACTTTTGAAATTGAGAGGTACATTATAATCTTTGGCATCTCACATTTGTAAATAGTGGTTTACTTTCTTCCTCATTCTCTCCCTCTTTTTCCTTTTCTTTTTGAAATTTTCAAACTCTGGCTGGATTCAGTCACCTGAGGTGTATTTTTTTTCACCACGTTTTGTTTTGCTTTTAAACACTGAAAGATAAATTCCTGGGTTCTATTACCAGGTTTCTGATTTAAGCAGTTTATGGTAGACAACAGGCATTCGGATATTTTAAAAGGTCCCAGATGATCTTAATATACAGCCAAGAATGAGAAATACTAGTCCAAGTAATTGAGAGATGATTATGTATAAAGTAATAGCTTCTAAACTAGCTGATTACCAACATAGAGATTGCCGAGTCTCTTCCCCAGAGGTATATTTAGGTTGAGGTCTTGGAATCGATATTTTAAAAATCCAATACTAACTTCGGTTTGCACTGTTGTGACTGCCCTTTAAGAACTGTGTTGTCTCTTTCCCCAGAAGGGTGGGCAGGCCACCAGTGTGTGACATTTCAGGGGCTCCTCCTTTAGCTTTCTTCTTCTGATCTTCACGACCTCTCCACCTTTTAAAGCTGTATTGAGTTGTGTCTGGATTTATCTAAGAGATGTCTTCCTGAAAATATTTCTCCAAAATTACTTCTGAATATGGAAGTGGCTTCTTCAGGTACTACTTAGTGTTTTTGTTTGTTTGTTTGTTTCCTACCACAGCAATTATTCATCCACGTTAGCCTCTTGTTATAGAACAACTATTTATCTCATTTTTTTTCATTGCTATCACTTGCAGAGTCTAGAACCAAATGGTGTAAAATCTTAAGAAGTAGCTAACTAACAATAAGCATAGTTCTGGAGGGTTTTTTTTTTTTTTTTTTTTTGTCATTTCTTTTCTTTGAGGGTTTTCACTGGTAGCAAGAAGTAGAGACACAAAGAAGTAAGTTTATCAAGGTTTAAAATCTAAAGCTATCTCAGTGTTCTTTGAAGTGTCACTGCTAAAGCAACCTTTTTTCTTTAAACTTCTCTTGAAAATTAGAGCTAGCCAGGTAAACCCTCTAACTATATTTAATTCTTTGGACAAATTTTTTGACACACTCTAACCTCTAAAATCCTTTTCCTCATACTCAGTTGTCTTCAATTTTACCCTATTTAACATAAGGGGGGACAAGCAAATCTGGCACTTGGCTTGAATGAGGAAACAAAGAATATAGGTTATTTTAGCAACAAAACAAAATGGAAATGTTGATATCATTGTCTTTACTTGGTGCTAGAAAAAAATTATTTCAGATGATCTCAGATAAAGTGAGAAATCACTTCCATTCTATAATGGCTGTACATAGTAGAGATACTCAGTTCAATGTACTGTTGGAATCCATCAGCATGGTAACTAATTAGAGTTACTAGTAACTGGTATCCACCCTCATAAAATTTATTTGAAATAATGATGTTTATACAATACATCTATGAATTCTTGTTTTAATTATCTCACATAAAATATCTGTGTATGCTTAATTTTTGTAGCGAGTAGGACTGTAGAAATCTCATCCTTTGAAACTGATATGCTTGCCGGTGCCTCTCATTTGTATAGTTCATATGCACACACTTAACATCAGAAGAATTATTATACATAAAACACCTTCGAGTTTGTTTGTTTGTTTTTTAAATCTCAGGCTGAGAAACATATTGTTGCTTATAGCATTATTACTTCACTTCTTCAATGACTCACTGACACCACAACACGAGACATTGTGGCATTTTTTATTCTGCTCACAAGTTAGAATATAAGATTTTTTTTCTGGAAAGTGTGTTATTTCACATCAAGCCCTCAATGCCATGAAATGTTACCATTGTTGATACAGGTCGAGTACTCTTACGTTGTTGATACAGTTTGGTAAATTGAATATTCCTTATTCAAAATACTTGGGACCAGAAATCTGTTGGATTTCAATTTTTTTAAAAAAATTCAGACTATGCAATTATCCAAAATGCTCCAATGAGTATTCCCTTTGAGCATCATGTTGATGCTCAAAAAGTTTCAGATTTTGGATTATTTCAGATTTTTGTATGAGGAATGCACGTTCTGTAGGTGGAAGAATTAGAAGTTACAAATACAAAGTGCATGTCCAAAGAGAACCTCTTCTTGCCTTTCGTGTTCTTCCTTTATGGGATTGCATTTATCACTTTTTTTTAAGATTTAGTAAGATCCACCGTGGTCTAAGACCTCAGAGTTGGAAATGTTCTCAAATCATTTGGTTCTGAGAATTAAGCAGATGTGATGTCATTTGACTTTTTTCAGTAAAGATTGACTGTTTTCAAAAAACTAGGCATGACATAATTGGTAGAACCGGGCCACAGAGGCATAAAGAAGATTGAGTGACTCACTTATTCTGTACACTCTAATTTAGATATTGGAGTTGATACTTCTTGCTGCCCGTCGTGCTTGTCATTTTATTAAAATAGGTATTGGTTTTGTTAATTTATTTTCTCTGTGTTTATTAGTGCCCTTTTTTCTACTAAGGTGGCAAAATATCATTACAGTTTTTAACTGTCTCATCAGTCGAAGGTACTTTGGGATGTAAATTGGTTTTGGCTAGGAGTTGCTCATCAGTAGAAACTGTTTTTGGATGTAAATATGATGTGCCTGAAGTATAAATTTTGTATTATTTTAGAACATTGTTGTTATTTTGAAAAACTTCCAATAAGTTTTTCAGTTCTAGTCAACTAAATTGAATATATGATTGGAATTTAATAGGTGTTGAACATGTGTAAAAGTTCAAATTTCGCACAGGCATAAATGGATGCCCTAACTTTGGAAGAGCTAAAGTCAAATATATAGTGATATGCCTAAAGTTACATATATTTAATGATTAGAAGATCAAATAGTGAAGTTCATTGTCAAAATACTGTATTTGATTCTAATTTTTAAAAATTTCCTGAAATTGGAATATGATTATATTTGTTGTGCGTATGTAATGCATAGGGTCTTCCTCTTCTCTGCTCCTAACCACCGACCACTGACGAGCTGTTTTTAAAGGTATGGTTTGTTTTCTTACCACTGGTATCATGTAATATGCTGGGGGGGTCATGTCTATAAATGACAACTTTTATGACAATAATTTCTATTGAAAGTTAAAAAGTAAAATCTACATCATTGAGTGAAAAATATCCCGGGTATGAAGTATCAAGATAGTTGTAACAAGAACAGAAAAATAGTAAAGCCAATGCAGGCAAGGAATTATAGGAGAAACAAAAGACTTAAATGTTGAAATGAGCGCAATATGATCACCAGGTGTCGATACGGGTTATCTGTAGTAGAATGCGACTCTGTAGGAGTCAGGAAGATAACTATTGGCAGAGTGGCTCCTTATAATGAAGTATGGGTTTGGACTTGGGAGATTCAGTGTTGGCTCAGTTTGCAAAGTTAAGGGAAGCCTTTTTACAAACCACAACAGGAAAGTAGCGAGACGAAATGGTGTTTCCAATTTTACTGCTTCCCTGTAAGTCAGAAACAAGCTGCTGGGAAAGATATCTGGACACAGGAAACACTAAGAAAAAGAAGAGATGTTTGAATTCCCATACACATTTGAAAGAAGAACTATTGGTAGGAAAGGCTGAAAAAGCAGTAAGATCTGTCTCCAATTAGACAGGTCATGTGCAGTATCCACACAGAGTAAACCTTTTGTAGGGTACACCGTAAATGTTGAAGTGGAAAGTACTTAAGCACATGTCACTGGGCTGGGTGTGCAGAAAAATTCAGGTAGCAAGGTGTGCATAAAATAAAAGGAGACAGTGATAAAGGATAAATATTTGAGGAAGAAGAGTAAGTTATTTTAGTTCAGCCTGAGGATAAAGTAAGAAAAACAAGTAGCATATTAAATCAAGTAAGCAGAATAACTAATTCCTTCTTTTTTTTTTTTTTTTTTTTGAGACGGAGTGTCGCTCTTGTTACCCAGGCTGGAGTGCAATGGCGCGATCTCGGCTCACCGCAACCTCCGCCTCCTGGATTCAGGCAATTCTCCTGCCTCAGCCTCCTGAGTAGCTGGGATTACAGGCACGTGCCACCATGCCAGCTAATTTTTTTGTATCTTTAGTAGAGACGGGGTTTCACCATGTTGACCAGGATGGTCTCGATCTCTTGACCTCGTGATCCACCCGCCTCGGCCTCCCAAAGTGCTGGGATTACAGGCGTGGGCCACCACGCCCGGCAACTAATTCCTTTTTAAAAAATAAAAACAATACCTTGAAACCTGAAATAACTCTCTCTATAAGTTAAAATTCAAAATAAATGAATAAAAGCAGCAGCTAGAATTTAAAACAAAAGTGGCTCTTGGGTTTTGAGATGGAATGATTAAGGAGCAGATGGAAATTTGTGGCGGAGTAATATGGTAGGATGGTGGCCCCAAAGATGTCTGCATCCTTATCCCAAGATCCTTTGAATATGTCAGGTTATATGGCCAAGGAGAATTAAGGTTGCTGATGGAATTAAGATTGCTAATCAGCTGACCTTAAAATAGGAAGAATTGTTTTTGATAATCTAGATGAGCCCATTGTAATCACAAGCCATAAAAACGTGGAAGAGGGAACCACAAGTGTCAGTGTCACAGTGATGCCCTGTGAGAAAGACTCAACTGGATGCCACTGGCTTTGGAAATGGAAGAGAGCCATGAGCCAAGGAATGCAAACAGTCTCCAGAAGTTGAAAAAGCAAAAAAGCTGTTTTTCCCTAGAGACTCCAGGAATGAACCAGGCCTGTGGTGGACACCTTTTCTTTTCTTTTCCTTTATTTTTTTCTTTCTTTCTCTTTTCTCTTTCTTCCTCCTTCTTATTTTTTGAGACAAGGTCTGTGGGCATCTTTTTTATTCTATTCCTTTTCCCTTTCCTTTCCTTTTTTCTTTCATTTTTCCTTTTCATTTTTCCATTTTTTTCATATTTCCTTTCCTTTCCTTCCCCCTTCCCTCTCCCTCTTCCTTCCCCCATCCCTCTCCCTCCTTTTTTCTCCTTCACTTCACCCCTTCCCTTTCCCCTTTTCCTGTTCCCCCGCTTCCCTTTCTCCCCTTCATTCCCTTTTCTCCCTTCCCATTTATTTTTTCCTTTTCTTTCTGAGACCAGGTCTTGCTCTGTCATCCAGGATGGAGTACAGTAGTGCACAATCTTATTTCACTATACCCTTCAACTCTTGAGCTCAAGTGATTCTCCCATTTCAGCCTCCCAAAGTGTTGAGAATACAGGCATGAGCCACATTGCCCTATGAAAATAAAGTTAATTTATGATAGAGTGATAGGAAACTAATGCAAGTAGTTTGTGAGGAAAAGCAGGAGTAGATATGAGTTACCATTTACTATGGGGAAAGCATTAGTTTTGATATTTGAAATATAGTCTCTGATTATCTGGCTTAGAAATCTTGGGGAAACTGCTTAACTTCTTTGGGTGAGCTTCCTCATCAATTATTCCCCTAACATCCAGAAACACTTCTCAGTTTTATTGCTGCCTCTGGCTGACCATCCTCTGACTCTTTCTCTTCACTCTTAAATTGCTGATGGTCTCCAGCATTCAAACTTCCTCATTTCTGTTTTCCTTTCCAGAATATACCTCTATACTTTAGTGATTCCAGTTGTCACATATTTTTCCAAATGATAAGCACATTTATCTATTTAACACCTAGTCATTTATTCAAATTACTATGTTTGCAGATAACTGCCTGGCACCTTTACAAGGACACACCAAGCTCAACTCATCTGCAACAAATTTATCACATTCTCCTTTGCTCCAAATTCCTTTTAATCATTTTAATTCCATTGAAATAAGTGCCTTTTAAATATCCGAAATATCAATGTTTAATTTTTCCAGTTAAATCACATACCATTATTTTTTTTTTATCCTCATTGAGGAGAAGAGTAAGGGAAAGAAAATTAACATTTTTTGAACACTAAATATTTGTTAGATATTGAAATAAATCTCTTCTTACACATACAATTGGGATTTTTGAAAAACCTTAAACTAATATAGTTAAACTGAAGTAGCGAGCTTCACTGTGTCTCGCCAAGCCTTAAGCAAAAGCATCAATCACTTCTGGAGGAAAGAAGATACCATATAGAATAAGGATTGGCAAATTGTTTTCTGTAGCTGACCATAGTCAATATTTTCAACTTTGTCTGCCAAATATCATCTTTGTCTCATATTTTACTTTGGTTTTTGATTTGGTTGCTGTTCATTTGTGGTTTTATTTAACAATACTTTTTTAAATGGATACTCTATTACTAGCTCATGGAGTATAAAAAAATAGGCTTGATTTGGCCAGCACATGATAGTTTGTCAACTACAACAAATAGAGCATTGGTGAATTTTATCCATAATGTGAAGAAATTCTGAAACTTCGACTTTGTTGAGAAAGAAAAATGTTTTTTTTCTTTTTATTCATTTATTATACTTTAAGTTCTGGGGTACACGTGCAGATCATGCAGGTTTGTTACATAGGTATACACATGCCATAGTGGTGGTTTACTGCATCCATCACCCCGTCATATATATTAGGTATTTCTCCTAATGCTGTAACTCCCCAATCCCTCCACCCTCTGCTATTCCTCTCCTAGCTCTTCACCCGCCAGACTCCAGTGTGTGATGTTCCCCTCCCTGTGTCCATATTGTCTCACTGTTCAACACCCACGTATGAGTGAGAACATATGGTGTTTGGTTTTCTATTCTTTTGTCAGTTTGCTAAGAATTATGGGTTCCAGTATTATCCATGTCCCTGCAAAGGACATGAATTCATCTTTTTTATGGCTGCATAGTATTCCATGTTGTTTATGTGCCACATTTTCTTTGTCCAGTCTATCATTGATGGGCATTTAGTATTTCCTTTTACACATAAAAAATAGCTCTAAGAGGCCGGGCGCGGTGGCTCAAGCCTGTAATCCCAGCACTTTGGGAGGCCGAGGCGGGTGGATCATGAGGTCAAGAGATCGAGACCATCCTGGTCAACATGGTGAAACCCCGTCTCTACTAAAAATACAAAAAAGTTAGCTGGGCATGGTGGCGTGTGCCTGTAATCCCAGCTACTCAGGAGGCCGAGGCAGGAGAATTGCTTGAACCCAGGAGGTGGAGGTTGCGGTGAGCCGAGATCGCGCCATTGCACTCCAGCCTGGGTAACAAGAGCGAAACTCTGCCTAAAAAAAAAAAAAAAAAGCTCTAAGAAAACTAGATTATTTTTACTATTAGGTATAAGATAGAAGAATGGATTTGTGAGGTACTCTCCCAACAAACAGGAAGGAAAAGTAGAAAGACTTCCTGGAGATGAGAGGGTAAGCCAAGGAAAAAGTGAGAGAAATTAAACTTAGGCATGTACTCTTGCACGTCTCCTACCCCTCAACAATAGAGGTGGCAGAAATATTCAGTAAAATCTGGGGATGGGAAGAAGTTCCAGAAGAGAAGGACTTATCCTATTTTTCCCAGTATTAAACCTAAGAAAATTAGCAGCTCATTAAAGAAAGACCATGTCTCAAAAAGCTCAAATTTCTGATAATTTTATGATCATGATGTGGGGATTCCATGATTGCTTTGACCAACACGGAATCTTAGAAATAAGCTGGATCCAGTCTTCATGCCCAGGCCCTAAGTGGCAGGCAAATTTTCCTATCTCTTAGAACACTTGTTCTTGGGCACCACCTTTGGAAATCTCCAAACAATGTTTTGAGAAGTCCAAACCACATGGGGAGGCTACATGCAGGCACTAAGGTCAGTAGTCTTGGCTAAGCTGCCAGTCAATAGCCTTCATCTATTAATGTGAGATAGTCATCTTGGATGTGAGACCCAGTTTATCCTTTAGATATCTGTAACCCCGGAGGATTTCTGGCTGCTACTATATGGTAGACCTCAAGTGATAACCCAACCACAGAGTTAGCCTACAGAGCCTTAGGAGATGACAAGCAATGCCACAACATATAATCGCCACAGAGGCGAAGAACACCTCATCACTATGTGGTGAAGAGCTGCCAAGGTGAACTACCCATATCGGGAATGTATTTCTTAAGAATGTGAAATAGCCTTTAATGTATGGAGCCATTTTGATTTCAGGCTTAATACACTAAGCTCCAGCCAGACGTTTGAGTTCTCAAAAAATGTGAGGTTTGAAACTAAGTGGTTATTAAATTATGGTCTGCAGATCTCTGAGGTTATTTTAGGCAGTTTGTAATATCAAATCTATGTTTATATAATTCTAATATATTAATGATGTTGGCATTGATGTTAAAATAATGCACAAAACTGCTGATGCCTTAGCACAGATCAAGACAGGAGCACTGAACTATACTAGAAGTCATTACGTTCTTCACTGGCAAGTACTTCGGATTAAAAATTTATTTCACTTAAGAATTTCCTCAGTAAGGAGTCAAACAATGGTAACTTTACAAATCTTAACCCTTGAGAATATCTTTGAAAGCTGTGTTTCAAAATGGGAAGTATGCTTGACAAAGTATGATGTTTGTCGTAAAGAAAAATACATGTGTAATTTTTGAGTTGTGAACTAAACTAGCTGTTGTTTTCATGGATTGACTTTTCTACTTCGAAGAACTACGAACAAAGAAACAGTGGTTATGCAGACACTGGTTTCAAATAAAAACTCTTGAAAATGAATAAAGTGAGACTGCCATTTAAAGAAAAACAACAGATTTTGTTTCCAGTAATAAGTGTTTTCAAGGAAAAATTATAAATTTGGCATATTAAAAAATGGAATGCCCCTTCAAGATTCATACCCTAAGCCCCATGAGTATGTTATGCTACAAGAGGAAAAGGGCCTTTACAAATGTAATTAAGGTTCCAAACCATAAGATAGGGAGACTATACTGGATTTTCCCAACAGGATCAATTTAATCACATGAACCAATAAAAGCAGTAATCTTCATCTGGAATCAAAGAGATGAGGCATAAGAGGAAGTCAGAAAAATTCAAAGTATAAGAAGGACTCAACAGGCTGTTGCAAGTTTGAAGATGGAGACGTTATGACATTCAATGCAGATGTCCTTAAGGAGCTGAGAGCTTTCCCAGATGACATGCTATCAGGAACTGGGGACCACAGACCAATAACTGTATGGGACTTAATTCTGTCAAGAACCTGAATGAGCCTAGAACCAGGTTCTCCACCAGAGCCTCTAGGCTGGCAGGTACCTTGAATTAAACCTTGTGAGACCCATAGCAGAACAGCTGAAGCCAGCTGGACTTCTGAATTATACAATTGTGAGATTAAATGTGTGCTGTATTACGATGTTAAGTTTTGGTAATTTTTATAGCAACAATAGAAAACATACATTTGTAACATTTTTATTTGCTACCTTAAGCTTGAAAGACATTTCTCAAGAGATCAATGGTGATATTAATATGTTTTATGATATTATATAATGAAATGTGTCAAAATGTGGAAAATCTGCATTAACTCATTCAGCCAGTATTTCTCAAAAGATACTACAAAGTCATGCATAAGAGGAAAATCTATTCATATTACAAAATAAAGTTGAATCCAAAAGAAATGCAAAAATTTATTGATACGGCTTCAGGTTTTTCAGGTATTTACTTTTAAAGAGCTCTCACTTACTGAGTTTTTTGTAGCAGCATTAAAGAAGAATAGCTATAATCATGTGAAAAGACTATTAGGGTACTTTATCCTTTCCAACAAAATATTTCAACTCAAAATAACAAGGCTGGGCATGGTGGCTGATGCCTGTAATCTTGGCACTTTGGGAGGCTAAGGAGGACAGATCATGAGGTCAGGAGTTCAAGACAAGCCTGGTGAACATAGTAAAACCCTGTCTCTACTAAAAATACAAAAATTAGCCACATGTGATGGCACATGCCTGTAGTCTCTGCTACTCCAGAGGCTAAGATAGGAGAATCACTTGAACCTGGGAGGTGGAGGTTTCAGTGAGCCGAGACCATGCCATTGTACTCCAGCCTGGGTGACAGATTAAGACTCCATCTCAAAAACAAAACAAACAAACAAACAAACAAACAAAAACTCAAAAAAATGAATGCAGAAGTATTTATGATAATACAACTGCCTTCTATTAAGCCAGATACCTAGATGTTAAGATTCGCAAAATATAAGATAATGCCAGTCATCATTTTATTTTAGAAAATGCAGTTATTAACACAAATTTCTTTACAAAAAATATGTAATGAATTTTTATTTTGAAATTAATGTGAATGTAAAATTTGTTTTAATTTCATATATAGAGAGAGAAAGACATCAATAGATACCCCACATAAATATATAAACATCACAACCCACATAAACAAACATTTTTGATGTTTTGAAAAAAAATGTTTTTTTAAAAGTGAGTCCCTTTTAGAAACAGGGTCTCACTTTGTCACTCTGGCTGCTATGATCATGGCTCACTGCAGCATCTGTAGCCTCCACCTCCTGCACCCAAGTGATCCTCCTACCTCAGCCTCCTGAGCAGCTGGAACCACAGGCATACAACTCCCATGCCTAGCTAGTTGTTTATTTTATGTAGAGTTGGGGGTCTTCCTATGTTCCCCAGGCTGATCTCAAACTCCTGGGTTCAAACAATCCTCCTGCCTTGGCCCCTGCAAAGGGCTGGGATTACAGGTGTGAGCCACCACTCCTGCCCTGGACTTCTTCATAGTTTCAAATGTATCAAGGATATTGAGATTAAAAACTCTGGGAACCACTGACCTTGCTAGTCCTCAAGAACACAGACTGTCTATAAAGAGAGCTGACTGCTAATTTCCATACAAAATGATGATAATCCTTCTTCTATCTGTATAGTGGTTTTGACTTTGCGCTTTGAACTGACTGAAAAATCAATGTGAAAAAATTGTTTTAAACCTATACAGATCAGTCTTCTTTTAATTGCCCACGTTAAGTTTACCTTCCTTGCTTCTCACCCCTTTTAGCATCAGGAAATACATGGAAGTCAAAACAAAATGTGATTCAGTTATAGAAATAAGTTGTACTCTCTCTTTTGTAAATGAGAAAGTTGAGGTTCACAGAGCATTAACATCCTTGCTTAAATAGTTTCCTATTGCTTTTTGCGTAGTATATAAATTTCTGTGCAGATACTTCCTAGTGTGTCCATTTTCTTGCTAGTGTTATCTGCAATCAAAATTCCATACCCTGTGTACTTTCGGTCCCACACAAATCAGATAATTTTATAATTCGGGAATATATCAACAGGTTTTTATTCCTCCGAAGTTCTCTGAATGTATTTTTATCTCTAGAAGGTCCTTCTCCTGCTGATCCCCCTACAGATTCTATACCTATAAAAAGATAATACATATGTCT
This sequence comes from Saimiri boliviensis, assembly GCF_048565385.1. Lineage (NCBI taxonomy): Eukaryota > Metazoa > Chordata > Mammalia > Primates > Cebidae > Saimiri > Saimiri boliviensis. The sequence goes on along the minus strand of NC_133449.1, from coordinate 192,191,779 downwards.
TGTCTTATCTGAAGCCACTTTGACTAACTTCTTTAAGATCTTGACCAAGCATGATTAATTTCTTCCTTCTCTTTCTCCTATAATATTTTATACTCATTTTTTATAATGGTACTATACATTTTAGTGGGATGATTTGCAGAATTCTGCTTTATCACTTTTGACTTTCCATTGTACTTTTTATTTCTTCTCTACTCATCCCATGTGGTTACTCCCTTCATATTGGAAGCATAACTTTTAATTCAGCTGAATAAGTCAAAATGCAGTTTCCTAGGAAGCTGAAGATATATTGTAACAGAAAAACCAAAAGAAGTTTAGCCACTCACTATGAATGCTTGGAAAACAGGATTCTGTCTTCATATTTGCAACATAGTTCTTGGTACATTTAGATGCTGAGTAAATATGTGACTGATAAAGGCATGAATGACAAATTGCTTGAATTGGATAGTTTCTTGCTCTAAAACTCCTTTTAATTTTTTACCCCTGTTTTCTCTCGGAACCTCCACACCTCTTTTTCATTATTCTTTTCTGCCTGATTTTTTTTTTGCTTTTCCTTTGTATTATATATATATATATATATATATATATATATATATATGCATATATAATAAATTATAAAATTATAATTATATAATTCTATCTTTACATATATAAATTATATCTGTACCTATATATACAATTTACATGTAAATTTACATGTAGAATTATATATGTAGAAGTTTATGAGAGTTTTCCTTTTAAAAGAAAAATAATTGAACAGTTTTGTTTTGTTTTGTTTTGTTTTGTTTTGTTTTGAGCTGGAGTCTTGCTGTGTCACCAAGGCTGTAGTGCAGTGGCACGATCTCTGCTCACTGCATCCTCCACTTCCCTGGTTCAAGCAATTCCCCTGCCTCAGCCTCCCAAGTAGCTGGCATTATAGGCACATGCCACCATGCCCAGCTATTTATTTATTTATTTATTTATTTATTTATTTATTTTGTATTTTTAGTAGAGGCAGGTTTTCACCATGTTGGCCAGACTGGTCTCGAACTTCTCACCTCAAGCAATCTGCCTGCCTTGGCCTCCCAAAGTGCTAGGATTACCGATGTGAGCCACCACACTCGGCCCAGACCTCTGTTTTAAAAGTGATATGCAGTAAACAGCCTCTGATGTAGAATTTCCCATCTCCCATTTTTTTCAACAATGGGTACTTGGAGATAAATTGGAAATTTCACATCACTTCACTGATAGAAGCAAAGAGAAACTACCTACCTCTTGCCATAATACCAAAGGGATATCAATCTTTTTTCTATTTTATTTGAAGATTGGGGGCACATGTGCAGGATGTGCAGATTTGCTACATAGGTTAACGTGTGCCATGGTGGTTTGCTGCACAGATCTCCCATCACCTAGGTATTACGCCAAGGATCCATTAGCTATTCTTCGCGATGCTCTCCTTCCTCCCCCGACCACCCTTTGACAGGTCTTAATGTATGTTGTTCTCCCTCATGTGTCCATGTGTTCTCATTTAACTCCCACTTATAACTGAGAACATGCAATATTTGATTTTCTGTTCCTGTGTTAGTTTTCTGAGGATGGTGGCCTCCAGCTCCATCCATATTCCTTCCTGCAAAGGACATGATCTAGTTTCTTTTAATGGCTGCATAGTACTCTATGGTGTGTATGTACCACGTTTCCTTTATCCACATTATTATTATTATTATTATTATTATTATTATTATTATTTGAGACAGAATTTCACTCTTGTTACCCAGGCTGGAGTGCAATGGCATGATCTCGGCTCACTACAACCTCCGCCTCCTGGGTTCAGACAATTCTCCTGCCTCAGCCTCCTGAGTAGCTCGGATTACAGGCATGTGCCACCATGCCCAGCTACTTTTTTTGTATTTTTAGTAGAGACAGGGTTTCACCATGTTGACCAGGATGGTCTCGATCTCTTGACCTCGTGATCCACCCGCCTCGGCCTCCCAAATCCACTTTATTATTAATGGACATTTATTTCATGTCTTTGCTACTGGGAATGGTGCTGCAATGCACATATGAGTGCATGTATATTTGTAACAGAATGTTTTATATTCTTTTGGGTATATACCCAGTAATGGGATTGTTGGGTCAAATGGTATTATTGCCTTTAGGTCTTTGAAGAATCACCACACCCTATCTCCCATATTGGTTGAACTTACGTACACTTCCACCAGCAGTGTTAAGGCATTTTTTCTTTTCCTCCACAACCTTGCCATCATCTGTTGTTTTTTGATGTTTTAATAATAGCCATCTGACTAGTGTGAGATAGTATCTTATTGTGGTTTTGATTTGCATTTCTCTAATGATCAGTGATGTTGAGCTTTTTTCAATGTTTGTTGGCAGCATGTATGTCTTTTTAGAAGTATCTGTTAATGTTCTTTGCCACTTTTTACTGGGGTTTGTTTGTTTCTTGTAAATTTGTTTAAGTTCATTGCATATGCTGGATATTACACTTTTATCAGATGGATAGATTCAAAAAATTTTCTCCCATTCTGTAGGATGTCTGTTTAATCTGATGATAATTTCTTCTGCTGTGCAGAAGCTCTTTAATTAGATATCTTTTTATTACTGGGATGCACGTGCAGTACGTGCAGGTTTGTAACATAGGTATACATGTGCCATGGTGGTTTGCTGTTTCCATCACCCTGTCACCTACATTAGGTATTTCTCCTAAAGCTATCCCTCCCCTAGACCCCCCCCTCCTTGCTGTCCCTCCCCTAGCCTCCCACCCCCTGACAGGCCCAGGGTATGATATTCCCCTCCCTGTGTCCATGTGTTCTCATTGTTCAACACCCACTTATGGGTGAGAACCTGTGATGTTTGGTTTTGTGTTATTGTGTCAGTTTGCTGAGAATGGTGGTTTCCAGCTTCATCCATGCCCCTGCATAGGACATGAACTCATCCATTTTTATGGCTGCATAGTATTCTATGGTGTATATGTGCCACATTTTCTTTATCCAGTCTTTCATTAATGGGCATTTGGGTTGGTTCCAAGGAATTGTGAACAGTGACACAGTAAATATGTGTCTCTATGAGAGAATGATTTGCAATCTTTTGGGTATATACCCAGTAATGGCATTGCTGGGTCAAATGGTATTTCTGCTTCTAGAACCTTGAGTAATCTCCGCACTATCTTCCACAATGGTTGAACTAATTTACACTCCCATCAACAGTGTAAAAGTATTCCTATTTCTCCACATCCTCTCCAGCATCTGTTGTCTCCTAATTTTTTTAATGATCACCATTCTAACTGGCATGAGATGGTATCTCAGTGCGGTTTTATATTCTCTAATGACCAGTGATGATGAGCTTTTTCTCATGTTTTTGTGGCCTGCATAAATGTCTTTCTTTGAATAGTGTCTGTTCATATCCTTTGCCTACTTTTTGATGGGGTTGGTTTATTCTTATAAATTTGTATAGTTCTTTGTAGATTCTGGATATTAGCCCTTTGTTTGATGGGTAGCTTGCAAACATTTTTTCCCATTCTGTTTGTTTCTGGTTCACACTAATGATGGTTTCTTTTGCTGTGCAGATGCTCTTTAGTTTAATAAGATTCCATTTGTCTACTTAGGCTTTTGTTGCCAGTGCTTTTGGTGTTTTAGTCAAGAAGTCCTTCGCCATGCCTATGTCCTGAATGGTATTGCCTAGGTTTTCTTCTAGGGTTTTTATGGTGTTATGTCTTATGTTTAATTCTTGAATCCATCTGGATTTAATTTTTGTATAAGGCATAAGGAACAGATCTAGTTTTGACTTTCTGCATATGGCTAGCCAGTTTTCTTAACCCCACTTTTTAAATAGGGAATCCTTTTCCCATTGCTTGTTTTTGTCCTGTTTGTCAAAGATCAGATGGTTATAGATGTGTGGCATTATTTCTGAGGTCTCTGTTCTGTTCCATTGGTCTATGTCTCTGTTTTGGTATCAGTACCATGCTGTTTTCATTACTGTAGCCTTGTAGTATAAAGTTAAGTAGTGAGTTGCCTTCAGATTTTTTTTCCTTTGGATTGTCTTCGTTATGTGGGGTTTTTCTGGTTCCATATTAAATTTGAGGTGGCTTTTTCCCCAATTCTGTGAAGAAAGTCAAAGGTAGCTTGATGGGGATAGCATTTAATCTGTAAATTAGTTGGGGCTGTACTGCCATTTTTACAATATTGATTCTTCCTAAGCAGGAGCATGGAATGTTTTTCTTCCTTTAGTAGTGCTTTGTAATTCTCCTTGAAGAGGTCCTTCACATTCCTTGTTAGTTGCATTGCTAGGTATTTTATTCTCTTTGTAGCAATAGTGAATGGGAGTTCACTCATAATTTGACTCTCTTTTTGTCTATTACTGGGGTGTAGGAATGCTTGTGATTTCTGCACATTGGTTTTGTATCCTGAGACTTTGCTGAAGTTGCTTACCAGCTTGAGGTTTTGGGCTGAGATGATGAGGTCTTCTAATAATGTCATCTGCAAGTAGAGACAATTTGACTTCCTTTTTTCCTAATTGAATATCCTTTCTTTTTCTTCCCTGATGGACCTGGCCAGAACTTTCAACTATGTTGAATAGGAGGGGTATGAGAGGCCATACTTGCCTTGTGCTAGTTTTCAACAGAAATTCTTCCATTTTTTGCCCATTCTGTATGATAGTGGCTGTGGGTTTGTCATATATAGCTCTTATTATTATTCTGAGATACATTCAATTCATACTTATTTTATTGAGAGTTTTTTGCATAAAGGGCTGTTGAATTTTGTTGAAGGCCTTCTCTGCATCTATTGAGACAATCATGTGGTTTTTGTCTTTGGTTCTGTTTATGTGATAGATTATGTTTATAAATTTGCCTGTATTGAACCAGCCTTGCATCCCAGGGATGAAGCCATTTTGATTGTGATGGATAAACTTTCTGATGTGCTGTTGGATTCAGTTTGCCAGTATTTTATTGAGGAAATTTGCATCAATGTTCATCATGGCTATTTTCTGTTTTAGTTGTGTCTCTGCTGGATTTTGGTATCAGGATGATATTGGTCTCATAAAGTGAGTTAGGGAGGATTCCCTCTTTTTTGTATTGTTTGGAATAATTTCAGAAGGAATGGTACCAGCTCCTCTTTGTACCTCTGGTAGAATTTGTACCTCTCAACCCCTCCGAGACTAGACTGTTTTTGTTTGGTAGACTATTACTGCCTCAATTTCCTTATTCAGGGATTCAGCTTCTTCCTGGTTTAGTCTTGGGAGACTGTAAGTGTCCAGGAATTTATCCATTTCTTCTAGATTTATTAGTTTATTTGCATAGAGGTGTTTGTAGTATTCTCTGATGCCAGTTTGTATTTCTGTGGGATCGGTGGTGATATCCCTTTTATCATTTTCTATTGCATCTATTTGATTTTTTCTCTTTTCTTCTTTATTAGTCTGACTAGCAGTCTATTTTGTTGATATTTTCAAAAAATCAGTTCCTGGATTCATTGATTTTTGAAGGGTTTTTGTGTGTATCCTTCAGTTCTGCTTTGATCTTAGTTATTTCTTGCCTTCTGCTATCTATTGAATTTGTCTTATCTTGCTCCTATAGTTCTTTTAATCATGATATTAGGGGATCAGTTTTAGATCTTTCCTTATTTCTCTTGTGGGCATTTAGTGCTATAAATTTCCCTCTAGACACTGCTTTAAATTGTGTTGTGTTTAGTGAAAGCAAAAATCTCTGAGATTCTGGTATGTTGTGTCTTTGTTCTCATTGGTTTTGAAGAACATCTTAATTTCTGCCTTCATTTCATTATTTGTCCAGCAGCCATTCAGGAGCAAGTTGTTTAGTTTCCATATTACTGTGTGGTTTTGAGTGAATTTTTTAATCCTGAGTTCTAATTTGATTGCGTTATGGTCATTTGTCAATTATTGCTTTTGTTGCAGTTGCTTTGGGTGCCCTTGTCACGAAATCTTTGCGTATGCCTTTGTCTTGAATGACATCGTGTAAATTTTATTCCAGGGTTTTATAGTTTGGGTTTTACATTTAAGTTTTTTGTTTTTTTTTTTTTTTTTATCTATCTTGTGTTGATTTTTGTCTATCATGTAAGGAAGGTTTCAGTTTCTGCATATGGCTATCTATTGCTTCCAACACGATTTATTAAACAGGGAATCCTTTCCCCATTTTTTTGTTAAGTTTGTCAAAGATCATATTTGAAGGTGTACAGTCTGATTTCTGAGTTCTTTATTCTGTTGCATTGGTCCATGTGTCTGCTCTTGCAGTAGCACACGTTTTAGTTACTCTAGCCTTGTTGTATAGTTTGAAGTCAGGTAACGTGATGCACCCAGCTTTGCTCTTTTTGCTAGAACTGTCTTGGCTATCCAGGCTCTAAATTTTAAAATAGTCTTTTCTAATATTGTGAAGAATGTCAATGGTAGTTTAATGGAAATAGCACTGAATCTATAAATTGCTTTGGGCACTATGGCCATTTTCATGATATTGCTTCTTATCTATGAGCATGGAATATGTTTCCATTTGTTTTGGTCCTCTCTGGTTTTTATGAGCAGTGGTTTGTGGTTTTCCTTGAAGAGGTCTGTCACTTCCCTTGTTAGCTGTACTCCTAGGTGTTTTGTTCTTTTTGTGGCACTTATGAATGAGAGTTAATTCATGATTTGGCTGTTTTGTCTATTGTTAGTTTATAGGAATGCTAGTGATTTTTGCACATTCATTTTGTATCCTGAGACTATGCTGAAGTTGCTTATGAGCTAAAAGAGCTTTTACACTGGCCAGAAGTGATGGCTCATGCCTGTAATCCCAGCACTTTGGGAGGCTGAAGTGGGGAGATCACGAGGGCAGAAGATTGAGACCATCCTGGCCAACATGGTGAAACTCCATCTCTACTAAAAATTCAAAAATTAGCAGGATATGGTGGTGTGCTCCTGGAGTCCCAGCTACTCAGGAGGCTGAGGCAGGAGAATTGCTTGAACCTGGGAGATGGAGGTTGCAGTGAGCCAAGATTGCACCACTGCACTCCAGCCTGGTGACAGTGTGAGACTCTGTCTCAACAATAACAAAAAAGAGCTTTTGAGCTGAGATGATGGCATTTTCTAGACATAGGATCATGTCATCTGCAAACAAAGGTAATTTGACTTCCTCTTTTCCTATTTGAATTCTCTTTATTTCTTTCTCTTGCCTGATTTTTCCAGCCAGAACTTCCAATATTATGTTGAATAGGAGTGGTAAGAGAGGACATCTTTGTTTTGTGCTGCTTTTCACAAGGAATGCTTCTAGCTTTTACCCATGCTATATGATGTTGGCTGTGAGTTTGTCATATATGGCTTTTATGATTTTGGGGTATGTTCCAGCATTATCTTGATACCAAAACCTGGCAGAGATACAACCAAAATAAGACAACTTCAGGGCAGTATTTCTGATGAACATTGATCCAAAATCTTCAACAAAATACAAACCAAATCCAGCAGCACTTCAAAAAGCTTGTCCACCATGATCCAGTAGGTTTCATGCCTGGCATGCAAGATTGGTTCAACATATGCAAATCAATAAATGTGATTCATCACATAAATAGATCTAAAGACAAAAAAACCCCACATGATTATCTCAATAGATGTGGAAAAAGCCTTCAATAAAATTTAATATCACTTTATGTTAAAAACTCTCAATAAACAAGGGGTATACATTAATTTAGAAAAACTGTCATCACTTACCTATTCCTGGCCCAAACAATTAGATGATGATGACCCTCATTTCAACTATAAAAAATGCTGCTACCAATACCAACTAGCTTGCAATGTTTGCTGAACCCACAGCAAATCAAGAATACGGTCATTGCATTTATGCTTTGAGTTCAATAAACCCTTTTTAGGTTTTTATAATTTTTATTCATTTTACAAAAAACATAGAAGAAAAAAAGAGTAAAAATAACTTTAAAATGTTAAGAATCTAAACATAGCAACAATTTTTGTATTAAGGAAATGTTGGTATACAAACATGAAAGATAGATATAAGAATGAAAGGTAAAAAAGAGCACTGTCATAAATACACTTAGCAAAATGGAATGATCTAGGTTTTCTTGTAAAATATTGAGAAGTTAGATCCCTCACATTTTATGACTAACAGGTTAGGTAGGCATACATATTTTCTTTACATTCTTCAAAATACATTGTTCACTTAGCAGTTCTAAAATTTTCAGAATATTCATCTAGAATTTCACTTATATGAACTATTTCACCCACTTTGTTATTTTCTAGGGTCCTGCTCTTTGACTTCTCAAACATTCTACTCTGTTGATTTTCCTCACTTTATATTTTGGATAGAAACAAAGATACTGAGTTGTCAGTTGTGTTCAGTGAAAGCAAAAATCAAAATACAAAAATGATGCTGACTTGTACACCGTCTTTAAATATCGTACAACTCTTTGGACAATGAGTTAATAATAAGGAGGAATATTGCATCATCTTTTTGAGATGTCCCACCATGTTTATTATTTTCTTAGTTATTAAGATCATTGGTAATCATGTGTAATAAAGATTAATGATAAAATTTCTAGAATAATGAATACAAAATAATTTAATATACAGAATATATAGGATCAAAGTTTCACAACGTAGCTTAGAAATAAAGGGCTCAATGGATCCATATCATAATGACAAAACTGAATGTGCTTTATTATTATAATTTTTCAAAATAAGTAAATTTCTTGTCTGATCTCTGAAATATCTTTGAGTAAAAATAAAGGTTATTAAATATTATTACAAGTAGAACTGCTCAAAGAAGAAACTCAACTAAAATTAAACCTGATAGTTCTGATGGTATACTGAGGATTATCATGTGCCAGCATAGTTGTGGCAGTGAGAAGAGCAGCCAAACACTCGTCATCTTTGTATCTCACCTTTCATGTTCTATTCAGAGCAAACAACCAGGACAGAAAACTGAGCATGTTGAAGGGGCTGGAGAAGCGAGAAGAATTGGCAGCATAATTTTATTCCACCTAAGTCAATTGAAATGCAGTTTCTTAGCAAGTGGAAGGCTTACTGTAACACAGACAAAACATAGTTGTTTATTTGTTAATCTTGCCCACTGCACAGTGGACCCTTAGAAGATAGTATTCTATACTCAGATTCTTGGCATATTTTATCATGTGGATGACATGATAAAGTGCCTACAAATGCACTGTTACAGGCTGGAAGAACTTTGGTAGCAACGTGAGCTCCGGATTACTCTTCATTTACATATCCCATTTGCAGTGAGCACAACCACTTTAGAGAGTTTGTACTGGGCACTGAGCATTAGGCTAGGAACCATAAACATTAGCCTGCCCTACTTCTGAATTCTAAGAGGAGGTTTTTACCAGAATCAGAGTATAGCTCTAACATCCATTTTCCTGTGGGCAAACATTAAATCATGATAAGAGTTTTTCCATTCAAATAATGGTAAATAAAACAAAATGAAATAAAATGAAAAAGAAACAAAAAACCCACCCAAATCAAACTAAAGAGCTGGGACCTGCAAAAAAAGTTATAATATTATAGATATGGAATATATTCCTGATTATTCCTAAGATCATTTTCGAACTTATTTTCAATAGTATGTATAATAAAGCACAGTCTCTATTTAAATAGCCAAAGAATAATAATAAAAAAAAACTCAAAGGGATTGTACAAAATAAATAATTTCAAGGAGATTTAAATTGTAGGAGAAATAAAGTTCTTATTCTGGGGAAGAAGGGGCTTAAAATTACAGAAAACTTAATCTAGATTGTGAATGATAAACTTGAAAGTAGAAATAAAAGACATATCAAAGAAAGAAATTGAAAATGTAGAGTTCAAATAATGGTATTTAATCTAAGGTTTTTTTCTGAAGAAGTTCAGAGAAACTAAAATGGGAGAAAATTTCAAATCATCAGTATTGACTCAAAGAAAAAAATCTGTATATCTGTGTGCAAAAAGATGAAATTGAATACTTACGTCATACACAAAAAGCGACTCAAAATAGATTAAAGATTTAAACATAACACTGGAACAACAAAAATATCTAGAAGCAAACATAGGGGGAAGCCCCATGAATTTTTGGCTGTGACACCGAAAGCACAAGCACCAGGAGTAAAAATAAAGAAGGCAGACTGCACCAAACTAAAAATGTTCTGCACAGCAAAAGGAAAAAAAATCGACAAAATGTAAAAATCCAAGAAATGAGAAAATATTTACAAACCATTGATTCAATAGGAGTTAACATCCAAAACAGAGGAAACTCACAAATTAATAGTAAAAACAAAAACAAACCAAAAAAAAAAAAAAAAAAAAAAAAGCAACAACTAAAAAATGGGCAAAGGACCTGAATAGACTTTCTTTTGTTCAGTGTTACTATCAACAGAGAAATGCAAATAAAAACCACAGTATATCACCTCATAATTGTTAGAAAGACCATTATAAAAAAGATGAAAGTTAGAAAATGTTGGTAAGAATGTGGAAAAAAAAGGACCCCTTATTCATTATTGGTGGGAATGTAAATTGATATAACCATTATGAAAAAGAATATGGTGTTTCCTCAAAAAGTTAAAAATAGAACTATCATATGATCCAGTATTCCCACTGCTAGGTATATATCCAAATGAAATCAAGTAGAAGTAGAAGAAATATCTGCACCCTTCTGTTTATTACAGCAGTATTCACAATAGCCAGGATAATAGAAACAACCTTAATGTTCATTGAAGGATGAATAAGTAAATTGTGTTATATAAATTATATATTTTTCAACTTTGAAGGAGAATATCTTGTTGTTTGTAACAACACTGATATACCTGAAAGACCTTATGCTAAGTGAAATAAGCCAAACAGAAAGAAAAATTTCGCTTTGAAAATGTCAAGGTCATAGAAACTGTGGAAGAGTATTTTGGTTATCAGGGTTTGAGGGGCTTGGGGGAAACAGGAAGATATTGGTCAAAGAGTATAGATCTGCAGTTATAAAATGATTAAGTTCTAGCAACCTACAGTACAGCAAGATGACTATAGTTATTTTACACTTGAAATTTTCTTTTATTATTATTATTATTATTTATTAACGTACAATAACCTTAAGTTCTGGGATACATGTGCAGATTTTGCAGGATGGTTGCATAGGGACACACATGCCATGGTGGTTTGCTGTCTCCATACCCCCATCACCTACATCAGGAATTTCTCCCAATAGTATCCCTGCTGTCCCTCTCCAGCCCCTGACCCCTGAACAGACTCCAGTGTTTGATGTTCCCCTCCCTGTTCAACACCGGCCTATGAGTGAGTACATGAGTTGTTTGGTATTCTGTTCTTGTGTCAGTTTGCTGAGAATGATGGTTTCCAGATTCATCCATGTCCCTGCAAAGACATGAACTCATCCTTTCTTATGGTTGCATAGTATTCCATGGTGTATATCTGCCACATTTTCCTTGTCCAGTCTATCATTGATGGGCATTTGGGTTGGTTCCAGGTCTTTGCGATTGTAAACACTGTCACAAGGAACGTACGTGTGCATGTGTCTTTATAATAGAACAATTTATAATCCTTTGGGTATATACCCAGTAATGGGATTGCTGGGACAAATGGAATTTCTATTTCTAGATCCTTGAGGAATCACCACACTGTCTTCCACAATGGTTAAACTAATTTACACTGTTGGTGGGAGTGTAAAAGTGTTCCTATTTCTCCACATCCTCTCCAGCATCTGCTGTCTCCAGATTTTTAAGTGATCGCCATTCTAACTGGCATGAGATGGTATCTCAGTGTGATTTTGATTTGCATTTCTCTAATGATCAGTGATGATGAGCATTTTTTTCATATGTTTGTTGGCTTCATATATGTCTTCTTTTGAAAAGTGTTCTTTTGCTCACTTTAGAATGGGTTTCTTTCTTTTTTTTTTTTTTTTTGTCTTGTAAATCTGCCTTAGTCCTTTGTAGATTAAGGATATTAGCCCTTTGTCAGATGGGTAGATTGCAAAGATTTTTTTCTCTTTGTTTTGGTTGCCAGTTCACTCTAATGATTGTTTCTTTTGCTGTGCAGAGGCTCTTTAGTTTAATTAGATCCCATTTGTCTATTTTGGCTTTTGTTGCCATTGCTTTTGGTGTTTTAGTCATGAAGTCCTTGCCTAAGCCCATGTCCTGAATGGTATTACCTAGTTTTTCATGGTGTTAGGTCTTATGTTTAAATCTTTAATCCATCTGGAATTAATTTTAGTGTAAGGTATAAGAAGGGGTCCAGCTTCAGCTTTGTGAACATGGCTAGCCAGTTTTCCCAACACCTTTTATTAAACAGGGAATCCTTTCCCCATTCCTTGTTTTTGTCATGTTTGTCAAAGATAAGATGGTTGCCAATGTGTGGCATTACTTCCGAGGCCTCTATTCTGTTCCATTGGTTTATATCTCTGTTTTGGTACAAGTTTCATGCTATTTTGATTACTGTAGCCTTGTAGTATAGTTTGAAGTCAGGTCGCATGATACCTCCAACTTTGTTCTTTTTGCTTAAGATTGTCTTGGCTATGCGGGCTCTCTTTTGGTTCCATATGAAGTTTAAAGTGTTTTTTTCCAGATCTGTGAAGAAGGTGGATGTTAGCTTGACGGGGACAGCTTTGAATCTGTAAATTACTTTGGGCAGTATGGCCCTTTTAATGATATTGATTCTTTCTAACCATGAGCATGGAATGTCTTTCCATCTGTTTGTGTTCTTATTTCCTTGAGCAGTGGTTTGTAGTTCTCCTTGAAGAGGTCCTTCGTGTCCTTGTTAGTTGTACTCCTAGGTATTTAATTCCCTTTGTAGCAATTTTTGTCGATTATATTTCAGTAAAGCTAAAAAATTTTAAAGCAAAAATAGATACCATTTAGATTATGACTTTGATAATCAGGTAAATGCAAGTTAAAGGATGATCCTTAAAAACTTAAATATAACAATAGGTTATACAAAATAGAAAATAATATATGACAGCATAACAGTAATGATCTTGCCCATCCTCAAATGAGAACATATAATTCGCAAATAGAGACATATAATTAACTGCTACAATAATCGTGATGACAGTTACCATTTATTAAGTTCATTACATATTTCTGGGTGATGCAAACTGGACACCTACACTGTGCCAGTTGGTGCACTTTCATTGGCTAACCCATTTAATTCACAAGATAGCCCTATGAGGTGGATATCACCACTTTAAAATGAAGAAACAGAATTTGGATAACATAATAACAGCCATCCAGCATTGGGCAGCATGAGAATTCAATTCTCAGAAACACTGGGCTATTCTTTCCAATAAACAGCAATATCTGGTTCATAACTGGATGATCTAGTAGCCCAACTCAGCCTGACTGCAGGCACTGACAAATCAGGGACTCCATCCATGAGGAGGAAAATGTGTTTGAGTGATACTTCACAAAGAGCTTTGAGATCATCTTTCAGAGAAAAACGGGAATTCTTAGACTTTTTAACAGTTTTTATTTGAAGGAGTGTGTGCTTTGGCACTAGGAAAATTATTTCAGCACTTAGGCCATGAAAAAAAAAAAAAAACAAAAAAACTACATAGACCAATGTCTCTCCTAGCTGTGGCCAGCAAACCATTCGTACGTTAATCCCCTGGGATGGGTGACAGAACACAAGTCCAGCTAGCTCTACCTCAGGTATATTGCTTGAGATTTTCAGTGGTGAAGCATGAAAATCTAGGGGTTTAACAGACTCCCTGGGTGACTTTTATGCATATTAGAATATGAGAGCTACTCCTACAAAGTAGATATCCTCACTTTAAAATGTATAAACAGAATATGGGTGACATAATCCATAATGAAGCTAGTTTCTTCCTGGCTAAGTAACATTTATTCCAGCTTTCATGTGACCCTTTCTGGTAGGCAGCTTCTTCCAAGGTTGCTTCCAATGATCATGCCTTCTGGTATCATTCCCTTGTGTATTCTGCTCCCCTTCAGCGTTGTCTGAACTTGGTAACTTGCTTCTACTGAGTCAAATGTGGCAAACTAATGGTATCTCACTTCTGATATTAAGTTACAAAGACACGGTGATTTTGGTCTTGGGTATGCTTTCCCTCCTTTTCCATAAGACACCCTTCCTAAGGTAAGCCAGCTGCCATGTCTTGAGGCAAACCTATGAAGGGCCCATGAGGAGTAACTTAGACATGGATTTCTTTTTTTTCTTTTTTTTTTTGAGATGGAGTTTCACTCTTGTTACCCAGGCTGGAGTGCAATGGCGCGATCTCGGCTCACCGCAACCTCCGCCTCCTGGGTTCAGGCAATTTTCCTGCCTCAGCCTTCTGAGTAGCTGGGATTACAGGCATGCGCCACCATGCCCAGCTAATTTTTTGTATTTTTAGTAGAGACGGGGTTTCACCATGTTGACCAGGATGGTCTCGATCTCTCGACCTCGTGATTCACCCGCCTCGGCCTCCCAAAGTGCTGGGATTACAGGCTTGAACCACCGCACCCGGCCTAGACATGGATTTCTAAGGCCTGTCAAAAAACACACAAGTGAGCTTGGAATCAGATCTTTCAACCCCAGGAAAGCCTTGAGATGACTGTTCTCACCTGCTGACAGCTTGACTGCAATCTTATCCTAAGAACCTTGAGCCAGAGTCACCCAGTTACACTGTGTTAGGATTCTTGATCCACAGAAACTATGAGATGCTAAGTGCTTGTTGTTTTAAGCTGCTAATTTTGGGAATTATTTATCGTATAATACGTAACTAATGTTACATTAAGGCAAATAACACTTAGGATTATTCGCTGGCATTCTTACCACCATAGCCTTCTTTACATTCTTCTCCTTAGATTATTTCCCTTAATTTCTTATGCTCGCTTCAGTGTTCCTGTAGCCCAGTTTCTCAAATCTGATATTATAATTACATCGGTTCCAAGATTGGGTCAGCGTGTTTAGTAACCCTGCTCTCTTGACTTTGAGAGTAAGGCTGACTGGCACAGGTTGCCTCTGTTTACTCCTTATATTTAAACACTGCTGACTTTCAGCATCAAAATGACACTGCTGAATTGTATCCTAAAGGGTCTGTGCAAGGTGCTAATACAGTTGTGTCCTTTCAAGATGAGTTTACCAGGTCAGCTGAGTTTATAGGATTAGAAATTATTTGAAGGTTTTTCACATGAAGTCTTAAAAAGAATAAGCCTTCTAAAGGTGTGAATGTAGAGCCTCAAAAATTTTGAGGTAATGTGTTTGTGTGTGTTGCCAAAGGGGAGAGCAGAGTCATTTCTTTTAAAGGTAGTCTTTTTTTGTCACCTCCCCACTTGGTAGCATTTGCTGACACCATCTAATTCATAGTAAAAATATGCGATGAGGACTCAGGAAAAAGCATTATTACCACTAACCCATTTCTCAAGAATATTGGAGAATTTTTTGGGGATAGCCAAATTTTTTAAGTAATTGAGAGTAAATCTGTGGATATGGCAGTAAGATGAGGGAGAGCATGGCGCTGTCCTCTCAATTTTCCTCAAGCCCACTGAGCTGTGAAGGCTGGGTCTAATGCACTTTGTCGCAGCTTGAACTTCTGCTGGGAGTACATTATTAACAGTGCTGTAAAACAAGGCTGCTGAGGACTCAGGCCCAAAACTTCCCTGTAGTATAAAGGAGCTAGGCGATGACTTTGTCTGCTAAAGCCAAGTCAACGGACTTGTTCTGTCAAAACTACCAGTCAAGCTGCTTATTTGACACTGGGGAGAGAAAACGGCCTGAAGATTGTCTGGATTTTGTTGCTTATAATCATATCTGCTGGCACCATGAAGACAGAATTACTGCTGAAACTCTCTCTTTCCACCTTTTATTCCCTAAGCTAATTGTGAGTGTTAACACTGTAGTGATTAAAAGCATGAGCTTTATCACTTCTTGGCTTTTTGATTATGATCAAGTGTAGAAACATCAGCTTCAAGGTCAAATACCTGGTCAGGACTCTGGCTTCATCCCATACTATCCTTGCCCAAAGATATATGAATTCTCTGAGTCTTAGTTTTCTCATCTGTAAGTAGGCATCATAACAGTATCTAACTCCTAAGGTAGAGAGGGTTATAAAGACAAAGGAGGAAATATGTGGAAAACGTTTAGAATACTGGCTGGAACACAGCATTTAACAAATTTTAGCTATTAATATTTTGCCATTATCAGTATTAATAGCTCTTAATTGTATTAAATTATCCATAAACTTTAGTGAAAAATCCTTTTGTGTTTTACTTCTACTTATCTTACTTTCATAGGACATGGAGCTCATTTAAAGTACTACTGCTCTGATCGAAGTTAAAGACTTTAAAATTTATAAAATTTAAAATATTTTCCTAAAGTTAAGGGTATAATGAACTGTAACAGCTGTACATTTATCTGTATTAAATTTTCTCCACTGGAAAGTCAACATAATTGGGATTTCCTTTGGGTTTGGAAAGAGATTGTCCCAAGTGTAAATTTTTAAATACAATTTTTCTTCCAATCACTTGTTCTTGGTGTTTTTGCTTTATTAATAATGAAAAAGCCATATTTTTTTCTGTATGTTTTGATACATTGGGCATTGTGTGTTCATAATGCTTTTGTAGCTATCCCAGCTTAAGTACTTTTCTGATTAATAGGTAAAAGTAGACAGATATTCATTTTTCTGCCAGCATGATCAACATTTAACTGGGAATACTAAATTTGTTTCTTATTTTTTTCTTTTCTTTACCTTTTTCTCCCCAGAGACCATTATAATTCAGCCGTCTTACTACAGGAAGGTCATGGTTGTTTATTTTGTCCTTTCTATTGTTATAATATATACACCCTAAATTTAGACAAAGAAATACATATTGGCAAGCAGACTGAGATGCTTGGAGGCCTTGGCCAGGACTTTCCATTAGTCACAGTCTGATTGATTAAATACTACTTAGGGCACTTTATTTAGTGGAATTTACACGAGTGTTGGCATGAAGTATTTGTTATTTATTTACAAGAATTTCTGTAAAACTATATCGGTTTTTGAGAACATTTCTATCACACTCTATCTTGCTTGCAAATTAATATATGTCAGAAACATTTCATAATGACTGGACCCTTTAGCCTTTTGTTAAAACAAATTTCTAGTTTTGAAACTTCATTTCTAAGTTTAATGACAGCTTTTAGAACAGCCCTAGAATTTCAAAAACATCCAAAATCAAAAGATGTTTGATACTTTTACGAAATATAGCTTTGGAAATTCACTTATCGTTGAGGGATAGTAAATAAACAATAGGTGAATGTTCTAGATATATTCATTTCCTGGTTGTGGATTTCTAGCATATTGTAAAATATTAGGCTACAATATGTTTTACACATAAAGTTGTTCTATTATTATTCCCATGAAGATATTTTGCACTCTTGGGATTTATTAATCATTCTTTCAGTAATTTTTGCCTGAAACAATATTTTGAACTCTGTAATTACAACAGTGAACAAACAAGGTTACTTTCCTCATGGAACTTACTCTTCAGAGTAAGTCAATTCATACTGTGTCAGATGCTGAAAAAAAAATGCAATGAAAGGAAATAAAGCAAAGGAAGAAGAAGCAGAAGTGCATTAAAGTTGAGAGGGATGGTATTATCACTGCAGATAGATAAGGATTCTCTATTTACAGTAATTATAAGGCTAAGGCTAAGGTAATGTTGGAGTATATAAGGAAATGAGAGTCTTCACCATATTTGGGGTCTACCAGTAGAAAGGGGTATGATTGACATATTCAAGAAACAGTGTTAAGGCTGATGTGGCTGAAGTAAAGTTAAAAAATGAGAAAGTAGTTGGGAATGAAGTTAAATGGTAAAGGAGTTACCATACTGATCAATTGGAAGACATTGAAGGGACCCTGGCTACTCCTAAAATAGAGAATAACCAGGGGGGAGAAGAGGAGGGCAGTGAGTTGTCTGAGGAGGGTTCTATTAATGTTTTAGGAGGATTCTCTGGTTGCTATTTTTTAAGAAGAGACTGAAGAAAATGCAGCATGAGAAGAGTCAGCAAGATCAGTTAGTCCAAGTAAGATGAGAACTAAAAATTGGCTATTGAATTTAGCATTGTAAAGACCATTATGATGACCTGACAAGAAAGCCACCGCAGGTGGAATTTTTCCATAAGCAGACCCTAGATGGACTTTGGCATGCTGAATATTTATTAGGGAATTGCACCTGTGAAAGAGAGGAAAAAGCTGTATAGGTAGAGGAAGAATTTGAATAGAACAGTGATGCAGGCTCTAAAAAGCCTTGGACAATCCCATATATACATGAATTTAAATGAAATGTCAACAAATTGAGCTTAAATATTTGGATCTTTAAAATGTACTATAATAGTCACTGAATGTGTGTCTGCCAGGAGAGGCATGTGGTTGAACAAGGTAGTTCTCTGCAACAAAGGCAAACCATAAAAGATCTGAGAGCTGAAGTCAGTATGTTCAATGATCCAATTGCAACGAAAAACACCAACATAGAGGGAAATACTGGAACAATATCCCACCGAATCAAGAGAGAATAGGATCTAGTAGATCTTTGTATAAAATAATGTTAACCAGTAGTTATCAAGATGTATGCATATAAGTGTAAGTCAACTACTTTCTTTTCTCAAATATCTGTAGTAAAATTAAGTTTATGCTTATTAGAGGGAAACCTGTTAGAGGGAATCATATTTTTTTTCTACTAAAAATTTCTCATTTTAGTGGGGGAATCTAGAGATATTTTCTTTCACAGACCTCTCAATGAATTACTGATTTCAACAATATATAAAGATTTCATGCTGTCATTACACTTAAAACTTGCTAGAACAGTAGGAGATGGCATTGAAAAATGTTTTCCTATTTGTGAAATGTTGACTCTAAAACTTTCTTTAAAACCATGGTAGTGGCCATCATACTTTCACCCTGCTATAGAACTGAAAAACATCCTTTAGGAGCGAAGGTGAGGTGATACAGAAATCCAGGATTGAGTAATAACTCCTACTTGGATGACATATATATTTCTTTTCAACTCAACTGTCTTTCAACACAGAGCATGCTACACACATGGACACACTAAACTAAATAGAAACAAAATACATAAAATAAGCTGCTTATATTCAAATTCTATTTATGGCAATGTCATGCAATGTCACTATGACTGATTTTACATTTTGAAGTCTAAAAAGAGTGCTATTATTAAAACTTTCTTGTAGTAGACATGGGTTTTTAAATTTATACTAGAAATGAATAAAATTACTAATATTGTGCCTTTTATGTGCAGGCAACTGAAAATACTAGGAAACCTATTTGCTGTAGTGATGTTCATTCTGTTTAAGTGAGTTGAAGTCAGAAGAAGTTTTAGGCAGAGCTAACTAATGCAGATTCTTAAACATTTGAGAATTTAGTGAGAAAGGACATAGAAATTTCCCCTCTGGAGGACACTGAATAATACAGAGTCTGCAGACAAATGAGCATGACAATTGATGACCTCTGAATGTTTCTTCCAACCTTAGGATTCTCTACAACTCTGTCCCAGAAGCGCTGTTTGCTGATGGCTGAATTACTTTATTTCTCTACGCCTCATTTCTCTTCCTGATAAATTTGGGAATGTTCTTCTAACACATCTGGTGGAATGGTTGTTAAGAAAATCCACCCCTGAAGATTATTTTAACCTATAGTTTTGATCCAAGAAAGTTATATCACTTGACATTAAAACATTCCTATATTTCACAAACCTCTTTCTCAAAAATGAAAGGGAAATAAATATACCATTAAGAGCTAGTCATTATTACTTACCAATACCATGGCAAGAAAGAAAGAAAGAAAAATAGCAAAATTCTCAAGCAATCAAGTATCTTCTTTTCTGATTTAATCCAAGTTTATTTCCACTATTCTCCAAAACATGTCAGCCTCTCCAAATAGAACGTTCTATTGCCAGAAATGTTCTCTCTGCTCTAACATAGGCAAATCCTATTAATTCTTCAAATCACTATCTCTCATTATATATTCTTTGGCTATTTCAAATCTCATTGATCTTTCTTTACTCACAAATCCAATAGGCTTTATAGTTCGCAGAAGATTCTCCTAGATTTAATTACATAAGGTCAGTAGTGTTGACTAGAGTTTCAATTGTCATATTCTATCAATCACCAACTATACTATAGACCCTTAAAAATACAGAATTTAATATCGTCATTGCACCTAGCACTGTGTCCTGCTACTAAAAATCCCTTGATAAATTCTCTCCTAATACACCAAATCAGTGTAGAGATTTCTAAAGTTGAACTTTGGGCATCTCTGAAGGGTACCATTTAGATATGGATTAAATATGTATCTTTTAAATCAATACTTTTGATATCTTTTAAAGCTTTAATAAACTATGTTTTTAAATATTGACTGCAGTTTGTATTTTTCAAAGAGCACTGGCCTAGATAATTTGGATCAATTATCCTGAAAGTAGAATTGGCAGTCATTATTTATCTGTGAAGTCAGTGAAAAAGCTTTTAAAAAAATCTCACAAAGAAATACAATTTTATTATTTAAATTAATATTAAAACAATTCAGAAAAGATATAGCAAAAATATCTACTTAAGGAATATTCCCTAATGCTCCAGGGTTATAAACAATAAGCAAAGACATTAATTTAAAACAAAAATCTTGAAAAGTATTAATATAAATGAATGTGTATACCTATCGACAACCCACCTTTGAAAGAGAGATTGGAATAATAGTATTACATGTATTCAAGGTTAACCTTAAAAACATACTATGTTTTTAAGTTGGAAACATGAATGAGATACATCAAATTCAGAGTGGTAGTTCCCTGATGAAATGGGGGAAGAAAATAAGACTGGAGAAAGTTATTATGAGTAATTTAACTATATTTTCATTGCTTATTTAAAATGAAGAGATATGAAGCAAATGTGGCAAAAGGATAACATTTTTAAATTCTCAATTACCAGATATGGATATTGTTACATTCCTAATACTCTCTGTATATTGTGATTCAATTTTTTTAATTAAAATAGTTGGCAAGTTTAAATTGACTAGATAACAAAAAGGGATAAATTCCTAGACACTGATGCCTTCCCAAGTCTAGGCCAAAAAGAAATTGGTTCCCTGTGCAGACCAATAATGAGCTCTGAAATTTAATCAGTAATAAATAACCTACCAACAAAAAGAAAGCCCAGGACCAGTTCTATTCATAGCTGAATTCTACCAGATGTAAAAAAAAAAAAAAAAAAAAAAAAGAGCTGGTACCATTTCTACTGAAACTATCACAAAAAATTGAGGAGGAGCATCTTCTCCCTAACTCATTCTATGAAGCCACCATCATCCTGATACAAAAACCTAGCAGAAACACAGCACAAACATGCAAAAACTTCATCCTTGATGAACGTCAATGCAAAAATCCTCAACAAACAATACCTGCAAACTGAATCTAGCAGCATATCGAAAAGCTAATTCACTATGATCAAGTAGGCTTTATCCCTGAGATGCAAGGTTGGTTCACCATGTACAAATGAATGAATGTGATTCATTACATAAGCAGAACTAATGACAGAAACCACATGATTATCTCAATAGATGCACAAAAGGTTTTTGATAAACTTCAACATCTCTTCATGTTAAAAACTCTCAATAAACTAAGCATTAAAGGAACATACTTCAAAATAAAAGCTATCTATGACAAACCCACAGGCAACAACATCATACTGAATGGGTAAAAGCAGGAAGCATTCCCCTTGAAAACTGGCACAAGACAAGGATGTCCTCTCTCACCACTCCTATTCAAAATAGTATTGGCAGTAATGGCCAGAGTAACCATGCAAGAGAAAGAAATAATAGACATCCAAATAGGAAGGGAGACAGTCAAACTATCCCTGTTTGCTGATGACATAATTCTGTATCTAGAAAACCCCATAGTCTCATCCCAAAAGCTCCTTCAGCTGATAAACAACTTCAGCAAAGTTTCAGGATACAAAATCAATGTCAAAAGAAAAACCACTAGTATTCCTATAGACTAATGACAGCCAAGCTGAGAGCCAAATCAGGAACACAATTCCATTCAAAATTGCTATAAAAAAGTAAGTTAGGAAGACAGTTAACCTGGGAGGTGAAAGAACTCAACAATGATAATTACAAATCATTGCTCAACAAAATCAGAGATGACATAAATAAATGGAAATACATACTTGCTTACAGATAGGAAGAACCAATATCTTTAAAATGGTCATACTGCCCGAAGTAATTTACAGGTTCAGTGCTATTCCTATCAAAATACCAATGACATTCTACACAGAACTAGATATAACTATTTTAAAACTTACATGGAAGCAAAACTGAGCTGAAATAGCCAAAACAATCCTAAGCAAAAAGAACAAAGCAGGACACATTATGCTACCTGACTTGAAACTATACTACAAGACTATAGAAACAAAAACAGTATGGTACTGTTACAAAAAGAAACACATAGACCAATGGAACAGAATAGAGTCCAGTAATAAGGTTGCATGCCTACAACCCTATGGTCTTCAGTAAAGATGACAAAAACAAGCAATGGGGAAAGTGCTCCCTATTCAATAAACAATGCTGGGTTAGCTGTCTAAACATATGCAGAAGATTAAAGATAGACCACTTCCTTACACCATACACAAAAATGAACTCAAGATGGATTAAAGAATTAAATGCATGATTCCCTACTGTGGGGGAAAGATCCAAGATGGCTGATTAGGAGCAGCTCTGGACTGCAGTTCCCAGTGAGAGCACAGAGGATGAGTGGATGTCGCATTTCCAGATGGATTTTTATTGCCCACAGACCACGACATTCCTGGTCAAAGGAGCACCGTGAGTCATCAGCGTGGCTGTTTTGGCCAACGCAGAGTGTCACTGCATAAAAAATTCACACAAGTCTGGGCGCCATTTCACCTGATGACTGGAGTGCCTGGGAGACAGAGTCACCAATTCAACTGATAAAAATGGGACTAAAACAGGGAGCCAGGCCAGGAGATTCCCAGGCAAAAAAGCACCATGAGTCTCCAATGTGGCTGTTTCAGCTGGTGCAGTGGGTCCCCACACGGGAAATAACACAGATTCGGGCGCCTTTTCAACAGATGACTGGAACCCCTGGGAGACAGAATCACCCATTAAACTGAAAAAAAGGAGTCTGAGGCAGGGAGACAGGTGATCAGGCTCGGCCAGTCCAACCTTCAAAAAAACCAGCAATCTGAAACACTCTAGATTGAGAGTTTTACAGCAAGCACAGCTGAAACATGGACAGTCCAGCTCTGTTGGGGAGGGGTGTCTGCCATTACCAAGGTGGTCCACCACAGCCAAGGTAGCCCTCCATTGCTGAGGCAGTCCACCAATACAGAGGCAGTTCTAACTATACCCCTACAAACAGGACTGCAGCAAAGTTCACAGGCAGCTGGGCAGAGCCCACAGTAGATCAGCAACACCTCTGCTGGCAGACTATGACTAGACTGCCTCCTCACTGGGCAGGGCAGCCCTGAAAAAAGGCAGCAGCATGACAGAAACTTATAAATATACCCCTATCTTCCAAGGAGAGAGCACCTGGGGGACAAAAAGGTGGTTATGAGTTCTGCTGCAGCAGACTTAAATGTACCTGCCCTGCAGCTTTGAACGGAACAATGGAGCTCACAGCTCAGCACTTGAGCTCCTGTAAAGGACAGACTGTCTCCTCAAGCAGCTGCCTAAGCCCAGTATATCAAAAGAGTCACCTCATAAAGGAAAGCACAGACTGACATCTGGCAGGTATCCTTCTGGGGCACATATAGCAGAAGAAACTGGCAGCAACCCTTACTGTTCTGCAGCTGCTGCAGGTGATCCCCAGGCAAGTAGGGTCTAGAGCGTACCTCCAGCAGTCCTACAGCAGAGGGGCCTGACTGTTAGAAGGAAAACTAAGAAATAGAAAGAAATAACTTGATCATCAACAAACTGGTTGTCCACTCAGAGACCCCATCTGAAAGTCACCAACTGCAAAGACCACAGGTAAATAAATCCACAACGATGAGAAGAAACCAGTGCAAAAAGGATGGAAAACACCCAAAACCAGAACGCCTCTCCTCCTCCAAGGGATCACAACTCCTCACCAGCAAGGGAACAAGGCTGGATGGAGAATGAGTCTGAAGAATTGACAGAAACAGGTTTCAGAAGGTGGGTGATAAGAAACTGCTCTGAGCTAAAAGAATATGTTCTAACCGAATGCAAAGAAACTAAGAACCTTGAAAAAAGGTTTGATGAAATACTAACAAGAATAAACAGCTTAGAGAGGAAAATAAATGAATTGATGGAGCAGAAAAACACAACATGAGAACTTCGCAAAGCAAATACAAGTTTCAACAGCCGAATTGACCAAGCAGAAGAAAGGATATCACAGGTCGAAGATAAACTCAATGAAATAAAATGAGAAGGCAAGATTAGAGAAAAAAGAGTAAAAAGAAAGGAACAAAGACTCCAAGAAATATGGGATTATGTGGAAAGACCTAATCTACATTTGATAGGTGTACCTGAATGTGATGGAGAGAATGAATCTAAGCTGGAGAATACTCTTCAGGATACTATCCAGGAAAACTTCCCCAACCTAGCAAGGCAGGCCAATATTCAAGTACAGGAAATACATAGAACACCATGAATATATTCCTCAAGAAGAGCAACCCCAAGGCACTTAATCATCAGATTCACCAGAGTTGAAATGAAGGAGAAAATACTAAGGGCAGCCAGAGAGAAAAGTCGGGTTACCTGCAAAGGGAATCCCATCAGACTCATAGTGGATCTCTTGGCAGAAACCCTACAAGCCATAAGAGAATGGAGGCCAATATTCAACATTCTTAAAGAAAAGAACGTTCAACCTAGAATATCATATCCAGCCAAACTAACCTTCGTAAGTGAAGGAGAAATAAAATCCTTTACAAACGGGCAATTACTCAGAGATTTCATCACCACCAGGCCTGCTTTACAAGAGCTCCTGAAAGAAGCACTAAACATAGAAAGGAACAAACAGTACTGGCTACTCCAAAAATGTACCAAATGGTAAAGACCATTGACACAATTAAGAAACTGCATCAAATAACAGGGAAAATAACCAGCTAGCATCAAAATGACAGGATCAAATTCACACATAACAATGTTAACCCTAAATGTAAATGGGCTAAACGACCCAATCAAAATACACAGACTGGCAAATTGGATAGAAAGCAAAAACCCATTGGTGTGCTGCATCCACTAAATAGACTTTAAACCAACAAAGAACAAAAGAGACAAAGAAGGACATTATATAATGGTAAAAGGGTCAGTGCAACAAGAAGAGCTGAGGATCCTAAATATATAAATATGCACCCAATACAGGAGAATCCAGGTACATAAAGCAAGTTCTTAAGGACTTACAAGGAGACTTAGACTCCTACACAATAATAGTGGAAGACCTTAACACTCCACTGTCAATATTATACAGATCAACGAGACAGAAAATTAACAAGGATATCCAGGACTTGAACTCTGACCTGGACCAAGCAAACCTAATAGACATTTAGAGAACTCTCCAGCTCAAATCCACAGAATATACATTCCTCTCAGCACCACATCACACCTACTCTAAAATTGACCACATAATCAGAAGTAAATCACTCCTCAGCAAATGCAAAAGAATGGGAATCATAACAAACAGTCTCTCAGATCACAGTGCAATGAAGTTACAACTCAGAATTCAGAAACTAACTTGGGACCGCACAACTTCATGGAAACTAAACAAATGGCTCTTGAATGCTGGCTGGATAAACAATGAAATGAAGGCAGATATAAAGATATTCTTTGAAACCAATGAGAATGAAGACACAATGTACCAGAATCTCTGGGACATATTTAAAGCAGTGTCTAGAGGAAAATATATAGCAATAAATACTCACATGAGAAGCAAGGAAAGATCTAAAATTGACACCCTGTCATCAAAATTGAAAGAGCTAGAGGAGCAAGATTAAAAAAAAACTCAAAACCTAGCAGAAGACAAGAAATAACTAAAATAAGAGCAGAACTGAAGGAAATAGAGACACACAAAAAAAACCCTACAAAAAAATCAATAAATCCAGGAGCTGGTTTTTTTTGAAAAGATCAACAAAATAGATCACTAGCCAGATTAATAAAAAATAAAAGAATACTCAAATAGATGCAATAAAAATGATAAAGCAGATATAACCACAGATTCCACAGAAATACAAACCACCATCAGAGATTATTACAAACAATTCTAAGCACAGGAAGAAATTGATAAATTCCTGGATACTTGCATCCTCCCAAGTCTAAAGAAGGAAGAAGTTGAAACCCTGAATAGACCAATAACAAGGCTGAAGTTGAGGCAGCAATTCAAAGCCTACCAACCAAAAGCCCAGGTCCAGATGGGTTCTCAGCCGAATTCTACCAGACATACAAAGAGGAGGTGGTTTCCCTCCTTCTGAAACTATTCCAAAGAATCCAAAAAGAGGGAATCCTTCCCAAATTATTTTATGAGACCAACATCATCCTGCTACAAAAACCCAGCAGAGACTCAATAAGAAAAGAAAACTTCAGGCCAATATCCATGGTGAACATAGATGCAAAAATCTTCAATAAAATACTGGCAAACCAATTGCAACAGCACATCAAAAAGCTTATCCACCAAGATCAAGTAGGCTTCATCCTGGGGATGCAAGGCTGGTTCAACATACACAAGTCTATAAATGTAATTCACCACATAATCAGAACCAAAGACAAAAACTACATGATTATCTCAATAGAGGCAGAGAAGGCACTTGACCATATTCAACAGCCCTTTATGCTAAAAACTCTCAATAAAATAGGTATTGATGGAACATATCTGAAAAAATAAAAGCTATTTAAGACAAACCCACAGCCAATATCATATTGAAAGGGCAAAAACTCGAAGCATTCCCTTTGAAATCTGGCACTAGACAAGGATGCCCTCTCACCACTCCTATTCAATATAGTATTGGAAGTTCTAGCCAGAGCAATCAGGCAAGAAAAAGAAATAAAGCATATTCACTTAGGAAAGGAGAAAGTCAAACTGTCTCTGTTTACAGATGACATGACTGTATATTTAGAAGACCCCATCATCTCAGCCCCAAATCTCCTGAAATGGATAAGCAACTTCAGCAAAGTCTCAGGATACAAAAATCAGTGTGCAGAAATCACAAGCATTCCTATACACCAATAACAGACTTAAAGAGAGCCAAATCAAGAATGAACTGCCATTCACAATTGCTATAAAGAGAATAAAATACCTAGGAATACAACTAACAAAGAATGTAAAGGATCTCTTCAAGGAGAATTACAAACCACTCCTCAAGGAAATAAGAGAGGACACAAAGAGATGGAGAAACATTCCATGCTCATGGTTAGAAAGAATCAATATCATGAAAATGGCCATACTGCCCATAGTAATTTACAGATTCAGTGCTATCCCCATCAAGCTACCAATGACCTTCTTCACAGAACTGGGAAAAAAACACCTTAAACTTCATATGGAACCAAAAGAGAGCCCACATAGCCAAGTCAATTCTAAGCAAAAAGAACAAAGTTGGAGGAATCACACTACCTGATTTCAAACTATACTACAAGGCTACAGTAATCAAAACAGCATGGTACTGGTATGAAAACAGAGGCCTTGGAGGCAATGCCACAATCTACAACTATCTGATCTTTGACAAACCTGACAAAAACAAGCAATGGGGAAAGGATTCCCTGTTTAATAAATGATGTTGGGAAAACTGGCTAGCCATGTGCAGAAAGCTGAAACTGGACCCCTTCCTGACACCTTACACTAAAATTAACTCCAGATGGATTAAAGACGTAAGCATAAGGCCTAACACCATAAAAAACCCTAGAAGAAAATCTAGGCAAAACCATTCAGGACATAGGCATAGGCAAGCACTTCATGACTAAAACACCAAAAGCATTGGCAAGAAAAGCCAAAATAGACGAATGGGACCTAATCAAACTCCAGAGCTTCTGCACAGCAAAGGCAACAGTCATTAGAGTGAATAGGCAACCAACAGAATAGGAAAAAACTTTGCAATTTACCCATCTGACAAAGAGCTAATATCCAGAATCTGCAAAGAACTAAAACAGATTTACAAGAAAAAAAAAAAAAAAAACAAGCCCATTCAAAAGTGGGTGAAGGACATGAACAGACACTTTATAAAAGAAGACATATATGAGACCAACAAACATATGAAAAATGCTCATCATCACTGTTATTAGAGAAATGCAAATCAAAACTACATCGAGATACCATCTCATGCCAGTTAAAATGGTGATCATTAAAAAATCTGGAGACAACAGATGCTAGAGAGGATGTGGAGAAATAGGAACACTTTTACACTGTTGGTGGGAATGTAAATTAGTTCAACCATTGTGGAAGACAGTGTGGCAATTCCTCAGGGCTCTAGAAATAGAAATTCCATTTGACCCAGCAATCCTATTACTGGGTATATAGTCAAAGGATTATAAATCGTTCTGTTATAAGGACACATGCACACGAATGTTCACTGCAGCAGCACTGTTTACGATAGCAAAAACTTGGAACCAACCCAAATGCCCATCCATGATAGACTCGACAGGGAAAATGTGGCACATATATACCATGGAATACTATGCCGGCATAAAAAACGATGAGTTCGTGTCCTTTGTAGGGACATGGATGAATCTGGAAACCATCATTCTCAGCAAACTGACACAAGGACAGAAAATCAAACACTGCATGTTCTCACTCATAGGCTGGTGTTGAACAACGAGAACACATGGACACAGGGAACAGAGCATCACACACTGAGGTCTGTTGGGGAGGAACTAGGGGAGGGACATTGAGGGGTGGGGATCTGGGGAGGGATAACAGGTCAAATGCCAGATACAGGTGATGGGGATGTAGGCAGCAAACCATATTGCCATGTATGTAATTATGCAACAATCTTGCATGTTCTTCACATGTACCCCAAAACCAAAAATGCAATAAATATATATTAAAATGGAAAAAAAAGACTTAAATGCAAAACCCAAAACTATAAAAACCCTGGAAGACAACCTACACAATATCATTTTGGGCATACTGTCAAATATTTCATGACAAAAATGCCAAAAGCAATCAAAACAAAAGCAAAAATTGAAAAGAGTCTATTATTATTTATTTATTTTGAGACAGAGTCTCACTCTTGTCACCCAGATCTTGGCTCACTTCAACCTCTGCCTCCCAGATTCAAGCAGTTCTCCTGCCTCAGCCTCCTGAGTAGCTGTGACTACTGGCATGTGCCACCATATCCAGCTAATTTTTGTATTTTAAGTAACGAGGTGCTTTTGCCATGTTGGTCAGACTGGTCTTGAACTACTGACCTTGGGTGATCTACCCACCTTGGCCTCCAAAAGTGCTGGGATTACAGGCTTGAGCCACCGTACCACACCAAAAAGTGAGTTCAATTAAACTTAAAATCCTCTGCACAGCAAAAGAAACTATCAACAGAGTAAAGAGACAACCTACCGTATGGGATAAAATATTTGCAAACTATGCACCTGACAAAGGTCTAATATCCAGCATGTATAAGGAACTTAAACAAATTTACAAGAAAAACATAAACAATTTCATTAAAAAGTGAGCAAAGGACATGAACAATTTTTTTCATTTCAAATTTAATTATATTTATTTTATACTAATCTCAATGTGCTGAAAGTTACCAAATAGTCTTTAATTATCACATATTTTAACACATGTTTTACTCTGGATTACATAGTGAGATTTCATCTCTACAATATTTTTTTTCTTTTTTTTAATTGCATTTTAGGTTTGGGGGTACATGTGAAGAACATGCAAGATTGTTGCATAGGAATAATGAGAACATATGAACACTTTTCAAAAGACATACATGCAGCCAACAAGCACACATTTCCCCCCTAAACACCAGTATTAAAAAAACAAAAACAAAAACAAAAAACCTCACTATCACTGATTATTAGAAGAATGCAAATGAAAACCACAATGAGCTACCATCTCACACCAGTCAGAATGGTTATTACTAAAATGTCAAAAAGTAACAGATGCTGGTAAGGTAGTGGAGAAAAGGGAAGACTTATACTGTTGTTGGGACTGTAAATAGTTCAGCCATGTGGAAGACAGTGTGATGATTCCTAAAAGAGCTAAAAGAAAAGAACTACCATTCAACCCAGCAATCCCATTACTGGGTAGATACCTAAAGGACTATAAGTCTTTCTGTCATAAAGACATATGTTAATTGCAGCACTATTTACAATTACAAAGACATGGAATCAATCTAACTGGCAGATTGGATAAACAAATGTAGTACATACATGCATACAATGGTATAATATGCAGCCATAAAAACAGAACAAGATCATTTCTTTTGCAGGAACATGGATGGAGCTGGAGGCCGGTATGCTAAGCAAACTAACGCAGGAATGGAAAACCAAATAACACATGTTCTCACTTATAAGTGTGAGGAAAATGATGAAAACATATGGATACAAAGAGAGGAAGGACAAACTGTGGGAACTATTTGTGGGTAGAGAGTGGGAGGAGGAAAGGGATCAGAAAAAGTAACTGTTGGGTATGAGGCTTAGTACCTGGATGATAAAATAATCTGTACAACAAACCCCCATGACATAAGTTTTCCTGTATAACAAACCTGAACATGTCTTCCAAAAGTAAAATAAAAGTTTTTAAAAGCTCCCTATTTTAAAGGATTAGAGACATATTTCATTGTTGATAGACCATTAATAATAGTCAAATTCACCTAATATATACTAAACATCTACTATGTACTTGGTTCTATGAGAATAACATAAACTGGTAACCAATAAACTCCTATTGTCCAAAAGCTTACAGAATAGAAGTAGAATAAACAAATTACTTTTGTAATATAAAAATGACTCTGTATATTATGAATATTAAAGTCAAGAGTAATTTTAAAGGTAAAGGTGGATTGAGGTGAAGATTCTGTAGAAGACATATCTGAACAAAAGCCTATAGGAAACTGTGTATGTCTGGGAAAGAGTAATTCATATAATTTAGTTGAAAGACTCATCACAAATGTGGAAGCAGGGAGAATTTAAGCTGGCATACTTCTTTGGGGCATTAAGAACACATTTTTCCTTGCCGGGCATGGTGGCTCAAGCCTGTAATCTCAGCACTTTGGGAGGCCGAGGTGGGTGGATCACAAGGTCGAGAGATCGAGACCATCCTGGTCAACATGGTGAAACCCCGTCTCTACTAAAGATACAAAAAATTAGCTGGGCATGGTGGCACATGCCTGTAATCCCAGCTACTCAGGAGGCTGAGGCAGGAGAATTGCTTGAACCCAGGAGGCGGAGGTTGCGGTGAGCTGAGATCGCGCCATTGCACTCCAGCCTGGGTAACAAGAGCAAAACTCCATCTCAAAAAAAAAAAAAAAAAAAAATTAAAAACAAAGGAACACATTTTTCCCTACACACTGATAGAATTTAAAACTGGACTCTAACTTCCAAATCAAAGTAAGAAATAAAAAGAAACAAAGCATTGTTTTCTAATATTGTCATTATATATCATTTTCTTAATGATGAGAATCATACTCATTGTGGATTATTTTTAAAAAGGAGTTGGGACAAAAGTGAGTTTTGGGATAAATAATACTTACAAGCAAAACAATATATCACAGCCTCCCACTTCTATGCATTAAATTAGCAATATAACACTAAGCAAAGACTGTTGCCTTAGGTTGGGCTGCCATCACAAAAGCTCCTAGCCTGAGTGGCTTGAATAACAACTTTATTTTCTCACTGTTCTGGAGGTTTGAAGTCTGACAACAGCATGCCAGAATGTTTGGGTTCTGACAAGTGATCTCTTTCGGTATGCAGATGCCCACCTTCTCACTGTGGCTTCACATGACAAAGAAAGAGTGTGCAAGCTCTCTAGTGTCTCTTCTTATAGGGGCATTATCACATCACAAGGATCTCACTCCCACGACCTTCTCTAACCCTGATTACCTCACAAAGGCCCTATCTTCAAATACTTAACACTGGAGGTCAAGCCATTGATTTCAGCATATTAAATTTAGGGGTACACAAATATTCAGTCCCTAACAGCTGTTCAATATGCAATAGAAACTTATAGGAAACCAATTCTTAGACTTTAATATATCGCTTTTACTTTTTCTAGGAAAAAATGCAAAATAATGCAGTGTTATGCCATTTCTAAATAGATACAAATGGATATGTATACCTTAGAAACACAGCTTATGCCTTGTTCAAACATTAACTTAACAAAGGTAATATTGAGTAAAAGTTAGTCAAGTCATTCTCAGAGCCAGTCTAATGTAGAAGCTGATACTGTGTGCTGTAGCCCAGCACTGTCCAATACAACATTCTGCAATGATGAAAGATTCTGAAACTATAGTGGAGACTACTATAAGCTACTAGCCACATATGGCTTTGGGGTATTTCAAATGCTACTAGTGTAATGGAGGACCCAAATTTTTCATTTTATTTGGCTTTAATTAATTTAAACTTAAATAGCCACATGCAGGCTAATGGTTACTCAATTGGACAACCCACCTCCAGCATTTTATATGTTTATATTTCCAAGTGGTTGAATTTCTAAATTGTTTTTATGTATTCAAGTTTTGCTTTGACATAGATATGAAAGTGGTATATATTATTTTGAAATTGGGGATTAATTAATACTTCAATTGTAAATTAAAATAAACTCTAGTTTTGTAAGTGTTCTTTGGATGCATACAGCTCACTGTTATAAGGTTTGTAGTGTTGGTTAATAGTAGCTCAATTGCTGAAAATGGAATACATATGATTACAGAGACTTGGCCCATTAATGCTGTTGTGTTAAAAAAAGATTTCTGACTTGATTCTATACAAAAAACATGTGCAGTTAAGAAGGTTTTCTTATGAATAATTTTGTTAGGTCACCAAAGAAGAATTAAACGGTGCTTAGCTAACAAAACAAATAATTAGGACAGAAGTCTTACTACTAAAATGTTAGCCTAATAGATAAATGTCATCATGTAAAGTTTCTTAGCTTTCTGAAAGCTAGTGAAAAATAATTTGAGGTTGTAAATATATTCCTTATTTATGAATATATCAAATGGATGTTAATACATTTTCTTCTCACCTGACTAAACAGAAAAGCAAGACATTTCAAATGTCCTCAAATATCTGAAACTTGAAATTGTACAATAGCTGTACTGTTTAGCTCTGATTCGTTTTAGAAATTGACAAGAAATTTATTATGACAGTAATTTAAAGGAACTCTTTCAAAATTAGTATTTTAAACCTAATGTTTAACATATTTCTCCTGTAACACTTTTGGAATCATGTGTTCTCTCTTCAAATAAATGCAAACACGAATCTAAGCTATAAAGGAAATAAATGAACCAAATCATACCAATGACCCATAAATGAAGATACTATCAAAACAAATGAATTTACATCATTTAGGAAAAACATGCACATTCAAATGTGGAAAGAAAACAGCACATAACTACAAATGATATATGAAAACTAGGGAGGGTATATTTCAGAAATATTAAAAGCAGTTTGAGAATTTTTTAAGAATAAAAATAACTGTAGACTAATTAAGCTACAGAGCATTCAAAATACAAAAGTACAGTGCGTAGGAGTGTTTCCTAAAAGTGTGAACCAGGTATAAATCTTAATATTTCAATATCTCCTGAGGATAAGAAATTGAGATCCATCTAATGTTATTTTCACATACATCACAAGCATTGTCAAGTAAACATTAGTAACATCAGAAACTACTCTCACTTTTTTTTTTTCAGTTTTACCTTTTTACCTAGATTAAGCCTACATATTATCCCAGAGAAATGTAAGGTTAGATTCATATAAACATGCATTAGCTTGTGTATGTGCAAACGTGCATTTATATATGTGTGTATTTGTATTATATGCATATAATTTTTGAAATCATGCTTACTTACCTAGAATTCATATGTCTGGGTGTTATATAAAGGTTAATACAGTTTTTTAAATTAAGCTACAATTTTTG
The DNA here is from genome assembly GCF_048565385.1 of Saimiri boliviensis. Classification (NCBI taxonomy): domain Eukaryota; kingdom Metazoa; phylum Chordata; class Mammalia; order Primates; family Cebidae; genus Saimiri; species Saimiri boliviensis. Next base: position 192,157,802 of record NC_133449.1, on the reverse strand, counting down.
CTTTCTTTTTGAGATGAAGTTTCACTCTTGTTGCCCAGACTGGAGTACAATGGCACCATCTCAGCTCACTGCAACCTCCGCCTCCCAAGTTCAAGAAATTCTGCTGCCTCAGCCCCAAGTAGCTGGGATTACAGGCACCCACCACCACACCCAATTAATTTTTGAATTTTTAGTAAAAACGAGGTTTCACCATGTTGGCCAGGCTGGTCTCAAACTCCAAACCTCAGGTGATCCACCCACCTCTGCCTCTCAAAGTGCTGGAATTACAGGCATAAGCCACCCCGTGTCCTTACTATTTACTTCTTATAAATAATCTGCCTTTTGAGAATTTACAGTGGAGTTTGTTTTCTGTTATATAAATAATTTGTTTATATGTTAATTTTAATATTAAAGTAAATTTATTTTTTTTTATAAAAACATAAACCTGGAAATAAGGCATGAAAAAGCTGCATGAACTTTTAATGTCATATTAGAGCACGATCACACTAGGTCATCAGACTTTCTAAGGGCATACAACTTCTGTAACTTACTGTTTAGTTCTACTCAGGAGCTAGATTCTGTAAAGTACTAAGATAACTTGAAGAAAATTGATAATATACAAGCTATGTTTGTCCCATAGGATGCAACTGATTACTGCCTTGAAAAGAAGATAATCCCTGTGGTTATGATATTCTTATTTCATAAAAATCTAACAAAGCTATTCTTTTTCAAAAGCTATTATTATAATGTGCCAAGTGGTTTTTTTTTTTTTTTTTTTTTTTTTTTTTTTTTTAATATTCTCTCTTGAACCATTTGTTTGGAATTCTATTGGCCTACTATTGATGACTGGAAACCTTGACATGCTTGCTATGAATTTGACAATTATGCTTTAAACATTTTGTTTTTGATCACTTATTTTGTTGATGAGATTATTTTAAAGCTAGTAGAATTCAGCTAATGAAATGCTTGGCAATATGTATCATTAGGAGGGAACATAAGGTTAAGTGATATTTGAGACTGAGGTAAGCTGAGAAAGAGTATCATCTCTGTGTGAAATAGCCTTCAATTCGCCACACACCATCTGTTCATCACCATCAATGCAATGACCATCAGAAATAAGAGGAAACAAATCTGTAAACTTCCAGTTTAGTAGTGTTTTTAAACCATCATTATCATTAAGGAAAAATTCATTAAATTATCTGTTGTGCTGAGTAATATATGGATCAATTTAACAATGTAGTTCTTACCTTCTGGGGACAGACAAATTAAAATAGATACCACTGGTAAATTCAAGGGCAAACAGACATACAAATATGTTTATCACCATGAACAGATTAAATGAGTAAGATGAGTATTTATTTTAAAAAGAAAAGAGAAGGTGACAATCTTATGCAGAGTTTTAATAACACTATCGTTTGTCTGAACAAGCAGCTTGTGACTGGATTAGAACTGGATTCAAACTCCCATCATTTTAATGATAAAATGATCCATATATTACTCAGCACAACAGATAATTTTATTTCTTTCTATATATCCCCCAAGTTTGTTTTCTGTGAGGCTCTTGACACTACAATGTTACTCCTGGACAACTCCAGACAAGGCTGTAAATCTGCTGAAGTTCACCTTTGGCTGAAGTGTTTTCCAACTTAATTGCCTCCTCTCTTCTGTTGCATCTTCCTTCTGAGTTTAGCAACGTGTTTAAATAGTCATCTCTGGAAGCACACATCTATTTCTCTTTACAGAAAAGTTTTAAACCAACAAACTAAAAAAAAAAATACTAACAAACTATGTTTTTCTGAATACTTTGAAATAAAACTGCAAAAGACAGATTTGATTGGTTTTGGCAATATCTGCTATAGACTGTGGCTACTGTATAGAACACTAACAGTAGACCACTGTATGAGCCACTGTTCAGTTCAGCAAAAAATTTAATAGATGGCATGGCCATGTTGGGTCACATGCTGTCTTCCACCCAATCAGCTGTAACTCAGTGGAGTGTAGCTCCTAGTGACCGTGCGTAAGACACCACTCAAGGAAGCTGTGATTTGTTTGTCACTTACAAAAACGAAGGAGGGATTTTTGTAGCAGCTTTATTCATAATTGCTAAGTCTGGGAATAAACTAAAACATTAAATTTTTATCCACTAATAGGTTAATGGATAAAAAACTGTTATATTCATACAATAGAATATAATTTAGTGATAAAAAGTGAGATGTTAAGCCACAAAAAAATTACGAAAAAATCTTAATATTGATGAATGAAAAAAGCCACTCTGAAAAGGTTATATACCATACGATTCTAACTATATAACATTCTGAAAAAGACAAAACTCTAGAGACCGTGAAAAGATCAGTGGTGGCCAGGAACTCAGGGCAATGGAGGGAAGGAAGAATACATAGAGCAGAGGCTATTTTTAGGGCAGTTAAACAATTATTTCATAATTTTAGGGCAGTTAAACAAGTATTTCCATAATTCAAAGATATGTAATGGTAGATAGATGAAATTACACATTTGTCAAATTCTATAAAATGCACAATACAGCATGAACTATAATGTAAACTATGAAATTTGTTAATAAAAATGTATCAGTATTGGGTCACCAATTGAAATAAATGTACCACACTAATGCAAGATGTTAATATTAGGGACAACTAAAGTGTGGGAGGAATGGGTATATGGAAACTGTCTGTACTTTCTGATCCACTTTTCCATAAACCTAAATTGCTCTAAAAATGAGCCTTTTTTAATGAAGGAAGGGTACAGAGACAAATACATGGTGAGCAAGAGGGAAATATCATAAAGTCTATAACAACGTCTCTAAAACACTTTTTCTGTAGGTCCACGTTTCTTAATAAAAAGTACTGAGTTATACATGTTATATTAGTTTCCTTTTTTAACAATGCTGTAAAACCGATTGACTTTCACCCCTCCTCTGCTGGCAGAAAAAAATCTGAAGCAATATTTTAAGGATACTGGCAGATTTGGAGTGAAAATTCTAGCAATAACATAATTGCTGAAACATTAAAAAATGTTTGTTTTTAGTAAAAAATAGATCAACCTTTTTCTCTTTTATGAAAAATATAGTGAAATTAGTAATCAAGAACAGTTTTCTTGCCGGGCGCGGTGGCTCAAGCCTGTAATCCCAGCACTTTGGGAGGCCGAGGCGGGTGGATCACAAGATAAAGAGATCGAGACCATCCTGGTCAACATGGTGAAACCCCGTCTCTACTAAAAATACAAAAAATTAGCTGGGCATGGTGGTGCGTGTCTGTAATCCCAGCTACTCAGGAGGCTGAGGCAGGAGAATTGCCTGAACCCAGGAGGCGGAGGTTGCGGTGAGCCGAGATCGCGCCATTGCACTCCAGCCTGGGTAACAAGAGCGAAAACTCCGTCTCAAAAAAAACAAAAACAAAAACAAAAAAAAAACAATTTTCTAAAATAGAAACATCCAAACAGCATACTGTAAAGACATTCAGGGGAAAATAAAACAGGTATGTATATATTTTTTGTCAAGGTTGAAGTAAGGCACTGCTTCTGACCAGAGGAGTACAAAGACATAAAATGTATCTTTAATTAAAAATTTTTAGAAATATTAGCCACATTCAGACTAGAATTCAATCTCCTGTCTCATAGTTCAGTTATTTCTACTACATAGCAAGTGAAAAATAAGGCTGAAAAGGTGATACAAGCTTATAAAAAGTAAGCCGGAGTAGAAAAGCTTTAATTACATAGCAAATAACATTTTGAACAAGGTTTTTATAAACCAAGAGAGGTCAGGATAGATTAGAGTGAAGAACAAAAGTCAATCTTAACAGACAACTACTTGACACTATCATTTAAAAAATCAAAACTTGAAAGGGGAAGGCACATAAAAAAGATCTTGAAATAGATACTAGTGTTTTTCACCCAGGAAGAAATCTAGGAGCTCATGAAAGACAGGAATCACAATGTCTCTGAAAATTGAAAAAAGTACTCTAGAGTTTATGCAGGGAATGCCTTTCAAAGTAAAGTTGGGTCAAGAGAAGTAATAACTTGTAGGAAATGAGAAGTACTCAAAAGATGTATTAAGAAAAAAATCTTTTATAATAGAATATAAAAGAGACTTCCTTAGCCAACAGATAGAAGAAATAATATTTAGAGAAAAAGAACCATTTCCCACCATTTTATTACATAAAAGGATGTCATATCATATAACTGTACCCTAGCCAAATGAAAATTACCACCCCAAAAGAGCCTGCATAGAACATACTCAGGATTGATAATCTTGTTGTGGATGTAAGGGTGGGATGGGTATAATTATGCTTTATGTAGCATAATATAAAATGAAAAAAAAAACAATGGTCTATGTATTGTCAGTCTGCTATTTTGTGCCAATCACTAAAAATGGAAAATCAAGTTGAGTTTATTACTAACAGACAAAAAAATTATTGATAAGACTAAAACAGAATTCCAGTGTCCACTTAGGATATAGAAAGGCAGAAAAGTACCACTGGTACCCTAACCAGAAAGAAAAAAGAAAGGTAAATCTACAAATCAACCTTTCTAAAACCCATGGAAACCAAAGGTTCAGAAAACAAGGCGTATCCTCAAATCTAAGGAAAGATAGGAAACTTCAAGGAGAAGGACTCAGCACTAGCTTACCTAGGGGTAGAGCTCAGGAGGAAGACAGGTTTTTCATGCAAGTAGGCAAGAAACTTTCAGCTAAAATCTTTAGTAAACTACTAAAGACCAAGTGTGAGCCAGTGTGAGACCATACACCCCTGGCCACAACAGACACTAGAGGAGCTTACAGCCCCTTTCATGTTCATCTCCCTAGACCTCACAGGATGCTCACAAGAAAGACTAGGGATGGAGTGGGAGGGGAAGACTTTCCTGTGGTGCTGCCTGAACGTAAGGAGTGAACACTGCTGCAAAAAAAAGTCATGAAGCCTAACCTGGAACTTTCTCCCTTAAGAGCAAAACCTTCAGCAACTCTTAGGGCAGCAAAAAGTCTTTCCTTTAGGACACATGTGAAGACCCCACTGGCTGAAGGGGAGCAGGAAACCGCCTTGGACCCAGACTCACTGAAGGGACAGGATTCCTGAGAAAGGACTCCAAAGACCTCGTGACACTGGAGGCTACTTGAGACTGAGGATGAAGCAGGACAACAGAACAACATCCCACCCTCTCAACCACAGGCCATGCAGAGTAAGAAGTATGAGGAGTCTACCCCTGGGTGAGTCTCTCTCTCTCTCAGAAATTTTGAGACAGACCCTATCTGAGGCATAAGCTCACAGGGAAGTTAAGATGAGGCTGCAGGTAACCATAGCAACAACAAAATTCCAAGAGAGCTAATAAGTAAGTTAAAAAAAGTAGCATGATACACATTTAATATACAAAAATCACTTTATTTCTATGCATTTGCAATGAACAATTATAAATTGAAATTTTCAGTAGCGTAATTTTCAGTGGCATCAAAAAGCTTGAAATAGGTATAAATCAAAATCTGCACAAGAGCACATCTGTGCTACAATCTACAAAATACTAATGAAGGAAATCAGGGAAGTCCTAAATAAATAGAGAACTATGGTGTAGTCATAGATTGGAAAATTTAATATTAAGATGTCAATTATTTCCAAATTTATCTATAGATTCAATGCAAAACCAATCAAAACCCAAGTGGGATTTTCTTTTTCTGTAGAAATTGAAAAACTTGTTTTTAAATGTATTGGGAAAGGAAAGAACTAATCTACAATAGAAGAAGCAAACCACATTGCCATGTATGTGCCTATGCAACAATCCTGCATGTTCTGCACATGTACCCAGAACCTAAAGTGCAATAAAAATTATATATATCAAAAAAAAAAAGAGAAAAGCAATACTGGAGAGTACAAACTACATGATTTCCAGACTTTCTATGAAAAGATACGAATCAACAAAGTGTTATGCTTGTGAAAATACAGACCTGTTCATCGAACTGAACAAAAGAGTCTAGAAGAAAGATAGGAGAAAATCATTGTGACCTTCTGTTCAAGGCAACAATTTAAGATACCTAAAAGCATGAACCACATTTTCAAAAACTGGCAAATTGGACTCTCTCAAAATTAACAACTTTTGCTCTTCAATAAAAAGATGAAAAATAAGCCAGATGTTAGGAAAAAATATTTGCAATATTTATGTATGATGGATTTTATCCAGACTAAAGAACTCTCAACACTCAATAATAAAAAAGCAAACAATCCAATAACAATAAATGAAAAAAAAAAATGAACAGATCCTTCACCAACAAGACATAGTTAACAAATATGCATATGGAAATATGCTTAACAATGCAAATGCAAATTAAAATCATAATGAGATGCCTCTTTATATATATTTTAATGGCTAAAATAAAAAATACTATACCATCTTCTGGGGAGGATAGGAACGTACGGCAACAATCACACCTTTCTGGAGACGCTTTAAAATACTATATTTACTTTTGAAAATAGTTTACCAATGTCTTTTAAATTTAAGCATACATTTATTATATGACCCAGGGAACAGCCCATAGGTACTTATTGAGGTAAAATAAAAACTTACAATCATTTTTAACCCGGACATGAATGTTGTAGTAGTTTTATTCTTGAGTACCATAAAATGAAAACAACTCACATGCCCTGCAATTTGTGAATAAACAAATGGTAGTTTATCCATAAAATGAACTCAACTTAGCAATCAAGAAGTGAACAAATTTTTGATGTTCACAATTTGGTTGAATCTCAAATGCAGTATGATACCTGAAAGAAGCTAGACTCTAAGACTGCGTACTCTACAATTCTATTTAGATGGCACCAAAAATATCAAACCTTTTAAGGACTGAAAACAGATAAATAGTTATTAGGGGCTAGAGTGAGGAGTGTTTTTCTATAGAGGGGCACGGGGGATTTTTTATATGATGAAACTACTATATATTGACAGTACTAGTGGTTTTATAATTGTATGTGTTTGTCAAACACTCATGGAAATGTACACCAAAAAGGGTGAATTCTACTTTAGGCCATTCTTATCACAATTTAAAAAAATAATTTATGGAATTGACTAACCACTTTAGCGTGCTCTTTCAGATTTTCTCTATAGTTCTTCATATTTATTAATCAGTAACTCAGAGAAAAGTTATCTAACAAGAAAATGATCATCATGAATATGACCAATATTAAGTATTAGAAAAAAAGTTTAGCATATTTTATAGATAAAATACTGAATCTATAAAGTAGTATATACCAACATAATATTGGCTTACTGATATTACAGACAGGTATAGCTGTCCATGCTGATGCACTTGTCTAGTATATCTGGGATGAGCTCTAGAATGAAGATGTCTAATATCAAGCCTGATACTTTCATAAAACTTTTAGAGTAGGTACACACAGCTAAGTTCTTTACTGGTGAAATAAATTTATCCTGAGAAAATGCCTTCTTTTTCAAGTGATCATCTGTTGGTCAAGGTGAATTTAGAATTTCTCTTTGGAATTTTCTTCTGACCCTGCAGCACATTCTTTTGATGATCCTTGCTATGAACTTATCATTAATGTTGAAAATGGGATTTAATTTTTAGAAATAATCCAGTTATTTTAAGTAGGGTGACTCATGAGTATTTTGTCTTTTTCATTGTGTAGCAAAACAAAACAAAGCAAAATAAGATTAAAGTGAAGTAAAGCAAAATAAAATAAGTAGATGACTCTTTTTAGTCATAAATCGAAGGCTGCACCAGAAGAAGGGTTTCCCAAATATAAGCAAGGACAGTGTAGTTGAACAAGCATATAACATGCTAAATTAACTATTCTGAATGCACATGTTTCACCATTCTTGTTATTCTACATATAAATGTCATCTATTATAATTTCTGGTTAAGAGTTCAGAGGAGGATTTTGCGAGTTTTCCTATTAAGAAAAGAAGCCACCTCTGACTAATTCAGATCCCTTACTGACTAATTCAGGACCCCAGATCCCTTACGCTGTATTTGTCCATAGCCACTGTTTCCCATTTTTCATTGTATACAGTCTCTGGCCAATTACCCACACTAATGGAGGAGAGCAGTGGGGCAGGTAATCTCAAGCAGCAGATGATGATGCAAACACAGTTCATTTTTTGTTTTGTTTTGGAATGCAGTGTATGACTATTTTTACAGAAGGCATACACATTCCTATTTATTGCTAGCTTAGGCTATGGTCAAAAATGGTGTGCCTGTACTTATATTCGCTGCTAGAACAGTAGAAAAAAATCATCCAGAAGCAAGCATGATATTCAGGAGCATCTGGCTAATAGCTGGTCAGTATGGAAACCGCATCAAGAATGGTTAAACATGATAATTGCTTTATGTGGTTTATTAAATTTGGTTTCTATTTGCCTGGCTTCAATACACTGCCTACTTTACATTTTCTTGTATTTATATCATTTGCTGCAACCAAACTGGAATATGCTTTCATTTTTTTCCATTCATTCATTTAATAAAAATATATTGAGCACTATCTGTCAATTATTACAGGCACCAAAAAGAAAAATAAACAAAACCAAAATTCTAATCTTGCCCTGACACTTTTCTAAAATAATCCTCTGCCTAATATTCCCTCACCTTCTGCTCTGGACACTCTGGGGGCATCTCTTTCTCCTTTTCAAACCCTGCTAATTTTCATTTGGAATCCAGATGCATCGGGAGATGTGGCTTCTCTAAGAGGTGTGGCTGTTAAGCATGTGACCCAGGCCAGGTCAAACACCTGGTGAACCCCAGGACTTGTGCCAGGAATCCCCAGACACTTGTGCTCTACTTTGCTCTGGAATCTGAAGAATATTGGTGTGAGCTTAGAAACTGCTGTGATGACAATATCACCATAAAAGGAGATTGCTCACTTGTAGCCAGACTTGATCCACTATTAGCAAAGCTAAAAGGAAAAGTCCAGAAGGATAGTTTGTGGTTTTCTGTCACTTACAAATAAAAATATCACAATAGATACATTCACGTTTCTTGGTACAATACCATTGGTATTAATACCTCAAGGGCCATCTTAAAAAGTTTTCCTGATCCTTGAAATAAATAATATACTTGAAATAAATAAATAATATTCCGTGTGAAAGGCATCCCTGAGCCCATAGACTAAAATCAGAATGTGCCCCCCCCGACCAATAGTAGTACAATGTTGTAAGTTTGAATAGAAACAAGAGTAGATTTTATTTTTCTCCACTGACCTTTTCTGACATTTTGCATGAATCTCTCATAGGCATTGTTTTAAGATTATTTCTATATTTATATTCTTCCCCTTCTACTTACTCTGTAGCCCTTTAATTGAATCATCCCCACTGAATTTCATTTGTTTTCTTTTCCAGCTTGCCTCAGTAATTTTAAATTTTAATGTCAATGTCTCTGTCACTAGACTCTCCACCCAATATAATGTCATTAGAGAACCAAAATAGCTCATTGTCTGCGGCATAATCCAAGATCAATACTTAAATAGAGGTTAAAACTCACAGTAAATTACGTATCATGGTTTAGTCATTTAAATATTTCACTTTCACTCTATGACTTCTGCAAGTAAATCTAAATGGAGAAGGATGACTAAGGCTATTCATATTTCTGAAATCAGGAAACCTGGGCCACATCTATCACTTACTAGTGATGTGATTTTTAGCAAGGCAGTTAACCTCTCTGAGCCTCATGTCACCCACTGAAAAAACGGAATACCTGAACTATTCAGATTATTTTGTAAACTGTAAAACATCTAATAATTTTAATTCTTTTATCTTTTTATCCAACAATAATCATTGAAAAATCTAAGTGCCCAGTCAATATGCAAGCCATTAGGGATACACAAATAAATGTTGTCAATAAATCCATTAAGGGGGAAACAACATGTAAAGAAAAATGAAGACAGACAGCATGGAAAATCTCTTCAGTTAGTATGAAACAGACTGTTAGCTATAGATTGATTTAGTAAAATTATGTTTCTTTTTATGAGGTACACAGGTAGACCATATTTCCAAGCCTCACTCGTAGATAGGTGTGACACAAAACTGAATAACAGAAAATGGGAGGATATGTGGAAGTAATATGTATACCATTTCCTGGTCAAGTAAGTTACAAAGCAGATGTGCCCCCTCTGACCATCTTTCTCCTGTGAACTGCTAAATGCAAATAACAATGAAGCCATAGGGGATGGAAGAACAGCCATAATTTAGAGGGAACATGAATACCCGACTGACTGATGAAAGACAGGCAGTCTTTCTGTTCTGGCACATGGTTATGTGAGGAAGAAAAAGATTCTGTGCTCACACCATTAGATATTTATGTCAACTTAATACTTAAGCACAACCTATCTTAACCAATAATCAATACCCAGAATACCATGATCTTTTATTGTTGTTGCTGTTGTTATTGTTGTTTTCTACTTAACTAGAAGTTCCTTTTTAGTCTCACTTCTGGTTCCTTTAAATCCTTAATTTGTAAATTGAGAATGTTCCTGAATTGTCTTTGAAATCTTTTTGTATTTATACCTGCTTCCTCAGTGATTATAGGATTTGGCTTTTCTCTGAGTGAAAAAGCAAGTCACTTAATCACATAGATTTGAATATCATTTTCATCATCATAATTCTTAAATGTATATCTCTGACACTTTTCTAAAATAATTTCCTCTGCCTAATATTCCCTCACCTTCTGCTCTGGACACTTTGGGAGCATCTCTTTCTCCTTTTCAAACCCTGCTAATTTTCATTTGGAATCCAGATGACAAAAACTTTTTCCTGTGTAATGCATACAGTTTAATAGATATCAAGTATGCTTGACATCCCTGCTTGGATAACTTTAAGTCATCTCAAATTTAACATGCCCCAATCTGTGCACCTTACACTACTTCCCAAACCTCCTCTTCTCTGTTCTTCCATCTCTATTGCTTCTGCCAAAATGTCACCCTACATCTCAGCTCTCAGCTAAACACTCAGCGTATGCAGGATTTAACACAACTTATCAACTTCATTACTGCCACCCTCGATAAACCACTATCATCTCACATTGGATTACTGCGGTAGCCTACTAAGAAATCTCCTCACTTCATCCTTTACTCTCTTACTATCTATTCCCAACATAACAGCCAAATCCATCCTCTGCTTTCCTTGGAAAATGCTCCAGTAGCTTCCTTTCCACCCAAAGAAAATAGCAAAGTTGCACATTCATTTATGATAAACTACCCGTTTAACTTAATTTCTCCCTTCACTAACTGCTCCAATTTACCTTGTCTTTTTCCAATTCCTCAAGCACTCCAGGTACCCTCAGACCCCAGGTGATCTTAAAATTTGCACTTATTTTTCCTCATGCCTGACCTACTTTTTTTTCCAGGATATCCTTATGGCATGCTTCCTTACCTTCTTCAGATCTTTACTTGAAAGTCACCTCATTAGCAAGATCTTTCCATGCCATCCTATCAAAAACCACAACTCTCCCAAATTCTTACTGCTCTTTCCTGTTTTTTTTTTTTGTCCTTCTCACTATCTAACATTCTATTTATTTGCTTTATTGTCTACCTCCTCCTCAAGAATGTAAGTTCTAGAGAGGCAGACTTCTATTCATGTTATTAACTGCTGCATCTTCAAAACATGGAATAATATCTGGCATATAGAGGAGCTTATTATTTGTTGAATTAATAATAACTATGTGTTTTTACTGGTCTTTCATATTGAACTCATCTAGAAGGTTGACTAGAGCCTAGCCAGGTGAAGAATAGGAGGTGGACAGTGTTCCTAAAATAGATGAATGAAAAAGGTAGCAAGGCATATGTGGGTAACCTGCCAATCTGACATTCACATTCCAATCATAAGGGACTTTTTGAGGAGTGATGAGCTACGAGGTTAAAGATGAATGTAGGGGCTAAATTACAAGGATTTTGCCCTGTGCTCAGCACACAGCTTTTACTGTAGAGTCAATGGGGAGCCACTGAAGAACTTTTAGGTAATAGAGCAAAACAGCAAATTTGCCCTTTAGAAAAGTTACTCTGATAGCATCATGGAAGATAAAGTAGAGGGAAGCAAGGCCAATTTAGGGAAAACTACTAAGAAATTACTGCAGTCATCCTGTATAAAAATGCTAAGAGTATGAAATAGAAGGAGACACATGTGAGATGTATTTATAAAGCAGAAATAAGGGTATTTGGTAACTAATCCACTATGGAGATTAGGATACAGAAATGGGTTCAGAATAAGGGATTGGAATGATATCTGCCTTGTAAATGTTCTCATATTTCCCCAGTTACCTACTTTTCTCTCTATCTGGGTTGGTACCCCACCTGGGCTGAAGCATCCTAAATCCCTGACTGGCCACCAAGAGCCTAGATGATGCAATCTAAAAGCTCCTCCCAGTGTAAACACTAAGGAGTAGAAAATGTGAACCTGTCGAGATCAGGCAGATAAAGTTATCCTTTATTCTCTTTTCTGTAAACCATTTCAAAGAACGGTTTTAACTTGCAGCGTCGTCAGAGAAGTTCAGCATGCTTAGAAAGTACACCTTACAAAAGACCTTCATGTCTTTTTATAGTTTATTGTAAAGTTGGAACCAATAGAGTGAGGCATAATTTCACATAGCATACATCTTTTCTTACTTCATAATCCTTTTGTCCTCTTCCTTACTATCTGGGTCTTGCATTTCTCATGTCAAGTATTAGCACATTAGTCCTTTTCTCAGGATATACTCTCTATAGCACCCAGGCTAAGACACATAAAGTCTAATGTTTTAACTTGTAGATTGGCTAAATGGTGATTCCATTCAGGTATAGAGGGACATTAATAAATTCTATATTGATATGGTAAGGCATAAAGTACTAAAGCAACATACAAGTCAATATTGTGTAATCTGTTCTAGAGATAAAGGGAGAAAGTCTGAATGAGAGGTAGAGATTTGGAAATCATTAATATAATGACTTTGGTGGAGTTTCGAGTTTAGGATAAGAAGAGAAAATATCTATGAAATACAAACCTATGGAATATATTTATGGGTGAAGACTGAGAAAGAATTACCTGAAATACATAAAAATTAATAAAAGAATGGTTCAATGAAAGTTACAGGGGAGAGAGTTGCAAATGGAATAAAGTGTACAAAAGTGTCAGATATAATGAGGACTATAAAGTGTCAGATTTTGCAATTAGTCTGTTATTGTTATTGTTGGGAGTTATTTCAGTGGAATGGAGGTGTCAGGAAGCAAACTGTAGTAGGTTAAGCAGTGTCAGGGAGACTGCTAAGTAGAAAAGATGATAAATACCTCTTTAAAAATACATTACTTGGAAGGGAAAGAGGTCACTGGCATTTTCACCTTGGAAAGAAATATCACTACCAGCAGTCCTTTCTGAATGACACAAAATGGCAGTGGCATTTAAAAATTATGCAAAGCTTATTAGAGATACCATTCTTCTACAGTCACTGCTAATATTGAAACCAGTGATTTTGTTAGCTAGCAGACATTGCAAATCACATATCAGCATTACACTGGAGCAATTGGATATGTCAATACTATTGCAACAAAGTAATGTGGAATTAACAATTCCCTTCACTACCGCAAGATAATACTCATCTTGGAAGAAAGCCTACACACACACACATACACACACACACACACACACACACAAATACACACACAAACACACACACACACACACACATATATTTTCCCTCGTAGAAATTCTTTCACTATCACAGAGCAAAAACAGGCTATTCTGGCTAAGCTGCAACAATTTTCTACAGATAATAGAGAAGGAAACTCCTTAAATTCCAAAACCATACACATGTATACAATAACAGATTTCAGACCAATTTTAGTCATACCATAAATTTACAGTTTATACTCTACTTCAAGTCCAATCTATGAATAATTCAAAAATATTAAAAAGTTTCTATTCTTATTAAAAACACTCTAAGTCAAGAAGGTGACAATTCTGAGTCTTGATTATTAAGTACAACAATGTAAGATTTAAAAAATTAGCTGATGACCTGAGTAAATAAATGAGGAGAAAAAAATCAGAGATGGAAAAACCCAAGACGAAGACTTTAAGCCTCATTTGCTTGTGGATTCACCAATACATTAACTAGGAAGAAATATTGGAATTCATAGCTTAACCATGCTATAATTTGGTAGCTATATTAGCAGGAATATATGATCTGTAGGTCTTCAGACATTTCCCTTTAATATCTAAAATAAGAAAAGTGTAAGTCCCCATAAGAATTGACCACAGGAAATTCAACTTTATTCGATTTTCCTCTCCACGTATTTCTGGGAATCCTCATGGAAATCTAAACATTCCATAAATGTAAGTGGGCTGTCATTTGTCTGCTTAGTCTCCTGCCTCACAGCAGACATCTAGCCAGAGTTTCTCTGTTGATCACACACCAGCCATCTCAGGCTGCCCTCACTCCCTCTGCTCTACTTAACCTAAATTTAGACACAGTTTTCTCCCTAAATTTCAACCAGTCCAAATATGACTAGATTGCAGTGTTTAAAGTTTGCTGAGACTTCAAAGTAAAATAAGGAAATTGAAACTTATAAAAGAAAATATGTATAACTAGAAATAACTTATGACCAGAATCTATAAGGCAAGACACTTCTTGAATATCTTACTTGTAAACCCCTGGTTTGTTAATTCTCTAGGGATCACTTATATCTAAACCTTGGAATATAACTCAACATACTTCCCACCCTGTAGTTCAGATTCTCAACAACTCTGAGGCCCTCATAGAGAAAAGGCATTTATTTTCTAAAATTAGATTATTTAGAAATGCAATACAAATACATTTTTGCAATTTCATTGTATTGGAACTGCCAATTTATTTGATTCAATATGCATAACAAAAAGGTCCATTAAGCTGTTTTTTTTCTGAAATAAAGGAAATCTGCACTCAAAGGTGAACTCAACCACATCTCCCGCCTCACTATTTTTTTTTTTTTTTTTAGATGGAGGGAATGAAGTTCAGCCTCAGCTAGAATAGACCTTACGGAATGTATAAAATTTATTTTCTAACTTCTGTCAAAGAACAACATATTGTACATTAGGATCAGGCAACGAAGGATAATGATTCCTGAAACATGGAAAACAAATGAGGTGGTCCCTATGACTGCAGCAGTTTACTACCTGGAAAAAGCTTCCAGGTTGCAGTGCAAGGAGGAAAACATAGGTAGAGTTCAATAGTCTCCCTGAATTAGAAAACATATTGGGAGATCAGGGCATCCATCGAGGCGGCTGGAGTCACAAGGCACAGTAAATATAAATCCTTAGATTTGGCATGTAAGGTGATTTGATCCCATCATCTAACTCCAGTTTTATCCCTTCGGAATCTCTTCTGAAAGTCATTCTTCAGGCAATTCAAACCACTTGCAGTTCTCTAAACATCTTTCTTTGCCTTCACTGTGAAAATGTTTCACACTGCCTCCCTCTGGAATATCTTGATGTTACCCTGGTGAATACTTCATGACCAAGTCATGACTCAAGCGTTACTATCTCAATGAAGCCTTTCCTAAGATCTTGCCTCCACCCTTCAAAGCTTTAAGATAATAATTCTGTAAGATAACAATAAAATAATAAAACTGTAATATAATAACAGTAAGTGCTAAGTCACTAGGTTTGTATGTGTTTGTTACAGCAGCAAAAAGAAGTGAATAAAATAGCCTGTGATCACTTCTCTCATAGTAGCTGTTAATATAACACATTAATACATCAATGCATTTCTTTGTTTATGTCTCTTACCGCTAGTAGAATGGAAACTTTGTGAGTAACCATAATCAGGGCATATTATATTAACCTCTAAGTTCTTTTTCTTTTCTTTTTTTTTTCCTTTTTTTTTTTTTTTGAGATAGATTATTGCTTTGTTGCCCAGGCTGGAGTACAATGGCACACCTCCGCCTCCCGGGTTCAAGCAATTCTGACTCAGCCTCCCGAGCAGCTGGGATTACAGGTGTGCAGCACCACACCTGGCTAATTTTTGTATTTTGGGGGTTTCGCCATATTGGTCAGGCTGATCTCAAACTCCTGACCTCGTGATCTGCCCGCCTCAGCCTCCCAAAGTGCTGGGATTACAGGTGTGAGCCACCTCACCCAGTCAATCTCTAATTTCTTCTCACTTAAGCATTATACCTGGTATCACTTAGCACAATACCTGGTATACAGTAGGCACCTGGTAAAATATTTGTTGCCTGAATGGATGAATGAAGAAATAAATAGCTTGTCAGTATATCTAATATGACACTCATTTCCTTCAGTCCCTAAAATCCTACCCTCGTTTTGGTGACTGAATGCTTAGAATCAATGAATTCTCCTTTTGTTAAACTTGAAAATGAAGTTTAACTTTCTCTTACTTACCAACAGTGTGTCTTTGGACTATCACTCCAAGACTCCGTGTGACCTCTAGCCACCTCCTTGGATTCCCTGAGCTCTCAGTATGTTTTCTAACTCAGTGAGACTGTTGAACTCTACTTATGTTCTCCTCCTTTTACTGCAACCTGGAGGTAGTAAACTGCTGCAGGCATAGGGACCACCTCATTTGTTTTCTTTCAGGAATCACCATTCTTCATTGCCTGACATACAATTTATTGATTTCTGCTGTTTTACAGAAGCTAGAAAATAAAGCCAGGTGTGATGGCTCATGCCTGTAATCCTAGCATTTGGGGAGGCTGAGGTAGGTTTATCACCTGAGGTCAGGAGACCGGCCTATCCCACATGGTGAAATCTCATCTCTATTAAAAAAAAAAAAATACAAAAAATAGCCAGGTGTGGTGGTGTGCACCTGTAGTCCCAGCTATTTGGGAGGCTGAGACAGGAGAATCACTTGAACCCAGGAGGTGGAGGTTGCAGTGAGCTGAGATTGTGCCACGGGGTGACAAGAGCAAAACTGTATCTCAAAAAAAAAAAAAAAAGAAAAAGAAATTAGAAAATAAATAAATTGTATACATGTCATAAGGTCTGTTGTAGCTGAGATTGAACCTCATTTCCTTTACCTAAAAACTGAAGTTTAACCTTCTTTTATTTATCACCAATGTGTGTTTGGACTGTCACTCTAAGACAAATCCAAATGAAAAGAAATTGAAGAATGAGAGAAAGAAGTATGTTAAGCATAAGAAAAAAAAAAAACAAAACAAAAAACAAAACAAAACAAAAAAAAAGAAAACCTAAACACAGGTTTTGTTTCAGGAATCAGAAGATGGGAGAGTAGCTGTAAATTATGTGGATGGCAGCCTGAGTAAACAGCCGCCAGTGCCAGAGAAAGGGAGCCCAGGTATAATTTGGGAGCTGGACTGGACTGCCACACATCGCCATTATTAAATTTTAGCCATCAGTCCCTGTTTGCATGCCCCAGGCCCACCCCAGTTGGTGGAAGCTACCATGGGTGACTTGTTAGTCATTAATCCAGCACCCAGGGCCTTGACAAGGGGTGATGTTTTCTTGTCAACCCAATTTGGATATGAGTGCATTTTTCTGTGAAAAGAGTAAAATGTTTGCAATAAGGTTTAAGATATAACAAAAGTATTCTATCCATAATGTCTGTTATGGATAGAATATATCTTTATACATTGGTCTATGAATTTTACCATAATTTAAAATGTTTTTATGGGAAATGACTTTGGGCTCCCAACAGACTATTTAAATATCATACTGCATATAACTCAAATAGAGTCTTGATTTCTAAGTAAATAAACACTTCCATCATGCCAAGTAAACAACTTTGGAAAAAGCATATGTTTTTAATTCATCAGAGGTTCAAAATTTATGCAGAACAGAACTGAAATCTAACTTTTATTTACAGCTTAAAAGTTTTCTCGTGGTTTTGAAACTAGAAAATATAGGTATCTCATGTTCTCTTTTCCTGGCAGTCACACCAAAGAGCCGCCGTGCACCAAAGTGCACTCTGAAAAAGGGACAAAGTCTCATCTGCCGAGAGCAAGAAGAAAACAGCTTCAATGATTTTTTTTTTTCCCTAGCATCTCTCGTTTAGCATCAGCCTTTTTTCTCCCCTATTATGCCAGACAAATTAAATGATCCGGGCTACTGCTTGTTATTGAACATCCAAAGGGATTAAATTTCAAATATTCAGCAATAGATTGATGCTGCTAGAAGAAAAACTGGAAGCCAATAAACTGCTAGATTGAGTTTATGGCTCCATATGTAATGTCATCTGAAAGAGTATGCGACAGTTTGCAAAACAGGCAGGCTCTAGGCAGCATAAGCATTTGGCTCTGGCACTTAACACAAGAATGACAAAACTCCGTTGTTCTTATATCTGCAGTGCCTCTAACCTTGTGATGCTTTTGTCACGATTTGGGCTAGCAAACTCAGAGTAAAGTGACCCAGTTGAGAAGTAAACATTCAGCAGCTCTTGGCTCAAGAAGACAAAATAAAATAAAATAAAATTGCATGACATTTGGAGTAAACATTATGGATTTGCTTAAACAAAATAAATCAGTCTGATATTTCAAGACATTCAGTAGCTTTAATGCAATGGGAAAAAGGAAAACAGAGGGAGCCAGCAATCTCTGCTTTTCATCAGATTTTATGTATAGGTAGCTGGCATAGTCAAGCCATTTCCTTAAGAAGTTGTTCATTATCAACAAAAGGATAGGAGATGGTACTATTTTAAATACTTTTCCAAAGCAATTACCTTTTTCACTGTAGTGTCAGAAACTAATTTTGTTTTATCCATCCTATAATTGTAATTATTTCCTAACTCTTGAGAGATATTTACAGTGAAAAATGGGGCTTATATTTTTCATTCTGTTCCTTGAAAAATTTTCCACTTACGCCACTTACACCATAGTAGAGATGATAGATTTCCCCTAGTTCTAAATGTACTGTGCAATAATTAAAGCAAATACAGATATCATTCAGCCTGATTTCCACATGGAACTTGTGTTAAAAAGTGTTTTATGGTCATAAAGAAATCACTGTACTGTTTATATGAATAGATTTCTAGCTATTGATCATGATTAATCATTTCCAAACATTTTGGTATAAAAACAATTTTGGTAGGGCAAAACCACTTTACTTTCCCTGGGAAACTACCTGATAAATAATACTAGACTACTCCTATTAGCCTATCTCTTGCTATTTCGTGCTGTAGCACAGAACGCTTTGGGGAAGGTGATGCAGAAGGGAGAGCAAAATCAGAGTTGGGAACAAACGTCTTCTTATTGACGCTTTGTCTGATTTCTCTTCTTCTGTTACATTGGTACATAGCTAGGATTGAGTAGGATTCCACTGAAAATGTTCTATGACAAGATCCAGGTGGTAGCAACATCATTAATTCCACCCAGTGTCCTAACACTATATAGTCGTTCTTGGCAAAAGGTAATTTCAACTGTTTTCTCTTTTCAGCCCTATTAATCATGCTATCTGATCTCCTCTCAGTATATGAATTAATTTCTTTAAATTACAAATAGCACATCCTTCTTTGGGTATATTTTAAATAAACAAAACTTTAAGCTGCCATCTTTTCTTTTGAAGGAGTCTCTCTTCTCATTCAGCCTTTTTCTTTCTCCCTCCCCCCTTTTTCCTCCCTTCCTTCCTGCTTTTCACAAACATATCCTGAAGCTAATTTTACTCTTCTACTTCTAAAGTTTAAGTTCTTACATTTTTGAACTAGGTCAAATTAAAAGTAGATTATAAATAATTTGAGATTTGAAGACCTAGTAATATAATATATAATATATGTCAAAAAAAAAAATGTATAAATAAGGAAGGTGGCATGCTTCTTAAGGAACTTTAGTTACAAAACGTTTTAGGCATTTGTCTGATATGATCGTTTAGAAGCTATATTGTAACACTAAAGCAAATACTGAATTAAATTAATTCTTACTGAAAGCAAGCTACTTACAGAATACAGAACGTAACAGGAGGCAGGTTTCTATTTGAAATCCATTTAATAGTTCTTGGTTCTAGCAAGGCTTTGTATTTTTCCTAATGTGCTGTCATCATTATTTTAGTTGCAGTGCTTATAACATTCCAATCTATAGGCACATTTTAACTTAATTATTGTTATTATAAAGCTATATACTTGGAGAAAAGCAGCCTCACTTATTGTTCTACTCTGTGCAAACACTGCAGAGTACCCGAAGCAGCGAGTACTAAACATTTTCTCAGCCCACTCGGGGGACCAATGTGAGATCTTCTTTTGATATATTCATATTTGTTTTGACCCCTACGTTTCACAGCTTATTTTATACTTATGAACAGAGTAAAGTTTCAAAATATGCTTTGCTTTTTCTTCAAAATGTTAAGTAACAAATAAAATGTAATACTTGGGTCTTGAGGAAACGCTGACTTAGTTACACCCTACTGGTATTACCTCAAATTTCTACAAAGCAATAAAAAATGTCAGGAGAATTCAATTCTAGTGCTGGGTCTGCTCCATACCAGCTAGATAACATTAAGAAAGTCACTTGCCATTGTAGCTCCTGAGCCTCCCGAAATATTAAATAAGAGGATTTTAAAAGCTGGTTTCAAAATCCACTTTCAGCTCTCATAGATCATAAGCCTTTTCTTTGTTTCTTTGCTTGATTTGATTTTATTTTAAAATCAACTTTATGAAACTATACTTTATGGATTAAAATACACCAATTGTAAGTGCACTGTTCAATGAACTTTGACAGTTATATACACACAAATAACTAGTGATCCAAACAAAGTATAAGACATTTCCAACTTCTCAAAAAGTACTCTTGTGGCTGTTTTCAATCAATCCTCCCCCTTTCCGCTGACTGCAGGCAATCCCTCATCTGCCTTTTGCCCATTCTTGAGTAGCATGTACGTGGAGCCAGACAGTATGCCCTCTTTCTCGCCTGGCTTCTTATACCCACCTAGATGCTTCTGCAATGTATACATATTTTTGCATGTATCAGCAGTTTATTTTTTATTGATGAACTGTATTTCCTTTTATGGATTTACCACATTTCGTTTACCCAATCATCTCCTAATGGGCATTTCTGTTATTTCTAGTTCTCAGACATTTTGAAAAGGCTTTCTACGAACATTTGTGTGCATATATATGTACTGTCTTTTGTGGACATGTTTTTCTTTCTCTTAAATACCTATGAGTGGATTTTCTGGGTCATATGATAAATATATACTTAACATTTAGACAAATTGCCAGTGTTCCAAAAGGTACGTACCATTTGGACTCCTAACTAACTGTAATATATAAGAGCTCCAGATACTATAGGTCTTCACCAGTACTTGATATTGACAGTCATTTTTTATTTCAGGCAATCCAATGGATGGGTAGTAACTAACTGTGGTTTTAGTTTACATTTCCATTATCACTAGTGATTAAAAAAAAACTTTTCTTTTGCTTATGGACAATAAATGTATCTTTTGTGAAGAATGTGTTCAAATCTGTTGCTAATTTAAAAAATATATATGGATTTCTGTTTACAATTGAGCTGTAAGAGCTTTTTGCATATATTTGAGATATGTTTTGGCTAATATGTATTCTCCAAATGATAATGTATTTTGAATATTTTTTCCAAGTCTGCAATTTGCCTTTTTCTTTTGTTACGTGTGGCTTTTCAAGAGCATAAGTTTTAATTTTGTCATCTTTTCTTTAATAGCTAATGCTTTTTGTGTCCTGTCTAAGACATTTTTGCCTTCTCTAAGATTGTGAGGATTTTCTTCTAGGTTTTACTAGGAATTTTATAGTTTCAGATTCTGTGTTTAGATAGGCTATCTATTTTTTGTTTGTTTTATTTTTGTTTTTTTTTAGAATTTTCAAAACAATTTTTACTTGTATTCTTTTTGAAAAAATCTCTTATCTCCACTTTATCTTCCCTTTGTGGCAAATTTTCGATAAGGAATAAATTCTTTCCTCCTAGGTTTGGCAGAATATTGTTCCTTTTTTATGTGTCCTTTAATTTTTCCCAGCTTTACTGAAGTATAATTGACAAACAGTTGTAAATATTTCAAGTATACAATCCCCACTCATCCTTCAGCACCTGGAAATGACCATTCTATGCTCTTTTTCTAAGTTAAACATTTTTAGGTTCCTCATGTTTGTGATATCACCCAATATTTGTCTTTCTGTGCCTGGCTTATTTCATTTAGCATAATGCCCTCTAAGTTCATCTATGTTTCTGCAAATAATTGAAATTTGCTAAAGGTAATCAACTTTTATTTTTCTTAGCATGCACACAGACACACACACAAGCAGAGTATGTCAGATGATGATATGCTAATTCACTTGATTTGGGATCATTACACAATACATACTTATAGCAAATTGTGTTTGTTTTTGATATAATGTGTGGCAGAGATCAAATGTCGTTATTTTTCCATCGTTTTATTCATCTGTTACAGCATCATTTGTCAAAAATATATATATTTCTTTCCCCATTGAAGTATCTTACTACTGTTTTTGAAAAATCTCTTAACTGTATATTTAGAGGTCTATTTCTTGACTCTCTAATCCACTCCATTACATGTCAAATCTTAGATTGGTATCATACTGTCTTTATTATCATAGATCTATGAAAATAAAGATTTAATCAGTGATATAAGTCTTCCACCTTGGATTTTCAAAAACTATTTTGGCCATTAACGATTTTTAAATTTTGTTTAAATTTTGTAATAGGTTTGCCAATTTCTAAAAATAAATACAATCATTTATATTTTAGGATTCAGTTAACTCTATAATTTCAGAAAACTGTTATCTCAGTAAGATTGAGGCTGAATCAAAAAACATGGCATATCCTTTCTTTTTAGGTCTTAAATTTCTTTCACCATTATTTTGTACTTTCCTGAGTACAGATTTTGTATGTATCTTGTTAAACATGTCCCAAAGTGTATGATGTTTTTGATATTAATATAAATGTATTTTTCCCATTTGTCCTGTGATAATTGCAATGCCACTATGCACTTCTGTAACTAGAGATTTACTTATTTTGGACATTTCATATAAATGTAATCACACAATATGTGGTCTTTTGTGACTGGCTTCTTAGGCTAATGCTTTCAAGTTTCATCTCTGTAGCAGCATGTAACAGTACCTGATTGCTTCACATTGCTGAATTATATATTCTTGTAGGGATAGGGCATATTTTATTTTTCCATTGATCAGCTGTGTATTTGGATCATTTCTACCTTTGTACTATTTTAAATAATGTTAGTCTAAGCATTCATGTATCAGCATTTGTGTGGGCAAATATTTTTATTTCTCTTGGATATATGTCTGGGAGTAGAATTGCTGGGTCATATGGTAACTCTATACCTAACCTTTTGTTGAACTGACAGACTGTTTCCGAAGGTAACTTTGTAATTTAACATTCTCACCAGTAGTTTATGAAGGTTTTAATTTCTTAACATTCTCACCAAAACATGTTATCAACTTTTTTTTTATTTGAGTCATCCTAGTTGGTATGAAGTTGGTGTGAAGTGGCATCTCATTGTGGATTTGTGTTTCTCTCATGGCTAGTTATATTGAGAATATATTCATGTGCCTACTGCCATTTGTGTATCTTCTTCAGAAAAAGTCTATTCAGATATTCCGTCCATTTTGAATTACTTCTTTTTCTTATTGAGTCATATGCGTTCATTGTATATTTTGGATACTAGACTCTTATCAGATGGATGACTTAAAAAATATTTTTCCCAATTTGAAGGCTGTCATTTCATTTTCTTGATAGTGACCTTTGAAATGTCAGAATTATTCATTTAGATTATGTTCAATTTACCTATTATTTTCTTTGGTGGCATGGGCTTTTAGTGTCATATCTAAGAAACCATTACCTAATAAAAGGCCATAAATATTTTTGCCCATGTTTTTTCTAAAATCTCTAGAGTTTTAAATCTTATATTTAGGTCTTTGATTCATTTTGAATTAATTTTTTGTATGTAGTATGAGGTAGGAGTCCAATTTCATTCTTTTGCATGTGAGTATACCATTGTTCCAGTATCATTTGTTGAAAATATTGTTCTTCTCTATTAAATTGCTTGGTACACTGTAAAGAATTTACTGACCACAAGTATGAGGCCTTATTTTGGGACTCTTAATTATATTCCATTGATTTATATAGTCATCCTTATGCTAGAACTGCACTGTCCATTGCTGTAGCTTTAAAATAAGGTACTAACGTTTATGAATTTACTAAATTTACTTGTTTGTTCTAGTAGCTTTTATATATTTTAAAGAATATTTTACTTTTATGATTATATCATCTTCAAATAAGCAGTGTTTTACTTCCTTCTTTCCAAACTAGATGACTTTTATTTATTTTTCTTGCTTGGCTAGAATCTGTGGTACAATGTGAAGTGAAAGTGATGAGGTCAGTAAGATATTTGATAAATCCCATATGGTTTGGCAACCACTCCATATACTAAGCAAGGCAGTGAATAGATCAAAGTAAGCAAAAAAATTTCATGAAGATACAGATAGATGCCAAGAAATTAAGTTGACAGTCAACTTCTCTGCATGCTTATGAAGCGTAATTCTAAAAAATCAGACTCTAATATATTTTTCTTTTATTGCTGTAACATATGAGGAGGTATACTCCAAAATTTTGGAATGTAGTTTCCCATAAAATCATGAACAAATGATTTTGTTCCTATAACAACACAAAAAGTCTCTGTAACCCATGGTGATGGTACAGTGCAGCATTGAAGATTGGCCTCTGGATTTAAGCCACTTGACATTAAATTTAATCTATTTCTCTTGAAAATGGTACAATATTGAACAAGTTATTTAACTTCCTATTTTATGAGTTTTCTCATTTCTACAGTTGGGATAGTCATATATTACCTGCCTTAGAGTATTATTTTGAATGTTTAATGAGATAGTGCACATAAAGTACTTAGCACATTGCTCGGTGTTCAATACATTATAGTTATCATTTTACTTTGACTCAGGTACCCCTGAAACAAAGCATTAATTATTTAGTGTGTTCATAGAATTACTGTGTTCACTAATTTAGTGAAACCTAACCAGAAAATGTTTTCATTGCTCCAAACTTTTGTATGAGTAGTCCTGAAATGACAGCATGTTAATTATTTACTACTGAAATCCCTACAATAAAAATGAAGCATTAAAAAGGGGTTCTTACTGCATTATGATACATAGAAAATTCTCCATTTGTCATACCCTATCATGTGTACATCCTTCAAATTGTGCTTTATCAATTTGGTGTAATTCATAAATATATTCCAGGTATGTACTCTAAACCAAGGGAAAAGTAATGTCTTCATTCTAAAGAAGTTCCTTAAAGACCTGGGACCTCATGTGTGGCTTAGTTGTAGAGTTTTATTCTCTCTCATTTTTTTGGTTTTATTTATATTTCAGTTTCCAGCAGCTATAAAACTGTATTCAAAAAAACTCAGAGTGTTAAATATTCTACAAAGACCAGCTGTTTACCCAACTGCAGTTTTTGAAGTTAAGCTACTTGGATTGCAGGGTAGCAAAGGAAACAAAAGTCAGGGGGTGGGAGATATGGGATGAGTACACATGAAGGTGAAAGGATTTGTTTCTATTAAAAAAACTGCTAAATAGTTCAAAATACTGTGATATACAAATCTAAAAATGTGTTCATATGTTATTTGTCTAAGGGTAATGGACAAAATAATATTGTCAATAACTCTATCCATTAGTTCAGCTATACTTTTCCAAATACACCACAATTATGAGTTAATAAATGTCTCTTCCTGTCTAAATAACATATTTTTTCATAAAAATGTCACAGGAAATTTTTTTTAATGAGGAAGCAATAAACATCAAATAAAAACAAATAAAATTAAAAATGTCATAGGGACTAAGATGAAATTTTTATATAGGAAAATTCAAACACAAATGGACTTGGGATATGACTGAGTCATGTATCGTAACTGAGATAAATATTAAATTTCAGCCATCAGTTTTCTAATACAAATTTCATTTCAACCTTAATTATACCTACTCTCTTGGTACCATGATTATAAAAATTCAAGGAGAAAAATATTTAAGAATAACGTGTCATTCATGAAAGAGTTTCAGTCCCTTTGGAATGTATCATGGTTCAATATGACTAGCAGGATGATTCCTATTCATCACTTTGCTGGGTTAAATACCCTAGGCTTCTCCCCTCTCATCTCCACATTATTAAGAAAACTGTGAAGCCATATGTTTTCTCTTTTTGCCTAGTCTTACTAGAGTAACTATTAATAGTGATATGCTAAAACATAACTTCTCTGTTTTTAGAACATAGCACATGTTAGGAGATACGTTAATAAGGGTAGTTTTTGTCCAAAGTTAAAGAAATGTAATTTTTGGTTCATTATATTTATATGTGTGTGTGTGTGTGTGTGTGTGTGTGTGTGTATGTGTATGTATGTGACGAGAAGTAGAAAGAAAGAGGACAGAGCTCTGAGTTAATACACAAACATTATTGGCACCCAATTAAATGCTCCACTGTCATTTCCCAACAATAAATTCAAATGTGTAAAGTAACACAGAGTAACTGGCTGTCACAAACTCAATGAGGCAGGTTTTATTTAGAGAGAATGGTGTGATCCAGCTGTGGCCATGCAATTCTTACTCACATTTCCTAAAACCAGCAGCCTCATTCCACCACCTGAAAGACCCAAGCTTATGCACAGTTGTGATCATGGACATTCTTGCAGCCCTTGGGGAGTATAAATTATTGAAGTTTATGCACAGCCTGTATCACCTAGATGCCTGACAACTTCTTATATTTATCCTATATATTCTGCCCAGCTTCCCTACTCCAAAAGTTCCTTTTTTTTTTTTTTGTACGCAGCTCCACATCATCAAGTCAAGAAGCCCTACTAATGCTGCTAACCCAAGTAGTTGAGTCAGAAAGTCTCATTTATCCTGGATCCTCACATAGTGAATCACCTCACATAGTGAATCACCTAAAAGACAAGCGATCATCTTTTTTCTTTCTTGCACGAAAGACTGGCTTTCAGTATTGTCTGAACTGGCTCCTCCACTAACTAATGATAAGTAAGAAAGAATGAATAAAGCAACTTACCTCCTGCCCCTGTCATGAGTATGAGAAAGAAGAAAGGAACTGCAAGATATTCAAAGACAGAGAACTTCCATACTGTCATACAGATAATCAGAATCTAACTTGTGCAAAATTGGTCACTGAAAATAGAGCAAACAGAAGTTGCACAGAGGAACTCTTTGTGGTCAGAAAGCATATTTTCTGAAGTTTTCTTTTTATCACAATGAAGTATGAATCTGTGTTCAAAGCTATCTGCCATTATTTTGTTTTTACTTTGGCATTTGTAAATCTAGTATTCCCTATAATGTAAATGGCCTGAATTCCTGTAGTAATTCTCAAAATAAATAAGAAACAGACGGTTATATATCATCAATTACATACTTTTTATCAGAATAGGAATTGATTTGAAAAGACACCGCAAAAATTGCAAAGAACACTATATTTATGAATGTATGTAATTTATATATGATGGGAAGGCATTAATTAATAATAAAATTACCACCTCTTCAATGTGTTACCTCTTATTTGCCACTTTTTAACTATAAAACTTATCTCATGCCTGTATGCCAACATTTTTGTGTATCCCAAGATAATTTGTTTTATAAATAATTTCAAAGTCTAAACTTTCTCTACTGACTTCATTAATTAGCTATAACCCTCATATGATTAACCAATATTTTCAGGTGTGGCAAGTGTTGCATAAGTCTTCAATGGTTCAGAACAACTTCCTACCAAAAGCTCTCAAAACAATTTTCATTTATAAATTTCTCTCCAGTTCTGTGAAGAATGTCATTGGTAGCTTGATGGGAATAGCGTTGAATCTGTAAATTACTTTATAAATTTCTCTCGAGAATATTGACTTACTACTGGTTCTCTTCCACTCGCAAAACCTCCTGGGAAGGCCCAGTTTGCCTTTCTAATTTTTTATATTTTTTTTCTAGGCTTCTTGTTTCACCTCATGATGAAAAACATAATTTCTAAACATAGATAATGTTATTTCTTCACTGTAAGACCTCTTAAATAATATATAATTAATTTCAATCCTTTCTCAATGAAGCATAAAGACTTTCTAAAAAAGCATTTATCTCTTGCTAAAGTTAACCACACAATTTGAACAGAAAAGCCTTTTGTTTTTCAACTCACAAGAAAATGTTTGATGCAAAGAAAGATTTGCTGGTTTTTTAAAGAATATGATTAATAATAGATTCCATCATAGGACTGCATCAAAGATTCAGGTGGAGAAGACAGGAATGAAATTGGTAGAAGAAAAGATGCTTAGATGATGCAAATTAGGCTAGAGAATAATATAAAAGGATTAGCAATCAGCGAGTCAGTTTTTAATTAAAAATAAAAATTCATGAGATCCTGTGCTAGCATTAAAGTACAGAAAGCTAATATTTGTTCATAAAACCATCTCAATGAAAGTTGAAAGCAGAATATTAAACTATTAGACTACTTATGAGATAGAGCAAAGAGGTTCATTCAATTCCTTAATAAATGGAAATGGAAAAATATACTCTGAAAGGAAAAAATGTGCAGTAAACGCCTTATTAAAGATACACTGAGCACTGAAATACAAGATTAACAAATATACTTTGTGGGATGATTTTCATTAGAATAATAGACTTTTTGTTGATAGATTCTATCCTTGTATGGATATGATTTTTTTTCTTCTTACATTCCTCTAATCATTAAGCCCAGCTGGTCTTTCTTCATAACTTTAAAATATGTCTCCTTTTCATTCCACAGGCAGTATCCTAATGCAGGACATCCTAATGCAGACTCTATCATTTCCTATCTGAATTCTGATTGTGGTCTCCTAGCTGATCTTTCTGCTTTTAATTTTTCCTCCATATAATTCTTTTTATCTCTCACTTCCAGAGTAAAACCTCTTTGGTAATGCACTCGCCCTTTTCTCAAATCCTTTAGTGAATCTTTGAATCCTACTAAATAAGTTATGAAAATTTAGCTTAGTGCTAAAGGCCTTTAGCAAACTGATCACAGCAAAGCTTGTCTCCACTTTTCTCTAATTCCCTGTGCTACAGCAGAGTTGAGCCACCTGTCAGGACCTGCACACACCTCATGTTTTCAGACTTCTTGGTTTTGCCCCTGTAATTTCCTTACCATGAAATGCTATTTTTTTTTTTTTTCTTAAGACAGTCTCACTCTGTCGCCTAGGCTGGAGTGCAGTGGCGCCATCTGGGCTCACTGCAACCTCCATCCCTTGGGTTCAAGGGATTCTCCTGTCTCGGCCTCTGGAGTAGCTTGGATTACAGGTGCCCACCACCACACCCACCTAATTTTTGTATTTTTAGTAGAGATGAATTTTAGCCATGTTGGCTAGGCTGGTCTCAAATTCCTGGCCTCAAGTGATCCACCTGCCTTGGTCTCCCAAAATGCTGGGATAACAGACGTGAGACACTGCTCCCAGCCTTTGCAATGCTATTTTTATCTCCTTTGTCTCAATCTGAATTCTACTCATATTTTACAGCCTTCTCAGCTGAAATGTCATCTCCTCCATTTTTTCATATTTCTGCAATTGAAAAATATCTTTGCCTATAAACTGCAAGCTTCATTTTGGCATAAGTAAAAAATGATAAATTATACTTGACCAAGTGCCTGTATTTGCCCAGTCTAGTACTTTACATATTTGTTTCATCTACTGTTTGTAGATGTCCAAAGCACCAAGCCTAGGACTGTCACATACCAGTGACATACTGAACCATTGCTGAATGAATGAGTTATGTACAAAAAACTCAGTGATATCTTCGTGACAAGTCATGTTTGCATGTGTATAACCATAGTTGTTGAGCTTACAGACTAATTATCAAGAAGTATTATTTATAGCTTCCACATGTTAATGAGAAATTTAACAAACATGCATATCAAATGATTAACATAGTGCCTAGTACATATTAAGTGTTCAAAAATGTCAGTTGTTATTAGTATAAATAGTACGTGCAGTAGCAGCATTTGTAAAATAGGTTGTGTGTCAGGGCTTACGTTTTGCATTTCTTAATCGGTTTTGCATGTTTTCACTCGATGGATTTAAAATGTATTTACATTAAAAAGAAAAAAGAAAAATATGAGGAAGTTAGTAGAATGGATTAATGCTAGGATGCTGATAAGACACAGAAATTAGAAGTCCAACTTCTTAATGTAAAAGGGAGTTCATTTTTCATCATCTTTCCTAATATAATGGTGTAATTTCTGGCAACTTGTGAGCTGCTTGATGGTTTAAACAGAAAATTCAGCAATGCTCTGCATTCTCCCTTCAATACTTCCCTTTTCTAACTTTCAAGGCCTTTGAACTTGTTTCTATATTTATAGACTGGTATTTTCTGATCTGGCAACTGTACTTGATGAGTATAGTTTAAAAATTCCTCTTGTATCAAAATAGAGATGAGCTCTTTGGAAAGCCTTTCTTCTTATTCATATTTTATAAAACAAAATTTTCCTGATCTAAAGTATAGCTTCTCTCTGGTTGTTCCCTGAGCTCAAAAATCCAATGATTGAAAATCGTATAACTCCCGTAAAGAAAAACTTCTTTCTCTGAAAGTTAACTGCCATAAACTATAGAATAAACAGCTGGGGAAGCCCAAGATATCGGCACTCCAGGAATAGTATAGCATTAGAAGGCAGCAGGGTGATAGATCATGACGAACCAGCTTTACTTATATTGGAGCATGGTTGAAAGAAATTAAGTAGCAGTTATCTGGCCTAATGATGGGAAGCATGTGACCTTCCCTCTTTGAACGGTCCCTTCATATGGATTATGTCCTTCATGGAATATTGTAAAATGTTATATTTCTTTAGTTAGTTCCTATGTTTTACAGTATTCTGATCAGCTCACACTCAAAAGAGGAAACAGATTATCCTACAAAAATTTGGATAAAAGGATGAGGCCACTTTACATCTATATAAGGACTCAGCAATAAGCAAGACCTTGGGCCAGGGTGTCGCTAACACAGGGAATTTACATCTAAATTGCCTACTTGAAACAGTGATTAATGGGGAGCTGATAATATTTACCCAGTTTAGCTTTATTTGCTCTCAAATGTTTATTTTCAGATTCTACTTAATCTGATATATTTGAACAATGAAGTTATCTCATAGAACGAGTGGGCAACTGGGTAAGGAATATTTCAGTCAAGGAATACAGAAAAAATAAATAACAGCAAACTGTGTGCCAAGGCTCTACCAAGCAACATGATTTTAAAGAAAATGTCATACATGTTCCATTTGGGGAAAGTTTTTTATTTAGTGCTCCTTGTGTAGTACATTGGAGAAATTAGAAATCATATCTGTTATAGAGTGAATGTTTGTATACCCACAAAATATAGATGTTGAAGTCTCAATTTCCAGTGTGATGGCATTAGGAGGTGAGACCTTCGGAGTGTAAATATGTCATAGGGTGAAATCCTCAAGAATGGGATTAGTGTCCTTGTAAGGAGATAAATCAAAGCTTTTTGTCTCTGCCATATGACAACACAGTCCAAAATATACAAGGGACTCACTACAACTCCACAGTAAAATAACAAATAACCCAATTCAAAAAATAGGCAAATAACCTGAATAGACATTTCTCCAAAGTAGACATACAAATGGCCATAGATACACAAAAAGTACTCAACATCACTATCATCGGGGAAATAAAAAATGAAACCAAAACAAAATACTACTTTACACCTATTAATATGGATATTATCAAAAAGTCAAGAAATAATAAATGCTGGTGAGGGTGTATAGAAAAATTAACTCTTGTAGACAGCCTGAGGGAATGTAAATTAGTATAGCCATTATAAAAAACAGTATGGTGGTTCCTCAAAAAATTGAAACTAGAACTACTATATGATCTAGCAACCCCTCTTCTGGGTGTATGCCCAAAGAAAAAAAGATCAGCAGCTCATATATCTGCACTCCCATGTTGGTTGCACCCTTCTTCACAATAGCCAAGATTTGAATGCAGCCTAAGTATGTCCACAGACTCACAATTATATATATATATATGTATATACAATGGAATATTATTCAATCTTAAGAAAGAAAGAAATCCTATTATTTGTGACAACATAGATGAACCTGGAGGACATTATACTAAGTGAAATTAAACCAGACACAGAAAAAAAAAAAATGCATGATCGTTTTTACATGTGGAAACTGAGAAAAGAAACTGAGAAAGGAAAAATATATAGAAACAGACTGTAGAATCATAGTTACCAGAGGTGGGTGGGAGGGATAGTGAAGAAGATTTGATACAGGTCACAGGGTGCAAAGCTTTAGTTATGTAGGATGAATAAGTCTAATAATTTAAAATATAGCATGAGGATTATAGTTAATAATATTGTATTACATGTTGAAAAATTGTTAAGAGAATAGATTTTTGAGGTCTTTACACACCAAAATAAAAGCTAATACTGTAAAATGAAGGATATGTTCATTGATTTGAGTGTATGAATCATTTCACTAGGTATGTGTATTTCAAAACATTATTGTATACCTTAAATAATATACACAATAAAAATATCAAGAAAGAAAAGAAAAATAAATTGGAGATCATTTACTCCAAAAGTATTCTCTCAAACAAGATTGGCAATTGTTCTTGCTGCCTCAATGCTCAGAGATCTGCAGATACTGCCAAGTTGTGTCTAAATTTGAAAGCTTTCAACAGATTATTTTAATTATCTTTCTTCTAATGCCAACCAAAAATAGGTGCTATTTTATATGAAGTATTTCTGATACAAGATTTACATAATAAAAAACAATAGCTTTCCTTTATACCGGCAATATATAACTTATATGGATCCCATTCTTAAGTATCCTAGGATAAAGCTAACAAGTACATGAAAATAATAGAAAAGAAAAATTACAAAACTTTATCAGAGGACATAAAGTTAATTATCTAGAGTTACTACATTTCTGTACAGAAAGACAAAATATGTTAAATGCACATTCTTTATAAAATGATGCATGGTATTGATGTGATCCCAAAGAAAATTTTAAGAAAATTAATTGAATAGGCTAAGCTAATTTTTTGAAGATTATTTGTGGGAAAACTGATAGAAAAGCCAAAAATCTTTTGAAAAAGACAATTTCAGGGCACTTGAAATGCAAAGTATCTACCTATATATACAAAGCTTGAAATATTTTTAGTTATTTTGATATTAAAATGAATAGATATTAATGAAAAACAATGTAAAGTCAAGAATCAGACCCATGAATTTACAAAATTAATTTTATAAAACATGTAACATTGCAAGGAAATGAAGTGTTTCAATTTTGGAAAAATTTGATTTTGGAAAAATTTGAAAGAAATTTTTGGAAAAATTTGAAAGAAACAAAGTTGCATGCCTATCAAACTCCATGTCCCAAAATAAATTGAATTATGATCTCAAAACAATAATATAAATTTTAAACTCCAATTTAAATGTATTTAACATTAGGAGGGCACATTTATAATCTTAGGTGGAAAGTCCCTTCTATATAAGACCAAAAGAAATTAAATCCCACAATAAAAACAAAAAAGAAGCCATCAAGGAAAAGATTGATAGTTTTATCTATGTAAAAACTTTTAAGTTATTTCAAACTAAAATATACATCATAAGCAAAATAAAGAGAAAAATTTTGAAATAGAGGTTTGATACAGATTAAGGAGGGAATTGAATGCCAGACTAAGGCAGTGAATTTTCATCTGTGAGCAACTGAGAACCATAAAAGGTTTTTGACAAGGAGAGTAAAATGATCAAAGATGCCTTTTAACAAAGGAATTTGTTCAGCCACATAAAGAATGAATTAGAGCTGCAGCATCGGGCCATGTGGGGAGGAGAGTGCTGTGCACACAGCTGTTCAGTTTGGAGTCAAGATCAATTATAAAGCAGTTGCAATGGTCCCGGAAAAAGACAGGAAAGCCATTTTGGTACCTATGGGAAAGATGATACTCAGATTTAAGAACGTGGGAATCATAGAAGAGGTATAGAACTAATATTTATTGAATGCTTATATGCACTAGATTATAATTTACCCACAAACATGCAAAAATATGTTGCCATATCTGATCTCTCCAATGTCAATCCCATGCTTTTTATTCCTCTATATATTCCAAGTTGCCTCATATGTAACATACCCTTAGCTTACGTATGGCCACCCTTGTTCCAGTCAAGAATAATCAGAGTCAATGCATAAGACAGATGGATCTGTGAGTGACATATGCGTAGGAAAGGGTTAATTCAGTAGGCTGAGTTGTTCAAATGCTACACATTCCAAAGAAAGGCCTGTCTTCCTGACTGGCCCTTAGCCAAAGCTTTGGAGACGGCCTCTAAGCGGTTGATATATTTTGTTGGACAGAAGTGTTTTTTGTATGCCTGAGGCATTAGGCCATCCAGTACCAATGTGATCAAATAGTTTTGCTAAAAATGTGATGTATTATAGTAAATGCCTGTTTTTACTTCGCTCTGCAGTCTGAATAGCTATGGTCAGTAGCATCAGTGCTTCACACCCATGTGACTACTTCCCCACTAAAAATTCTAGACATCATGCCTTGAGTCAGCTTCCCTGGTTGGCAAAACTTTGCACATATATCATACATTATTGCTGGGAGAATGAAGCAAGTACCACAAAACTCCACTGGGAGTTGATATGCGGAATACTGCACATGGTTTTACCTGGACTTTACCCCATGTGCCTCTTGCTGCTTCTCTTTGTTGAATTTACTCTGTAATTTTTTTGTGTAATAAACTATAACTGTGAGTATAACAACTTCGTTGAGTCCTATGAGTCCTTTTAGCCAATCATCCAGACTAAGAGTAATCTTGGAGACTCCTGACAAAGGGCAATTGCCCTATGAAGGGCTACTCTCTGATGGAAAATAGTTTTGTTTTCTAGTATGGCTGGTGAAGGATGCCAACGAGGAATCTGAGAGAGACAGAATAAACGAGAGTTCACTGTCTTGGAAAACAAGGTAGGATGATTAGCTACCTAGGAGGATGGAGAGAGATCTATCTATCTTCTGTCTATTTATCAATCAATCAATCAATCATCTATCGAGACTGATAGATAATCTATCTATTTGTCGAGCAAGAGGAGGATATTCAAGGTGAATAAAGAATGAAATTAGGTCCTTGCAAGAGGGTATTTAAAAAGCAGTGATAATTAGGAAGAAAACAGTTTCAGTAGAATGAGGAAAACAAAATAGTAAAAGATTTTAGGATTCAGTAACCTGTGAGACCTTAAGTGCAGACTATTGGTACAACTTATGGGAAACAAAGGACAGAGTCTAGAGATTGAGCACAGGAATGAGTTTTGTTGTTTTGTTTTTCATAGCATGTTAACAAGATGTGTGAGTCAATCACATAACATAGCTTCAGTTTCAGCTCTGCCACTTATCATGTAGGTAGCTAACACTTGTCATAAAATTTATCTGAACCCAAGTTATCTCATTTGTAATGAAGTAGGCTGTCTATTAATATTTGCCCTCCCATGGGGTTTTTGTGAAGATCAGATAAGTTGCTTGTGAAGATGTTTTGAAAGTCTATTTTTTTTTTTTTACCTCCACTTGATGTGGAAACAGTTAGGGAAAATAATAAAAGGAGTCTACATACCCTTATTCTTCTGGTCTTAGTTAAGAAGTATTTAATAAGTACATGTACTAATATACAACTAATATATCATTATGGTATGTACTTCTCTATACCATTGCTTGTAAACTCTTAGTTACTGAAGAAACATCAAGGTGTTGATCTTTTTCATCTTATAATACTGTATTAATAAACAGAAAATGATTTCAAGTTAGGTCAATGAACCCCAAATACCACCTTCCTATGTTTGAGAGGCTACTGTATAACCATCTAGTAGGGACAATATGTCATACAAGATTGTCTTTTTTGTTGTTTTCTTTTTCAGACATGGACTTTTGCCATGTTGTCCAGGCTGGTTTTGAACTCCTGGACTCAAGCTATCTGCCCACCTCAGCCTCCCAAAGTGCTGGGATTACAGGCATCAATCACCATGACAGACCGAGATTAATTCTAGAGATCATTATTATATAAAAAAAATGGGAGGAATGCTGGGAAGATGGCCACCTAAGAACAGCTCAGGACTTCAGCTCCCAGTGAAAGTGCAGAGGGTAAGTGGACGCCGCATTTCCAGACGAACTCTTATTGCCCACAGACCAGGAGATACCCAGGCAGAGGGGTCACCAGCGTCGCAGTCCCAGCCGGTGCGGCTGTTTTGGCCCCCGCGGGGCTGATTCCGCCCACGCGGCTGCTGTGACCACGCCCTGTTGCTGCCGTTCTCCGTACAAATGCCACTGGTCTGGGAGCCCTCTTAGCTGGCGAGCAGAGCCCTGAGAGCAGAATAGCCCATTCATCTGAAATAGCGAGTCAGGCCAGGAGATTCCTAGGCAAAAAATCCGCCAGGAGCCGGCGCCGCAGTTCGAGCCGACTCCGTGAGTCGCAGCACGGGAGATCCCGGCGCCTTTTCAACAAGGGACCAGAACGCGGGGTCGTTCAACTTAAAAGAAAAGACTCTGAGTCAGGGAGCCAGGTGATCAGGCTCGGTGGGTCCCACCCCTCCACCCCAACAACAACGAAAACAAAAACAGTAATTGGAAACCCTCTGGGTTGAGCCCTTCAAACCAAGCACAGCTGAACCGGGACAGTCCGGCTCCGTGGGGGAGGGGCTTCCGCCATTACTGAGACTCTCCACCGCTACGGAGGCAGGCTGCCATTGCCGAGGCAACACGCCGTTGCCGAGGCAACCTGCCACAACAGAGAGTCCACCATAACAGAGGCGAGGCCACCATTGCAGAGACAGTTCTAACTACGCCCTTATAAAAAGGACTACAGGGAAGAGCTCAGGGCAGCTGGGCGGAGCCCACAGCAGCTCAGCAAAGCCCCTGCGGGCAGGCAGTGGCTAGGTGTGCTGCTAGCTGAGCGGGTCAGACCTGAAAGAAAAATCAAAAAAGGCAGTAGTGCAAGGGAAACTCATAAAGCTCCAACTCGCTGGGACAGAGACAGACAACAGGTAGATAAACCCACAAAAATGGGAAGAACCCAGCGCAAAAAGGATGAAAACTCCCGAAACCAGAACACCTCTCCTCCTAAAAGTGATCACAACTCCTCACCAGCAAGGGAACCAGACCGGATGGAGAAGGAGGGTGATGAAATGACAGAATCAGACTTCAGAAGATGGGTAGTAAGAAACTACAATGAGCTAAAAGAACATGTTCTAACCCATCGCAAAGAAAATAGGAACCTTGAAAAAAGATTGGACGAACTGCTGACGAGAATGGACAGCATAGAGAGGAGTATAAATGAATTGATGGAGCTGAAAAACGCAACACGAGAACTTCGTGAAGCATGCACAAGCTTCAACAGCCGAATTGACCAAGCAGAAGAAAGGATATCAGAGGTTGAAGATCAACTCAATGAAATAAAAAGAGAAGGCAAGAACAGAGAAAAAAGCGCAAAAAGGAATGAACAAAATCTTCAAGAAATGTGGGACTATGTGAAAAGACCTAATCTACGTCTGATAGGTGTACCTGAAGGTGATGAAGAGAATGAATCCAAGCTGGAAAATACTCTTCAGGATATTATCCAGGAAAACTTCCCTAACCTAGCAAGGCAGACCAATATTCAAATCCAGGAAATACAGAGAACACCACAAAGATATTCCTCAAGAAGAGCAACCCCAAGGCACATAATCGTCAGATTCACCAGGGTTGAAATGAAAGAGAAAATGCTAAGGGGAGCCAGAGAGAAAGGTCGGGTTACCCAAAAAGGGAAGCCCATTAGACTCACAGCAGATCTCTCAGCAGAAACCCTACAAGCCAGAAGAGACTGGGGGCCAATATTCAACATCCTTAAAGGAAAGAACTTTCAACCCAGAATCTCCTATCCAGCCAAACTCAGCTTCATAAGTGAAGGAAAAATAAAATCCTTTGTGAACAAGCAAGCACTCAGAGATTTCATCACCACCAAACCTGCTCTACAAGAACTCCTGAAAGAGGCTCTACACATGTAAAGGAACAACCAGTACCAGCCACTCCAAAAACACACCAAATGGTAAAAAAGCATCAACAAAATCAAGAATCTGCATCAACTAACCAACAAAACAGCCAGGTAGCATCAAAATGACAGCATCAAATTCACACATAACAATACTATCCCTAAATGTCAATGGACTAAATGCCCCAATCAAAAGACACGGACTGGCAAATTGGATAAAAAGCCAAAACCCATCAGTGTGCTGTATCCAGGAAACCCATCTTACATGCAAGGATACACAAAGGCTCAAAATAAAGGGATGGAGGAAGATCTACCAAGCAAATGGAGAGCAAAAAAAGGCAGGAGTTGCAATTCTCATCTCTGATAAAATAGACTTTAAAGCAACAAAGATCAAAAGAGACAAAGAAGGACATTACATAATGGTAAAAGGATCACTGCAACAAGAAGAGCTAACGATCCTAAATATATACGCACCCAATACAGGAGCACCCAGATACATAAGGCAAGTTCTTAATGACTTACAAAGAGACTTAGACTCCCACACAATAATATTGGGAGACTTTAACACCCCATTGTCAATATTAGACAGATCAACCAGACAGAAAATCAACAAGGATATCCAGGACCTGAATACAGACCTGGAACAAGCAAACCTAATAGACATTTACAGAACTCTCCACCCCAAATCCACAGAATATACATTCTTCTCAGCACCACATCACACCTACTCTAAAATTGACCACATAATTGGCAATAAATCACTCCTCAGCAAATGCAAAAGAACAGAAATCATAACAAACAGTCTCTCAGACCACAGTGCAATCGAGTTAGAACTCAGAATGCAGAAACTAACTCAGAACCGCACAGCTTCATGGAAACTGAACAACTTGCTCTTGAATGTTGACTGGATAAACAATGAAATGAAGGCAGAAATAAAGATGTTCTTCGAAACCAATGAGAACGAAGACACAACATACCAGAATCTCTGGGACACATTTAAAGCAGTCTCTAGAGGAAAATATATAGCAATGAGTGCCCACATGAGAAGAAAGGAGAGATCGAAAATTGACACCCTATCATCAAAATTGAAAGAGCTAGAGGAGCAAGATCAAAAAAACTCAAAACCTAGCAGAAGACAGGAAATAACTAAGATCAGAGCAGAACTGAAGGAAATAGAGACACAAAAAACTCTTCAAAAAATCAATAAATCCAGGAGCTGGTTTTTTGAAAAGATCAACAAAATAGACAGACCACTAGCCAGATTAATAAAAAAGAAAAGAGAGAATAACCAAATTGATGCAATAAAAAACGATAAAGGTGATATCACCACAGATTCCACAGAAATCCAAACCATCATCAGAGATTATTACAAACAACTCTATGCACATAAACTAGTAAACCTGGAGGAAATGGATAAATTCCTGGACACCTGCAACCTCCCAAGCCTAAACCTGGAAGAAGCCGCAACCCTGAATAGACCAATAACATGGTCTGAAGTCGAAGCAGCAATAAAGAGCCTACCACCCAAAAAAAGCCCAGGTCCAGATGGGTTCACAGCTGAATTCTACCAGACATACAAGGAGGAGCTGATACCATTCCTTCTGAAACTATTCCAGACAATCCAAAAAGAGGGAATCCTTCCCAAATCATTTTACGAGACAAACATCATCCTGATACCAAAACCCGGCAGAGACTCAACAAGAAAAGAAAATTTCAGGCCAATATCCATGATGAACATAGATGCAAAAATCTTCAATACAATACTGGCAAACCGATTGCAACAGCATATCAAAAAGCTCATCCACCATGATCAAGTAGGATTCATCCCGGGGATGCAAGGCTGGTTCAACATACGCAAGTCCATAAACGTAATCCACCACATAAACAGAACCAAAGACAAAAACCACATGATTATCTCGATTGATGCAGAGAAGGCTTTTGACAAAATTCAACAACCCTTTATGCTAAAAACCCTCAATAAACTAGGTATTGACGGAACGTATCTCAAAACAATAAAAGCTATTTACGACAAACCAACAGCCAATATCATACTGAATGGGCAAAAACTGGAAGCATTCCCTTTGAAATCTGGCACTAGACAAGGATGCCCTCTCTCACCACTTCTATTCAATATAGTACTGGAAGTTCTAGCCAGAGCAATCAGGCAAGAAAAAGAAATAAAGGGTATCCAAATTGGAAAGGAGGAAATCAAATTGTCTCTATTTGCAGATGACATGATTGTATATCTGGAAGACCCCATCATCTCAGCCCAAAATCTCCTGAAACTGATAAACAACTTCAGCAAAGTCTCAGGATACAAAATCAACGTGCAAAAATCACAAGCATTCCTATACACCAGTAATAGACTTCAAGAGAGCCAAATCAAGAACGAACTGCCATTCACAATTGCTACAAAGAGAATAAAGTACCTAGGAATACAACTAACAAGGAACGTAAAGGACCTCTTCAAGGAGAACTACAAGCCATTGCTCAACGAAATAAAAGAGGATACAAACAGATGGAGAAACATTCCATGTTCATGGTTAGGAAGAATCAACATCGTGAAAATGGCCATACTGCCCAAAGTAATTTACAGATTCAACGCTATTCCCATCAAGCTACCAATGACCTTCTTCACAGAACTGGAAAAAAACACCTTAAACTTCATATGGAACCAAAAGAGAGCCCGCATAGACAAGTCAATTCTAAGCAAAAAGAACAAAGCAGGAGGCATCACACTACCGGACTTCAAACTATACTACAAGCCTACAGTAATCAAAACAGCATGGTACTGGTACCAAAACAGAGATATAGACCAATGGAACAGAACAGAGGTCTCAGAGGAAATACAACATACCCACAACCATCTGATCTTCGACAAACCTGACAAAAACAAGCAATGGGGAAAGGATTCCCTGTTTAATAAATGGTGTTGGGAAAACTGGCTAGCCATGTGCAGAAAGCAGAAACAGGACCCCTTCCTGACACCTTACACCAAAATTAACTCCAGATGGATTAAAGACTTAAACATCAGACCTAATACCATAAAAACCTTAGAAGAAAATCTAGGCAAAACCATTCAGGACATAGGTGTAGGCAAGGACTTCATGACCAAAACACCAAAAGCAATGGCAACAAAAGCCAAAATAGACAAATGGGACCTAATCAAACTCCGCAGCTTCTGCACGGCAAAAGAAACAGTCAGTAGAGTGAATCGGCAACCAACGGAATGGGAAAAAATTTTTGCAGTCTACCCATCTGACAAGGGGCTGATAGCCAGAATTTACAAAGAACTAAAGCAGATCTACAAGAAAAAAAACAAACAAGCCTATTCAAAAATGGGCAAAGGATATGAACAGATACTTTACAAAAGAAGACATACGGGAGGCCAACAAACATATGAAAAAATGCTCATCATCACTGGTCATCAGAGAAATGCAAATCAAAACCACATTGAGATACCATCTCACACCAGTTAGAATGGCAATCATTAAAAAATCTGGAAACAACAGATGCTGGAGAGGATGTGGAGAAATAGGAACACTTTTACACTGTTGGTGGGAATGTAAATTAATTCAACCATTGTGGAAGACAGTGTGGCGATTCCTCAAGGACCTAAAAATAGAAATCCCATTCCCATTACTGGGTATATATCCAAAGGATTATAAATCATTCTACTACAAGGACACGTGCACACGAATGTTCATTGCAGCACTGTTTACAATAGCAAAGACCTGGAACCAACCCAAATGCCCATCGATGATAGACTGGACAGGGAAAATGTGGTACATATACACCATGGAATATTATGCAGCCATCAAAAACGATGAGTTCACATCCTTTGTAGGGACATGGATGAACCTGGAAACCATTATTCTCAGCAAACTGACACAAGAGCAGAAAATCAAACACCGTATATTCTCGCTCATAGGCGGGTGTTGAACAACGAGAACACATGGACACAGGGAGGGGAGCACTACACACTGGGATCCGTTTGGGGGCAATGGGGGAGTGGCGGGGGGGTGGGGAGGTGGGAAGAGATAGCATAGGGAGAAATGACAGATACAGGTGAGGGGACGGAAGGCAGCAAAGCACACTGCCATGTGTGTACCTATGCAACAATCTTGCATGTTCATCACATGTACCCCAAAACCTAAAATGCAATTAAAAAAAAAAAGAAAAAAAAAAAAGAACAGATTGCAATTTTATTTGTCTTCACCATCAATGTATTTTTCATGCAATGTAAACCATTACCTTAAAAACAATTGTGTTGTATACACAATTTAAAAATATATAACAATCAATTTAAATATTATTTTTTCCTGAAAATAGCTAAATTAGCTTATAGTTGAATTTTTACTTTTTGTTTCAAAGATTTTTCTCATAGCTGCATGATAGATGTCATCTCTGCAGTGCCCTGGTCTCATAAACATGAACTCTGTAACCTCCTGAACCATGGAGGAGAATGCTTGAGTCAATAGAACAGAGATTACTGGAATCAAAATCCACCATCTGAAGTCAAGGAAAAAACAATCTTACCAGCCAAAAGTTGGTTATAAAACAAATCAATCAATTTCAAACTGGCCCCATTTGTGGAAAGCTTTTCTTTAGTTTGTTATATACCAATGAAAATGCTATCCTACTGAAGTATCTTAAGTCTACCATGTAGTTTCTAGTAAGGAAGATGGTGAGAGTGAATCTGCTAAGATGTACACAGACCAAAAAACTAATAAACGGAGTTATACACAGATACCACTGCAATAAAACACCATGTTGTCAATCATATGGCCGTGCTTCCTTCTTTACACATTCTGAAACAGTCTTAAAGCCGAGTGGCCCTTAAAAGGACAAGTGTTAAAGAGACATGGGTATAGAGACAGGAAAGTAGAGCTGTCAACATCTGTAGTTTGAAGAACTAGTTATAAGTCAAGAACAAATGCAAGGTCAAAACACATTTCTATGGACTGGCTTTCATAGTTTCAGCAAATGTTCTCTCTCTCAGAAAATAAACATTGAACACATTTAAATATCACTTCCTAGATCTTAAAAGATAAAGTATGCAAACTTATTCAACAACACCTATCTTTTAAAAACATACAGACTGTTGCTTATTTAACATTAATGACTGATTACTCAAAAACTGGTGCATAGATCAAATTTTGCTAGTGCTTAAGCATCTGGTTCATAAGATTTGGCCATTAGAATCAGAGGTTCATTTCAGAAACAGATTTATTCATTAGAAAAAGACAAAAGATAGTCTGGCAGTCAGAGATAATTTTGGATATTAACATTTTTAAAATTTTCAAGTGTATATTCATGATCTCATATCAAAGAAACTCAAAATTACTCAGTTAATATTGACTGACTCTCACTCAGCCCAATGATCCTAAGAAAGAAGTCTCAAAAAAAAAAAAGACAGGTTTTTAATCTTTTTGGAGTTCTAGCATAAACCAACTGCCCACTATAAATTGAACACACAGCATTTTCCTATAGTTTGCTCCTTTTAGAGAATTGCTAGCATGTTGAAGAATAATGATTACATTGGTCACAACTCGCAATTATCTCTTGCTATCTTAAAACCCATGATACTAGTTTGAATCTATCTCTTCCTTTTTCCTTCACTTTCTCCATTCTTTCCTTCCTTCTCTCTCTCTCTCTTTTCTTCCTTCCTTAAGTGGAAATGTATCAAATGAGAATATTTGATGTTAGAAATCAAAGGAAAATCAACATTAAAATTGGTAACTGGTACTTGGTAATATCACTTGTGTTGTTAAATAACTATTGAGCAATTGTATTGTTATATTTTATGTGTAATATTGGGCCAAATAGGTTTGGTAGATCTGTCATTTAAATATATACTTGGATTATCATTTTCAGGCATGTGTTTATGTAAACATTTTAGGTAAATAGTCTCCATGATTCCAGTCAACTAATAAATATTGGAACACTGTATAAAACATGCTTTCAAAAATGTAGGGCCCTTCTTATTTACTCCTGATAAGATACTCACTAAATCTCTAAATATTGCCTCTCAGTTTATGATTATCTCTATGTTCCTGTCAAAACAAAACCTAAATTACTGTGTGTATAAGGAGGAGAATAGCAAGAGTACACAGAAATGATTGCATTTTGGAGTCTGCATTTTCTTTCCTCACTCCCTTCTCCACTATCCCCTACCAGAGCCAATATGCTGAAAAGTACATTGTTTGCTCTTTATTTGCCACTTATGTCTGACTAGCTTTCTTTACCTCTGAACCAGTGCTTTCTAGAAAATACAAGAACTGGGTA
Organism: Saimiri boliviensis; assembly: GCF_048565385.1. Lineage (NCBI taxonomy): Eukaryota > Metazoa > Chordata > Mammalia > Primates > Cebidae > Saimiri > Saimiri boliviensis. Next base: position 192,113,578 of record NC_133449.1, on the reverse strand, counting down.
CCCAATCATTTTGCCTAAGAACTGTGAAAAGAATTATTGAAGAGGTCCAGATAAAATGGCCAAACTATCACAGTACCCCTTAGACAAAGCTGTGCCCAGACATCACTGATTCCAGGAAATCATTGCTTGTTTTTCTATCTTAACAACATTGCCATTGATGCCTAAAGTGATGGAATAATAAAAAGCAAACAATCACAACTGCTACAATGAACTATTTTATCAAATGTGGAGATCACTAAATATCTTCCAATAATTATCTGCTCTGACCTCCAGAGTAATACAGTCGTTTCCGTGAAGCCACTGCCTAGACAAAGATGACAGTTCCCAGCTGCTCTGGCAGCTTGGTATAAAGATATGGACAGTTTCCACACTGGAATGGAAGCAGAAATGGCCTACACCACTTGCAAGATGGAACCTCAATAAAAAGATGTTGTACCTCCTCAACCAGATTTTCTAGGTAGCCTTTTACTACCTAGAAAGTCAATGAGAAGAGTGACCCTGGAAGAAAATCTGCTGAAGATGACAGAACCACTTTCAGTCTAGTCCCTCAATGACTAAGGAGAGCGGTGCCACCTGTCACAACACAATGAATTATTGCATGAAAGAGAGATAAACTTTCAGTAACTGAAAGTTCAGGCCCTTTCTTGTTATAACAACTAGAATTGTGTTTTCTAAAAAAGAAAAAAAGTAAATTGTTAAAAGCAATTTTAACACCAAATGCTTGCAAGGATGTGGTGCAACAGGATCTCTCATCACTGCTTGTGGGAATGTAAAATGGTACAGCCATTTTGAAAGACAAATTATTACAAAGCTTAACACATTCTTACCATATGATCCAGCAAGTTCACTTATTGATATTTACAAAAGTGAACCAAAAGCTTATTTCCATACAAAAACTTGAACACAGATGATTACAGCATTTTTATTCATAATTGTCAAATTTGGAAATAATCAAATTTACTCTCAAAATAGGAAGCAAATTTGCTGCTGAATGGATAAACTGTAGTAAATCCAATCACCTACTAAAAAACATCCTGGTTGCTCCCAGTATGTACTATAATATATCCATTCAATGAAATAGTATTCAACAATAAAAAGAAAGGAGCTATCATTTAGCTGAGAAAAAAGTCAAGAAAGCACTCCCGTTTACAGTAGCTATAAAATAAAAATATTCAAAATAAAATATATAGAAATAAATTTAGTCAAGGAAGTGAAAGACTACAAGGAAATCTACAAAACGCTTATGAAAGAAATTGAAGAGGACACAAACAAATGAAAAGAAATTCCATCATCATGAATCAGAAGAATTAATATTGTTAAAACTACCATACTGCCCAAAGCAATCTCTGAATTTAATACCATAGCTATATGCAGAATGAAACTGGACTCCTGTATTTCACCATATATAAAAATCTAATCAAATAGATAAATGACTTTTTAAAAAACTGAAAATATAAAATTACCAGAAGAAAACATTTCAGGGCATTGACTAGGCAAATCTAGGCAAAGATTTTATAGATAAGACCTGGAAAGAACAGGCAACAAACCAAAAATAGACAAATAGGACTATACTAAACCCAAAAGCTCCTTCAGAGCAAAGGAAACAATGGAGTAAATAGACAACCTGTTGAATGGGAGAAAATATTTGCAAAGTGTTCATCTGACAAGGGACTAATATCCAGAATATATAAAGAACTGAAACAACTTAATAGTAAAACAAAACAAAAACTAACAATCTCATCAAAAAGTGGGCAAAGGACGTGAATAGACATTTTTCAAAAGAAGACATAAAAATAGCCAGAAATATATTTGAAATGCTCAAAATCACTAATCATAAGGGAAATGCATTCCAAACCATTATGAAATATTATTTACCCCAGTTAGAATTACTACTGCAAAAAACAAATAAATAACATTCTGGTGAAGGTATAAAGAAAAGGAAACTGTTATATGCTCTTGGTGGGAATGCAAATTAGTACAACCATTATGGAAAACAGTAGGGAGATTTCTCAAACAACTAAAACTAGAACTACCATATGACCCAGCAGTCCCATCTTGAATATTTTTCCAAAGGAGAATAATATATCAGTATAGCAAAGGGATACCTGAACGCCCATGTTTATTGCAATACAATTCACAATAGCCAAGACATGGAATCAACCTAAGTTTCCATTAACAGATAAATGGCTAAAAAATGTATACACAATGGAATATGATTTAGCCATAAAAAGAATAAAATTACTGTTGATAGTGGTTCATGCCTGTAATCCTAGCACTTTACAGGACTGAGGCAGGAGGATCACTTGAGGTTGGGAGTTTGAGTGCAGCCTGGGCAACATAGTGAGGCCTCATCTCTACTAAATTGTTTTTTTAATTAGCTGGGCATGGTAGCACCATCCCTATAGTTCCAGTTACTCATGAGGCTGAGGCAGGAGGAGCCCAGGAGTTCAAGCCCATGAGTTCGAGGATGCAGTGAGCTGTAATTGTGCCATTGCACTGAAGTCTGGGCAAAAGTGAGACCTTGTCTAAATAATATAAAAGGATAAAATCATATAATTTGCAGCAATATGGATGGAACTGGAGGGAAGTATGTTAAGTGAAACAAGTTAGGCCTAGAAAAACCATATTGCATGTTCTCATCCATATGCAAGAGCTAAAAAGGTTGATCTTACAAAGGTAGTGACTAGAATGATAGACAACAGAGGCTGGGAAGAGCATTTGGTAAGGAAGGGGCATAAAAAGAGATTGGTTAGTAGGTAAAAACATACAGTTAGAGAGAAGGAACAAGTTCTAAAGTTCAAAAGCAGATTAGGGTTACTATATCTAACAATGTATAGTATATCTTAAAATAGAAGAGAGGATGTGAAATGATTCCAACACATAGAAAAGATACATATTTAAGGTGATAGAAACCCCAATACCCTAATTTGTTTGTTATATGGTCTGTGCATATAACAAAACATAACAGATATGTACCATAAATATGCACAAATATTTATCTCAATAAAAAAATAATAATTCAGAGAAACGCCCTTTACACACACACAATGAAGAAAATGAGCTATCATGACACAAGAAGACATGGAAGAACTAAAAATGCATATTGCTAAGTGAAAGAAGCCAATAAGGAAAGGATACATTACTATAAGCTTCCAACTATATGGCATTTTTGAAGAGATAAAACTCTAGAGACTACTCAAAGGTCAGTGGTTCTAGGGTTTCCAGGTAAGGGAGGAAGGAATGAATAGATAAAGAACAGGGGAAAAAAAAATAAAAAAAAAAAAAAATAAAAAAAATAAAAAAGAACAGGGGATATTTAGGCAGTAAAACTATTTTGTAAGATACTGTAGTAGCAGATATATGTCATTATACATTTGTAAAAATCCATAAAGTTATACCACAAAAAGTGGACCCTAATGAAAATCCATGGACGTTAGTTGATAAAAATCCAACAATGATTGTTCAAGAGTTGTAACAAATGGACCTTACTAATAGTAGATATAAGTAACACGAAAGTGCATGTGTGGTAGAAGAGTTGGGGTATGTGGGATTTTCTGTACTTTCTGCTAAATTTTCCTATAAATCTATAAGTATTCTAAGTCTATTAATTTCTTTTAAAATTTATGTTTGCTTTTATCCATAACCACACACACAACACACAGTCATGCACAGATGGCTGCCTGAGAAGGTGAGGAGCATAACAATGTTACTTAAATTGACAGAAAGAAGTGATGAAGGTTTAGATAGAAAGGAAGATTTAGATCCTTGAGGAATCGCCACACTGTCTTCCACAATGGTTGAACTAATTTACACTCCCACCAACATTGTAAAAGTGTTCCTATTTCTCCTTATCGTCTCCAACGTCTGTTGTCTCCAGATTTTTTAATAATCACCATTCTAACTGGTGTGAGATGGTATCTAATGTGGTTTTGATTTGCATTTTTCTTTTCTTTTTTTTTAAAAAAAAAAGAAAAAATAAGAAAGAAAGAGATAAGAAAAAAATAAAGAAAAAAAAATTTTAAAAAAAGAATGAAGGAGAGGAAGAAATAGGAAGACGAAGGGGGAGAGAGAACAGAAGTGTTGCTTTATTGCCCAGGCTAGAATGCAGTCTAAAAATGGGTATTGAAAGCCTCTTTTATACCAATAATTATGCTTAATAATGGAGACAGGAAAAAATGAGGGAAGAAAATAACAAACAAGCAGCCAACCAATATTTCATTTAAACCTGTAAGTAGCTGTGATGTGGTGCTAATAAAAGTGTGTATTTTGTGTATTTAAAGTGGAGAGTTCTATAAATGTTTATTAAGTTTACTTGTTCCCAGATCTGAGTTCAAGTCCTGGATATCCTTGTTAATTTTCTGTCTCGTTGATCAGTCTAATATTGATGTTGAAGTGTCCCACTATTATTGTGTGGGAGTCTAAGTCTCTTTATAAGTCTTATGTATCTGGGTGTTCCTGTATTGGGTATGTATATATTTAGGATTGTTAGCTCTTCTTGGTGCATTGATCCTTTTACCATTATATAATGTCCTTCTTTGCCTCTTTTGATCTTTGTTGCTTTGAAGTCTATTTTATCAGAGGTGAGAATTGCAACTTCTGCTTTTTATTTATTTATTTATTTTTGCTCTCCATTTGGTTGATAAATCTTTCTCCATCCCTTTGTTTTGAGTCTTTGTGTATTCTTGCATGTGAGATGGGTCTGGATGCAGCATACCAATGGGTTTTGGCTGTGTCTTTTGATTGGGGGATTTAGTCAAATTAACTTTAGGATTAATAATAATATATGTGAGTTTAATACTGCCACTTGATGTTAGCTGGCTGTTTTGCCCATTAGTTGATATAAATTCTTCATTATGTTGATGCTCTTTACTTTTTGGTATATTTTTGGAAAGGCTGATACTGGTTGTTCCTTTCTATGTGTAGTGCTTCTTTCAGAAGCTCTTTTAAAGCAGGCCTGGTCGTGACAAAATCTCTGAGTACTTGCTTGTTCACAAAAGATTTTATTTTTCCTTCACTTATGAAGCTTAGTTTGGCAGGATATAAAATTCTGGGTTGAAAGTTCTTTTCTTTAAGGATGTTAAATATTGGCCCCCATCCTCTTCTGGCTTGTAGGGTTTCTGCTGAGAGATCTGCTGTGAGTCTGATAGGCTTCCCTTTGTGGTTAACCTGACCTTTCTCTCTGGCTGCTCTTAGTATTTTCTCCTTCATTTCAACCCTGGTGAATCTGGCGATTATGTGCCTTGAGGTTGGTCTTCTTGAGGAATATCTTTGTGGTGTTCTCTGTATTACCTGGAATTGAATATTGTCCTGCCTTGCTAGGTTGGGAAAGTTTTCCTGAATAATATCCTGAAGAGTATTTTCTGGCTTGATTCATTCTCTTGTCACATTCAGGTCCACCTATCAAACGTAGATTAGGTCTTTTCACATAGTACCATATTTATTGGAGGCTTTGCTCATTCCCTTTTATCCTTTTTTGCTCTAATCTTGTCTTCTTGTTTTATATCATTAAATTGGTCTTCGACCACTGATATCCTGTCTTCTGCTTGATCAATTCGGCTGTTAAAACTTGTGCATACTTCGCAAAGTTCTTGTGTTTTTCAGCTCCATTAATTCACTTATATTCCTCTCTAAATTGTCTATTCTCATTAGCATTTCGTCAAACCTTTTTTCAAAGTTCTTAGTTTCTTTGCATTGGGTTAGAACAAGTTCTTTTAACTTACAGAAGTTTTTTGACATCCACCTTTGAAGCCTACTTCTGTTAATGGAACACACTCGTTCTCTGTCAGGCCTTATTCCATTGCTGATGAGTAACTGTGATCCCCTGTAGAGGGAGAGGCATTCTGATTTTGGGTATTCTCAGCTTTTTTGGGCTGATTTCTTATCTTTGTTATAAATTTATCCATTTATCCATCTGTCGTCTTTGTAATTACTGACTTTATAATTAGGTTTCTGAGTGGACGTTCAACTTGTTGATTCCCAGTGCCGGAATACGAGCAACCCACTGCGCCAGCTAAAACAGCAGCATTAAGATTGATGGTGCTTTTCTTACTCTGCACCAAGAACTGCCACGCCAAGGTGCCAGCAAAACCACCATGCCAGCCACAAGAGTTGTGCTGGTGACCCAAGGGGCTCCTCTGCTGGGAATCTCCTGGTCTGTGAGCAACAAAAATTCATCTGAAAGTGTGGCCTCCTCTCATTCTCTGTGCTTTCACTGGGAGCTACAATCCTGAGCTGCTATTGATCAGCCATCTTGGATCTCTCTCCAATTTGCATATCTCTAATGACCAGTGATGATGAGCATTTTTTCATATGTTTGTTGGCCTCATAAATGTCTTCTTTTGAAAAGCGTCTGTTCATATCCTTTGCCCACTTTCGAATGGGGTTGTTTTTTTCTTGTAAATCTGCTTTAGTTCTTTGTAGATTCTGGATATTAGCCCTTTGTCAGATGGGTAGATTGCAAAACTTTTTTTCCATTCGATTGCTTGCCAGTTCACTCTATTGATTGTTTCTTTTGCTCTGCAGAAGCTCTTAAGCTTAATTAGATCCCATTTATCTATTTTGGCTTCTGTTGCTATTGTTTTTGGTATATTAGTCATGAAGTCCTTGCCTATGCCTATGTCCTGAATAGTATTGCCTAGGTTTTCTTCTAGGGTTTTTATGGTGTTATGTTTAAATCTTTAATCCATCTGGAGTTAATTTTAGTATAAGATGTTTCTTATAGGAAAAGGTCCTGTTTCAGCTTTCTGCACATGGCTAGCCAGTTTTCCCAACACCATTTATTAAACAGGGAATCTTTCCCCATTGCTTTTGTTCAGGTTTGTCAAAGATCAGATGGTTGTAGATGTGTCGCATTACTTCCAAGGCCTCTGTTCTATTTCCTTGGTCTATAACTGTTTTGCTGTAACATGCTGTTTACAATGGCAAAGTCCTGAAACCAACCCAAATGCCCATTGATGATAGATTGGATAAAGACAATGTGGCACATATACACCATGGAATACTTTGTAGCCATAAAAAAAGATGAGTTCATGTCCTTTGTAGGGATATGGATAAATCTGGAAACCACCATTCTTAGCATACTGACACAAGAACAGAAAACCAAACATCACATGTTCTCACTTATAGGTGGGTGTTGAACGATGAGTACACATGGGCACAAGGAGGGGAATATCACATACTGGGGTCTGTTGGGGGGTTCAGGATAGGGGAAGGACAATGTGGGATGGGGAGGTTAGGGAGGGATACCATTGGGAGAAATTCCTTATGTAGGTTACTGGGGGATGGAGGCAGCAAACCACCATGGCATATGTGTACTTATGCAACAATCCTGCAAGATCTGCACATGTACCCTAGAAGAACTTAAAGTACAATAAAAAAATTTTTTTAAAAAAGAGAATATTTAGAACAGGACGTCATGGCTGGCATCTCATTTTAGCTATTATTATTTGCTCATGAAAGAGTAGCAAACTCCTAGCTACCACTAGGAGTGATACCACTAGGTCTCCCAGGATATCTGTATTTTCTATGATTTCTTCAAGTTTAATCACTCAAGCCCTGCACCAACAGCCTAAACCACATGCAAACATAATTCTTACTAAAACAATAGAAAGTAGAACCCTCACTTTCACAAACATGGCTTTTCATAGTTTCAAATTGTATAGCAAAAATCATCTGAGCAAACGTATAAGCTACTAGTGAGTTTCTGAATAACACTGAAATGCTTAGGAAAGCTGAGGAGTGTATATTTCCTTGACCTAACCAGCCTAAAAATGAAGTAGACTTTGTTAGTACTTGACCCAAATTGTCTGGTGCATACATAGTTTGTTAGCTTTATGATTTGTCTCAGTCTTGTGCAACATTCTAGGATTGGTTATAAATCAGTCATTTACTTTTTTTTTTTTTTGATTAGTAGTTTTCCACCAAGTTTTCAAACTTTATGGATGGTTGTTATAGTTGTTTTTAAAATAATTTTTAAAAAATATTTCTTTCATTTTTTTTAAGAAATCAGAGTGCATAGAATGAGTAGGTTCTTTTTTGTGATGTGGGTCAACAAAACTACTGTCTGAGAAGATAGCACAATTTCTATTTAACAAAACGTTAGCACAAGGACTTAAAAGAAATCACACATATGATAAATTCTCAGTATCATATAAAGCTACAATTATTTAGATGCAATCTCAGTATTTCCAAGGAACTTAAGATAATGTAAAGAGAAAGGGGGGAGGGAGGGAAGGAAAAAAGGAAGGGAGGACGGGATGGAAAGAATGAAGTATATAGAAGTATATACCACCACAAGGGGAATAAATAATACCTACTTTTAAATCAGAAATAAAACAAATGAAGCTCAGGTTGTTCTAAATGGTTTACATCACAAAGACAGATTTTAATATTGCTGGCTCACAGGAATAAGTATCACTGCTTCCAAAGTAGGTTGATAATAATATTCATTGATTATATTAGCCCAGTCACCATAAATGTGCTCTGGACTACTTCAATTATGCTGGCACTCTTTTAGTGCCTGATCAGCAAACCCAAAGATAACATTAGTCCAAAAAAGATATGAGATCAAAATGGTGGCCAATAAACTGGTGTCTAGTGGAACCAGAAGTATAGTTTAATAGGACTATAGAATACAATTTAATAGAACAACCAGAACAAATAGCATCTGAAATTTCAGCAAAACAACTCATTTGGTGTAGAAATTCCTCCAGAACAAATGCTAAACAGAAGAAACCAACTTGGTGTCATTCTGCAATGGATCAAGAAAGGATCATTTAAGCTAATTTTAAGATATTAACTATACTGTCAATGGTATGTATATTAGTTTGCCTTCTGTATCTGCTTACCACACCTATTATGCATCTGAATGAATTATTAGCTATAGACCCCTGTAGATTAATTTCCAGCACTGTCTCTAAGGAATATATGGATTTAAAGTCTAGAACTGGAAAACTGGTTTTGTTTTGTCTTTTGAGTATGGAGGCATCACTATCATCATTAATGATTTTATTGAGTAAATTAACAATATTTACAGAGATAAATGTAACTAAGGAATTTCCATTCAGAGGATAAATGGTAATTAATATATGCTCTAGAGTTAAAATGAACTACAAAGAAATATCATAGCCATTAATCAGGTTCACCTTCTTAAGTTAATTTATTCAACCACTTTGGATGTTCAATCATTAACAGAGTCATGTCCAATGAATGAGGACTTAGCAAGTAGGTGAGATCCCCAAAAATGTCTCAAAGAGCAAGTTGAAGTTTATTTTCCCACTAAATAGAAACATTTTATCTTTACTCAGGAAGAAATACAAACCTATTTCTGTCTTGAAAAATAAAACATATTACTGATACACGTACAACCATAGGTCCTGAGTTTAAGGTAATAAATATAAGCTTATGATATTTGCAGAATTTTCAAAAGAATAAGCTTTGTATCTGTATTTATGCACATATGCAAATATTTTGTGTAATGTAAACTCAATGAGTATTTAGTATTTTCTGGTTTTGCTTATTAATAATAATTATGTCTACCCATGATTTGAAAGAGCAACACCTTGAAGAATCATAATAAGGTCATAATTTCTAGTCCACTGCACAGATACCCTAAGGAAGTACAATTAACATACATTTCTGTACAAATTGTGTGAAATGTGTATCTGCAGCACTGCAGAAATGGCAGAGACCCAGGCTACTGACTGCTTGCTTCACTGCCTTTAATGCAAGTCATCTACCAAAGTAATAAGGTTGATGACAGAAAGCTTAATATTAATTTTATGTGACTCACTCAAACCTTTTTCTCATTAAAAAATGTTTTTGTTGTTTTAAACTAACAACACCTCGTCAGAGATACCACTCTTCGAGTTTATATACATGAAACTAGACTACTGGAGTAGGAAAAACTTTGCACTATCCAATATTAACCTTAGCCTAGAGCAAAACAATAAACCCTCTATGTGCTAAAGCCAAACTGCTTTTATGAAATGCAGCAACTGATTTCCTTTTCAACAATCAATTTTTATTATATTCCATAGTCAAGGGTTTTCAGGTAATTTAAAGATTATCTGCTATATGTATTCCTAGAAGAAAACTGATTCACTTCTAAAGCTAAGTGATTTTGAAACTATTTCTGTAAATGTATCTTTCAGTTTAAATCATCAGGAAAATAAAGTCCCTTTGCATTTTCATTGCTGATCATAGCCAAAACGTATGACAATGATGAAAGCTACTTTAATAGCAATGTAAATATACTAATTGTAATAGAAAACCATGGATATCAAATTAACTACATTGGAAAATAGATTTTTTTCTTCTCATAGTTGTGTTTGTGTCTTGATTCTTCCATTGTTTCCAACTGCCTTTTGTTCATGTCAAACTTAAATTTTCTTCTTTTTTCTATTCAGAAGTTTACTGTGTGTGAGGAGGAATCGGATCTGTGACATGCTTAAATAACTTCCATTTTCCACTCTTAATATACCAGTTTTACATCTTGTCCATTACAGCCTAAGACTGGGCAAGACCCCTCATGAATTGTTTCCTCTCTATAAGGCAATATCTGCTATGCTGACACTTCAGAAATTAGCTTCTTGTACACTGCCCTGAACTCAGAAGACAAACTTTTAATCTGAAAAAATGACCTACTTCCCTGGGGATGAGTGGTCGCTCACGAGACACTGAGCAGTTCTCTAGGCCTATGCTTGAACCTCTGCAACTCTTGTGCCCTCTCTTACCTGTCACTCATTTGCTTAAAAAAATTGAGAATAAAATTAGTTTTTAGAAAATCTTACTAGTAATTTAATATTGTAAAAGTGTTATTATTCTTGCCCTCTAATACCATTCAACATAGTGCCATTTCCCAAGTTACTGCAGTTCATTAGCTGAATAAAAGCCGCTCTGCTGGTATAAATTTTTTCAGATAAGTTCACCTTTTTCAAGGAGCAAATGAAAAGGGCAAAGCATGACAATTTCTCATTTTATAATGGGAAATTTATTCAAGACTTTTTTCCCCATTTATCACTGAAGACACATTACAATTAAATGCCTTCATTTGCACATAACTAGCCTACAAACCTTTTTTTAAATTCCCCAGGTATTTATGGTGTGTTTCTCTCTAGCTATTTTATGTTTCATTTTTACCCTCTTTACCTATTAAGCAACCTGACTCCGAACCTGAATTAAGTTTGTCAGTAATGACAAAAGGTCTGGTAAAGAATGGTTTTCATTAAGTCCTGCACGAGTAAGCAAAATAAAAATGAGAGAATAAAAGTTATTGAAAGAAAACTATGTATTTCTCCTCTCTGATAATCTAGATGCTGAGTAATCGAGTAATCTTTTTTTATGACAATGTTGACAGAAAATCAGAAATTGAAAATTATGAGAAAGAGATCTATTTCTAAATGCAACATTTCTGTCTGTGGTAGAAAACAACTTGTTCATTTTCCTTAAAACTTAAAATCCTATCATCTAAACAGTTCAGAAGTCTAGATGCACATGCTCCATAACATTGAATGCTTTCTCCTTTCATTCACACAGAAGTAGTGGGGTTTATTCATAGAATTAAAGGAAAATTGTCATGATATTTTCATTATGTTAATAATTACTATCTTTGAAGTTTTCCCTTAGAGATCTAGAACAGAAATCTATTTCCTTTTATATTTATTTCACTTAATAGCCTAAACCTTTCAATTTTACCATTCGTTTTCCCAAGATGAATTATGTGTACCAATGATTGTGCAATATAAAGATACAGTCTGGGATCTGAGAATGTAAAATCTAGTTCAGGGCTCTTTGACCTTGAATGAGATTAATAACATATTGTGTTTCCATCTTCTGAAATGTTCTGTACAAAAATAGATGTTATTATATATTTATCTATAAAGTTAAGGAGTTGAAGTAAATAATTTGTGAGTTTATTTCAATCTCAAATTCTGTGAACATTTGCTCAACTATAAATAGTACTGTTTCCATTTTTAACTAATTCCAAACCTATGCATCTACAAGACCAACTACCTTATGCAAATCACTAAATAGATGATATATTCTATATCACAGAGAATAGTCTGGATATTAATATTCAATGAGAGTGCAGAATCTGATTTGAATTTCTTCTTGATTATAAGAAGATGAAGGTTATTTTCATAGGTCATTACAAAGGTAATTTTCCCTAGATTTTCAATAAGGGCATGAATTTTACCTATGGGTTGATCTATAGGTCAACTCTCAAAAGGTAATGAGTACAAAAATTCATTTTCAAAGAGAAAATCTTTCAATTCTTAATTGCACAAGGTTAAGTTTTTCTTGCTGGTTTTTTTTTTTTTCTGTATTTCTAAGTTAAACCTGGTACCATTTGATCGGTGCTTGCAAACTTTTTTCAAACTGTAAAAGCCTTTTTCTTTTTTAAAAAAAAGTAAGAAACTCAAGTTGTGTAAAAGAATGGCAACCAAATGTGTGTGAGACAGACCACATATATCCCAGACAAATCTGCAGTCCAGAATCTTTTCCAAAGTTAATGTATATATAATTGGGTCAGTGATATTTAAAAGAGGATCTTCATAGGGAAAAACATCTTTTGTAGTGACTTGACTGTTTTCTCCCTCTCTATGAAAGATAGAAAAGAGACACACTTCTCATCATGTCACATTAAGGTTAGCTATAAATGCTTCAGGGGAACTATTTAGAGATTTTGGTCTTCATTTTCTGAAATTTTGAGGGGTATATGAACTAATGCCTGAGTTTCATCTGAGAAAACTAAAAAAGTTTAAAAAATTTGTATCTGACTCTCAAACAACAAAATCTAAAGAGCAATTCATGATTTGAACAATGCCTTTCTTTAGTGTTAGAGCCCAGAGTATGTAATTTGCAATGGGACTAATTTGTTCTTGCATTGGTACTCATTTGTTCTTGCATTGGTATCGAGTATTAGTCCAAAAGGAGGTGTGCGAGTTTTCTGTGGGGGGAAAAATGAAAATTATAGAAAGAGTAAGATAGCAGAAGACCTCAGTAGAAACACCTAGATGCCTATTATCAAATACCAAGATCTGAGAAATTAACCAAAAGATAACACCAGAAATAGTCAAATATAGAACCAGCCTCTTACTCAGTGCCCCTACAAGGAACCTATGAAGAACTATGAAAATGCCTCAGGAGAGTCAGCTTTAATATTCATCAGAGACAATTCAGAAGCTTCAACTTTAACCACCTTTACAACCAAATTTAGCAGTTTTATTAATATTTTAATTTTCATATTCTAAAAAGTGAATTGAAACTATGTATACAACTTTAAGTGGTATTAGGGCTGACATTTATTGTCTAGAAGAGAGCAGAAAAGTCATGAGATCAGCTAGAGTTACCATCTAGGAGCTAAGAAAGGAGATTATCCCACTGAACAAAAGAACAAAAAGGAATATATACAGGAAAAAAAAAAACCACCATAAACCACTGATTAATTTGGTCTCCCCAAATATTGTTAAGAACATACTTAAGAAGTAGTTGAATGAAATTAACAAGAAATGAAGACTTGCCATATAGTGTTTAATTGCATGTATATATTTTTAAGTTTTCCCCAAGAAAACATCAGTTGTATAGACTGTCAGTAATTATATTCAAATTAGAGAAATTAAACTAATGACATAATAAACAGACTTTGTGCCTGACTTCACATTCAATAGTGTTAAGTCATTTATTTTAAGTAACAAAGAATTATGAAGTGTATTTGTACAAAATATGTTTTATATAAACCAAATTATTGTCATTACTTTTTTCCTCTTTAAATTCAAACTTAATCTGATTTCTGTATTTTTTTCTGAAAAAGAGTTGTAAATAGAACAAAGAAAAAAAAATCAAAAGAAGAAAAACAACAAAAACGCTCAACCAGATGGTTTTGCAATTTGTCTAAGGATGATTTCACTGAAAATATTAGTTATTTATGGCTTTGAATAAACAAGATCTAATTAAGAAAAGATTAAGTTTCAGCAGCCTACAATGACAGAACTGGAGGTCAAAGTTACACTAATTACTTATATGTGGACTTAGGCTCTTTAGATGTTATCTGGTTTGTAAGCTTAAGGGAGATGAAGAGAAGACTAGCACCTGGTAAAATGTTAGCATCTGCATAAATGTTACCAAAAGCAGCTATCAATATTGAGTTAGCCCCATTTACTAGACAAACTTCCACAAGGAATATACACTCAAATGCACAAAGGTACATATGAACACATAAATACATGTACTAGAAGAGAGATTCTCCTGGAACAATATCTATATTTATTCAGGGAAGGGGCTGCATCAGTATTTCAGTATTTCAGGTTCAGCAGGAACACTTTATTTCTTCATTTAATGTTTCCCTGCATTTATTTTAATTCCATATTTATTTGAAGGAAGAAATATCTGTTAGGTTTCAATTCACTTGCCATGAATTAATCAAATGTTATTTTAAATATTTTTCTAGGTATTTAAAGTTACGAGTAACTGAAAGTTTTCTCTGTCTTTATTACTTTTTTTTATAATTGAAAATTACACTTTGGTATAAAGAAGCAAACTTGAATCTCAAAATTTAGGTTCAGACTAACCAATAAGGCAGTTCAAACAGAACATCTGTTTTCTAGGGCATTATTACAGTACAAGAATTTATTCTCTATTAGGTTAACTAAAGATAATGTATACTTCCAAAATGTTGGAACAGATAATGAGACTATAGATTTAATGGTTTAGCAAAGATGTTATAATCTAGCTGGTAACATGCATTGTAAATTGGTAAAATATTTGGGTACTCTGCACACTGATGAGCTTACAGCCCCTGTGGAGGCATTGCAATCTGTTGTGCAACACAGAGTTGGTATTTGCAAAAGAGTTTTTTCCTCTCTTTTAAAAAAAAATGTCAGTTTTATAAACCCAAGAAGCCCTGAATCCAAACACTAAGTCCATAAAAATAATGATTCTGTTGACAACTTTTAGCGATGAATTTCTAAATAAAATTCAAATGCATCTGCTTTCTAAAGGATATGAAGGTGTTTCCATTATTTTATGCTTATTAAGTTACAATAGCAATCATCAAATGCTACAGGGAAGTAGCATAACTGACTATATGATAGGTTATTAGGTCATTATTTCATTATTTCTGCTACAAAATGTTTAAAGACAAACATTCCTGCCACAAATTTAATCCCTCTTTCAGAATATGTGAACTCTGAGGTCACAGACTGGTACCCTGTATGCAAAATTCATTCCCAAAGATAATTTTGGTGGCCTCCATGGTAGGATGAAATAGTTGATTTGTTACTGACATTTAAAAATTGTGATTTTTTTCAAAAGTTAGATTTTCAAACTTTTTGAAGAATTGAAAGGTCTGGCAATATGTGGGTTGGCATTGCCTTAGGACAATAAGCAGAAACTGAGCATGACCCCTCCTTTATAAGGTTATTCACTCTCCACCAGATTACAGTCACCACCATTCCCTATTTTCTTTCAAGTTTAAAGGTAAATTACAAAGCTTCTGCATTTTTTTCAGCTTAGAAACCTCTTTTTTTTTACTCATTTCTATTACTACCTACTCCCTATAAGGGGTATTTAAGACTTTGCTTTATTTATTCAATCTCTTCCGTAAAATCTATCCAACCTTCTATGACCATTTAATGTTTTCACTGCTCATTCATAAAATCTTTACATTGGCTGACCTGCACTATCATGCATGTTATAATCTCTTCCCCAATGGACTGTAAGCATTAGGAGAAGTGAAATTGTACTTTATAAGGTATGTGCATAACTTTCAAAGGTTCTTGAAAATATACTTGATTCCTAATAAATGTTTTGATGATTGCATTATTGGAGGTACTGTTAGTAGAGAAACTTGAATTCTGCTTCAGTCACTGTCTACCAATTTTTTCACAGGCTTGAGGTGATATGAATATGAATACTATACAGAAACATGGGGACTTCAGGAAAGAAACAGGTAGAGTGGAGTAATGCTCATTTAAAAACATAAAATATATTTAAACTGCACATACATTACAATCTTTAAAATAATGAGACTATTTCAAATGTCTAAAATAAAATTGATGTTCTATGACCTTAGATATTTACATGGAAAACTTCATCAATTGCATTTCCACATCCTGTCATGTTCAAAGTTAATCGTACTAGACTTGCCCTCCATTCTAAACAGTGGTAGAAACAGAGAGTATATATGAAGCAAATGTCTTACGGCACTAAACAACAGGCAATATAGGACTATAATTCTTGAGAAAAATACAAAGGACACAAAGTAGATTCCCACAGAGTCTCTGCAAGAAAGCCACTTCTTGTTATGTAACAAAGAGGCAAAGCCCAGACAGTCCCTTGATCCACTGACCTAAGGAAACAAATCAGAGATTATGACTGTGATTGGGGTGGTTGCTCAACCTACCAGGAGGCCATGGAAGTGACATAATAAACTCATCACAAATCTGACTGAGCACTAAGGTATACATGATTGTGAGAGAGCTCAAGAAAACCCAGCAAAAATGAAAGCCAGGGAAGTCTTGATAAATTACATCAACATACATAACCTGGTAGCAGAAAGGAAAATCATTATGGATTTAAACTGTCTGAGCACAAATAACCACTGGGAATCAGCGAATGACACAGACGCAGGGGATATTTATATACAATGAGGCAGGAAAATAAAATTGAGCAGAGATATCAGTGGCTACACATCATTATGGGAAGATAGATTCTTTAAGTCAAAGTAAGTTAATAAAAGCAAAACTGGCTGGGCATGGTGGCTCATACCTGTAATCCCAGCACTTTGGAAGGCCAAGGTGGGCAGGTCACCTGAGGTCAAGAGTTTGAGACCAGCTTGGCCAACATGGTGAAACCTTATTTTCACTAAAAATTTAAAAAAAAAAAAAAATTAGCCGGGTGTGGTGGCACACACCTGTAGTCCCAGCTACTCGGGAGGATGAAGCAGAACAGCTTGAACACAGGAGGTGGAGGTTGTGGTTAGCTGAGATCATGCCACTGCACTCCAGCCTGGGCGACAGAGGGACACTCTGTCTCAACAAACAAACAAAAACAAACAAAAAACAGGAATAAAAATTTGAGAGAAAAGAGAGTCTAGATTTTCTACAATATGCTATCAACAAGGACAAGTTTTCAACCAAATGGTAATAAATGTGACTGATACACAAACTCAATAATCAAAGTAGTGTAGTTGATAGGAACTGATTTTACACTCAGTTCAGTACAATCAGTTAGGGTGAACCCAGATGTTGAATTTAGAAATGAAATTCAGAGCAGATATTCCAAATATGTTAAAAGAACACACTATTAGGCCAAACATGGTGACTCACATCTGCAATCCCAGCACCTTGAGAGAGCAAAGCAGGAAGAGCTATTGAGGCTAGGAGTTTGAAAACAGTTGGGCAAGGTATCAAGACCCTATCTTTAATGAAAACTTTATTTTTAATTAGTTGGGCATGGTGGCAAATGTCTGTGGTCCTAGTTACTCAGAAGGCTAAGGGAGGAGGATTGTTTTAGCCCAAGAGTTTGAGGTTATTGATCTGTGATGATGGGACTGCAATCCTGACTAGGTAATAAACTGAGACTCAGTATCTAAAAAATAAAAACAAAAAAGAACATGTGATCATTAAGCCAACAAATAAAGTATCTAACTGAAAAATTGAAACTGTTAACAAAAGAAATTTAAAGAGATTAAAAGGATAATAAGTGAAAATTTCACTAGATGAGCTCAATAGCAGATTCGAGATGGCAGATGTAAGAAACAATAACTCAAGTAGAAATAAGTAGAATTATTCCATCCCAAAATAATGAAAAAAATCTTGAAAGTGGCAAGAAAAAGCACGACACATCACATACTTAATGATGCGAATATGCTTAACATGGTTAGTCATTAGGGAAATGAAAATTAAAACCACAATACCAGTAAACCCCACTAGAGAAACCCAAATTAAAAAGAATAACAATACCAAGTGCTGGCAAGAAATTGGAAAACCTGTAACCCATTAAATGATATTTGGAATGGAAAATGGAAAATGGTGTAGTCACTTTGGAGCACATTACAGAATTTTTGTTTAACTAAACACCTAATGTACAGCTAGATATTCCCCTCCTAGATATCCCTAGGTATTATCATTACCCAAGAGAAATAAAAATATTGTTCACACAAAATCTCATATATGAGTATTAATAGCAGAGATATTCATAATAGCTAAACTTTAGAACCAATCAAAGCATCCATAAAAAGGTGAATGGATAAACATGCTGTAGTACACTTAGCAATGAAATACTACTATTCATCAGTAAGAAACAGTAAACTATGGATCCTCCCAATAATATGGAAGAATGTCAAAAACATGTTTAGTGAAAGAAACTAAACATTAAAAACCCTACATAAGATTCTATTTATATGAAATTTCTAAAAAGACAAAGATATAGTAACAGAAAATAAATTAGTTATCTGAGTTCGGGAATGAGGCAGGATATTAATTACAAAGGGATATGAAGGAAGTTTTCATGTTAATGGAAGTATTCTAAGTCTGGATTGAAGTGAATGCTGTACAACTATGTAAACTTACTAACATTTTTTGAACTGTACATTTTTAATGAGTGATTTGTATGGCATATATATTATTCATCAACAAAACTGTTAAATTCATCTCTAAGATAAAAAAAGTTTTAAAAATATGTCTATACCTAATAAAAGAGCTTCAAAGTTCCTGAAACCTATACTGACAGCCATAAAGGGAGAAAAAGCAAATAATACATTCTTCATTTGAGATATTAACACCTCTTGTCCATATTGACAGATTTGGTATAGAAAATGATCAGTGGGAATATACAAGATTTGACAGGAATGTTGATTACATGGTCAATATATTTGTCAAATTTGAATTGTACATTCTGGATCTGTTCATTTCTCTACATGGTAAAATCTGAACCATTTAATAATGCAATGGAAGTAAATAAAAAGAACTGGACTAAAGGTGATCATTAGATAGGTGTATCAGTGACAGAGGGTAACAGGTCACAAGGTAGAAAAAAAGCAAATTGAACCCAGATCATGACTGTTAAGTTTCTAAGGTAATCTTATTTGTCATACTTTCTTGCCCTTCATAAAATCCTTATATAATTGAAAGCATTTATGGCACTAACAAAATTTTTATGATTGAATATCCTTATTTGAAAAAGATCGCTGGATAAGATGACTGATTTGATTTGAAAAATAAACCCAAGTTTCAGATTACAAGACGACCATAAACCATTTTACTAACTGAACCCAGTATATTCAATTGGTAGGCTGGTAAACTGGAAAACATTTTTGAAGCACAAAACTAAAAAAATATCAAAGAGAAAACAGTTAAGAACCCCAATAAAAACTGTAAAACTAATACCAATAGAAAAATAATTGCCCATTATTGAAAATACATTAATCTCAAGAATAATCAAGGGCCGGGCACGGTGGCTCAAGCCTGTAATCCCAGCACTTTGGGAGACCGAGGCGGGTGGATCATGAGGTCAAGAGATCGAGACCATCCTGGTCAATATGGTGAAACCCAGTCTCTACTAAAAAAAAAAATAAATAAATAAAAATAAAAATAAATAAAAAAAATTAGCTGGGCATGGTGGCCTGTGCCTGTAATCCCAGCTACTCAGGAGGCTGAGGCAGGAGAATTGCCTGAACCCGGGAGGCGGAGGTTGCAGTGAGCCAAGATCGCGTCATTGCACTCCAGCCTGGGTAACAAGAGTGAAACTCCATCTCAAAAATAAATAAATAAATAAAAATAAATAAAAATAAAATAATCAAAATAAAAAATATAATTGCATGACACTGAGATAGTTATTTTGTATTTGTTATTATCTACAGTTTTTTTGTTTTTTTTTTTTTTTGAATTGTATTTAAACACAGAGGCTTTGTGTTTCTCAGGGTTCTAGAAGCAGAGTTGTTGAAGGAAATTTAATAAAAGGACCGTTTACAAAAGGTATGGGCAGAGTTCAGCAATAGCAACAAAGAAAAAGAGTTCTATAATGGGAACAGTAGGAGCCATTGCCACATCAAAGTTGGTAGGAGCAAAAGAAGTAAGAAGTAGCCAAAACCCCTAAGGAGAAAGGAGACCAGCAAGACAAAGATCACCTTACAGGTGTTGTGGGCTTTATTCCATAGCCCTTTCAATCCAGGAGGGAGAAACAAAAGAGAATAAATATCCTTACCTCACTTTCTTCCTTCCACTGATTTCCAGTGGGAGTTTTCCTTTGACTGAACTCCACTAGAAGCCAGAGGGGAATGGAGGTTCATACAGGACAGACTTCCAGGGCACAAAATGGCATGAAACAAAGTAGGAGGTGGATGCCAAGGGACAAACATCAAATAAATGGCACAGGTGCACTCCTGCAGGGGGAGTAGATGTAATTTTGAGAAACTTTCATCAGGTACTTTGGCAATGCGCATTAAGAACCTCAAAAATATCATTCTCTTTGGCTTAGTATTTATATTCCTTGGGGATTCATCCTATGGAAACAGAAGAGTGTAACTATTTATCTACAATTATGCTAATTGAATAATTATTTATTGTAAAAAAATTGAAATATTTTAGCATTAAGTATGAATGAAAATATCATTAGATATGTAAGCTCTGTAAAAAAAAATATCTAATGACATGAGAAACCACTTACAAAAATTGTTAAATTTACAAAGGAGGAAATATAATTATCTAGATAGTATAACAGCACCATGTGGGTAAGAGTTTGACTGTTCACTTTTGTATCTTCAGCATCTAGAACAGTGCCTAGTAATAGTATTTGCTATGTGCAAATAGATATTCATAAGAAAAAAAACTAAAGAAAATATAGAAAAACATTCACAGGATCGCTCCCTGAATGGTAGACTTGAGGGTGATGTTACTGTACCATATACTTTTAAAATTATCTTTTCATATTAAAAAAGACATCGTTAAAAATATTTTCTAATTTTGAAGTGCCTTTTTAGGGACCGTATAAAAGCCTATAGGATTCTGACAGATTTGAGCTGTTTCATTCTGTTGAGGTCCATCACTGTCAGTGGGAAACCCCTAGGGAAGTCTAGAGATTAAGAATAAAATCTCAGGAAATATAATTTTAAATTTCACTCATACTTCTAGCAGCACTGGGAGCAACTGTAAGACTTGCACTCTTTTGATCATTGTAATTCAACATGTTCCCTGGGGCTGTTCTGAGCCATCTTCTGTGGTGATAGAAGTCTTAGCCTTGAGTCTATTTTCCATAAAAAATCTAACACAGTTCACAACGATGGAAGTGAACTACCTTTTAGAAGAGTTAAGGATTGTTAATGGAAACATTATAAATACTGTCAAGGATAAAGGTTAGGAACTTCAAAGGGTCATAAAAACCAAGTGCAAATTCTTCATTTTGCCAGATTTGGACAATGAGGCTTAAAAGCATTCAGCAACTTGCCCTAGTTTCATGGTACAGATAACAAAAGCTGTCTTCTGAGTCCTGATCTCATGTTTTAGCATTTTTGGTACATAAAAATTAGTTTCAATAAAACAGTTCAAATCCCATACCATGCTGATCTGATTGAAACAAAAGAGTTACATAATAGTGAAAGAACTGACCTGAATTGACCATTTACAATTCATTTGCTCTATGCATGTGTGCTAATTCAAATTAATGTGTATATATTTTTAGATTGCCAGTTTCAAACTGTGCATGGGAGTTTGGTGTGTCCTCTGTAATACCTGATGGATCAAGGGGAAGCTGTATTAACCTAGGTCCAACCAGGAGAAAGAAACCACATAGTGATTCAAGTAAGGGAATTTTAATATAATAAATCATTAAAGTATGATTACCTGTAACATGTAGAAAGAACCCTGAAAGGGCACGGTATGTCAGAAGTATCTAAAGAAGGGCAAATTTAGAAAGGAGGTGTTCTTTCCAAGGGTGAGGTTCAGACTGCATTGGAGAAGGCATGGCTGTAGCCTACTGATTGTCAGTGAGGTTCATTGAGGTGCCCAAATCAGAGCTGGACCACAGTAATTAGGCAAGCAAGAAACAACCCTCTGAAACACAGGTGAGCCACAGCTGGTGGAAAATACACTACTGGGTAATGGTGCAGCTGCTGGAACTAACAAGAGAAGCTCTGTCCTTCTCCAATACCCCTCCAATGCCCTCTACTGACAAAGCTTAACATTGTGCTCACTGTAAAGAAGAACAGTTTAAAGGAATTCCATCACTTTTGCAGAGCAGGTATTAAAAAATAACTTTAGACCTAAGAAGGAATAAATTGATAATTGGAAAAGGAGGCCTACAAGATCAGGCTCTGGGTCCCCAGGTCCAACAGAGAAATTCTGTTCTTTCGTGTTTAGTAAAGAGTGGTTCCCACCACAATTTATTTGAAAGCCAAAAACACTGAAAGACATTGCAAAGGGAGTCAAGATGGACAATGAGACACAACTCTGGTGCACAACACCCAGCGAGAGAGATGCAGAAATCCAGAGATTGCCTAGATCCTACTGAGGTACCAGGTACATTTCAATGGGTCTGGTCCTATGGTGAGCAAAGTCCAGGAAGGGCAGACCAAGGCGGTGGGAGGAGGGTGTTGCTTCAAACAGAAAGTGCATCTGACTGGTGAGTCAGAGGCTCCCTTTCTGGCATTCCAGTCCAGATACAGCGCTTCCCCCAAAGCCTCAGCAATACAGAGAACAGGGGATCTTTGCCAGTCAAGCACTGGGATTATAAGCACAGAGTTAAATAATAATCCAGGATGGTGTCCCAGATTGATGTACAGATCTAAGCAAACCCATAAGCCCACAAGCCGGCTGGCAGAGCCTGTGGACAAGCTATCACCCCTTCCCTCTGCCCAGAGAAAGAGGGAGCTGAAGGCAGGAGGACAGATGGAGCAGCTGGGTGGGCTCCTCCCCCCGACCAGAGAGAGGACGCTGAAAATGGAGAGACAAGCAGTGCGGCTGGGCAGGTCCCTACCCTCCCCCACAAGCCCTAGAGGGCTGAAGCACTAACTCTAGTGGATTGCGCAGCCAGTGCCACAGTCTGAGCTGAATGCTGAATGATCCAGCCCTGTGGAGGAAGGTCATAGCCCACCATTAAAGGGGTGGGACTAGGCCTCAGGTTTTAACAAAAAACACAGGAAGCCTACATAGCAAAGGGATGCTGCTCTTGATTACCCAGCAGCACCTGCTGGTCAGTGGAAGAGGTGGGCCTAATCTCCCAGTGTAAACAAAAAAGACACAGGAAGCTTACCTAGCAACCTGAAGGAGTCCATAGAAACCAAGTAGCACCTCCACAGGCATACAAGCACCTCATCAAGCAGCTCCCTGAGTTCACAGTCAGGAAAATCCACAAAGATGGGAAAAAAACAGTGCAAGAAAGATGAAACCATCAAAGACCAGAACACCTCTTCTCCTTCAAGGGATCACAACTCCTCAATAACACAGGAACACAACATGACTGAGAAACAGTGTGACGAATTGACAGAAAAGGGCTTCAGAAGGTGGATAATAACAAACTTTTCTGAGCTAAACAAACACGTTCTAACACGATGCAAAGAAATCAAAAACGGTGAAAAAAGGTTAGACGAAATGCTAACTAGAATAAGCAGCTTACAGAAGAACGTAAAAGACTTGATGGAGTTGAAAAACACAGCACGAGAAATACATGAAGCAAACACAAGTTTTAATAGCCAAATCAATCAAGCAGAAGGAAGGATATCAGAGACTGAAGACCAACTCAATGAAATAAAAAGAGAAGGAAAGACACGAGAAAAAAGAGTGAAAAGAAATGAACAAAGCCTCCAAGAAATATGGAATTACGTGAAAAGACCTAATCTACACTTGATTGGTGTACCTGAATATGATAGGGAGAATGAATCCAACCTGGAAAACAGACTCCAGGATATTATCCAGGAGAACATCCCAAGCCTAACAAGGAAATCCAAAATTCAAATCTGAGAAATACAGAGAACTCCACAAAGATATTCCTCAACAAGAGCAACCTCAACGCACAAACTCATCAGAACCAGGGTTCAAATGAAGGAAAAAATACTAAGGGCAGCCAGAGAGAAAGGTCAGTTCACCGACAGAGGGAAGCCAGTCAGTCTCACAGCAGATCTCTTGGCAGAAACCCTACAAGCCAGAAGAGAGTGGAGGCCAATATTCAACATCCTTAAAGAAAAGAAATTTCAACCCAGAATCTCATATCCAGCCAAATTAAGCTTCATAAGTGAAGAAGAAACAAAATCTTTATGGACAAGCAATTACTGAGAGATTTTGTCATCACCAGACCTGCCCTACAAGAGCTCCTGAAAGAAACACTAAGCATGGAAAGGAACAAATACCAGCCACTGCAAAAGCACACCAAATGGCAAAGACCAAAAATTCAATGAAGAAAATGAGACAGATAATGGGCAAGAAAACCAGCCAGTAACAAAATGGCAGGATCAAATTCACACATAACAATATTAACATTGAATGTAAATGGTCTAAATGCCCCAATCAAAAGACACAGACTGCCAAACTGGATAAAAAATCAAGACCCATTGGTGTGCTATATTCAGGAAACCCATCTCATGTGCAAGGACACACATAGGCTCAAAATAAAGGGATGGAGGAAGTTTTACCAAGAAAATGGAGAACAAAAAAAAAAAAAAAAAAGCAGAGGTTGCAATCCTAGTCTCTGATTAAACAGACATCAAACCAACAAAGATAAAAAGAGACAAAGAAGGGCATTATATAATGGTAAAAGGATCAATCCAACAAGAAAAGCTAACTATCATAAATATATACACACCCAACGCAGGAGCCCCCAGATACATAAAGCAAGTTCTTAATGACCTAAAATGAGATTTAGACTCCCACACAATAATAGTGGGAGACTTCAACACTCCACTGTCAATGTTAGACAGATCAATGAGACAGAAAATTAACAAGGACATCCAGGACTTGAATGCAGAGCCAGACCAAGCAGATCTAATAGGCATATACAGAACACTCCACCCCTAATCCACAGAATATACATTTTTCTAAGCACCACATCACACTTACTCAAAAATTGACCACATCAGTGGAAACAAATCTCCTCAGCAAATACAAAAGAACAGAAATTATAACAGTCTATCAGACCACAGTACGATTAAATTAGAACTCAGGATTAAGAAACACACTGAAATCTGCACAACCACTTGGAAACTGAACAACTTGCTTCTGAGTGTCAAGTGGATAAACAATGAAATGAAGGCAGAAATAAAGATGTTCTTTGAAACAAATCAGAATGATGACACAACCTACCAGAATCTCTAGGACACCTTTAAAGCAGTGTCGAGAGGGAAATTTATAGCAATAAATTCCCACATGAGAAACAAGGAAAAATCTAAGATTGACACCCTATCATCAAAATTGAAAGAGCTAGAGAAGGAATACTAAAAAAACTCAAAAGCTAGGAGAAGACAAGAAATATCTAAGATCAGAGCTGAACTGAAGGAGATAGAGACACAAAGTACCCTTCAAAAAATCAATGAATCCAGGAGCTGGTTTTTTGAAAAGATCAACAAAATAGACTGCTAGCCAGGCTAATAAAAAAGAAAAGGAAGAAGAATCAAATAGATGCAATAAAAAAAGATAAAGGGGGTATCACCACTGATCATACAGAAATACAAACTATCATCAGAGATTACTACAAACAGCTCTATGCACATAAACCAGTTAACCAGTAAGAAATGGATAAATTTCTGGACACTTAACTACACCAAGACTAAACCAAGAGGAAGTTGAAATCCTGAATAGACCAGTAACAAGGGCTGGAGTAGAGGTAGAAATCAATAGCCTCCGAGCCAAAAAGTGCAGGTCTAGATGGGTTGACAGCTGAATTCTACCAGACGTACAAAGAAGAGCTGGTCCCATTCCTTCTGAATCTATATAAAACAATACAAAAAGAGGGAATCCTCCCTAACACATTTTATGAGACCAACATCATCCTGATACCAAAACCAGGCAGATACTCAACTAAAAAAGAAAACTTGCAGCCAATATCCATGATGAACATTAATGCAAAAATCTTCAATAAAATACTGGCAAATCACATGCAACAGCACATCAAAAAGCTTATTCATCATTATCAAGTAGGCTTCATCTCGGGGATGCAAGGCTGGTTCAACATAAGCAAGTCCCTAAATGTAATTCATCACATAAACAGAAACAAAGACAAAATCCACATGGCTATCTCAATAGATACAGAGAAGGCCTTCCACAAAATTCAACAGCACTTCGTGCTAAAAACTCTCAATAAACTAGGTATCAACAAAACATGTCATAAAACGATAAAAGCCATATATGACAAACCTACAGCCAATATCATACAGAATGGGCAAATGGTGGAAGAATTCCCTTTGAAATCAGGCAGTAGACAAGGATGCCCTCTATCACCAGTCCTATTTAATATGGTATTGGAAGTTCTAGACATAGAAATCAGGCAAGAAAAAGAAATAAAGCGTATTCAATTAGGAAAGGAGGAAGTCAAACTGTCTCTATTTGCAGATGACATGATTGCACATTTGGAAGACCCCATTGTCTCAGCCCAAAATCTTCTCAAACTGATAAGCAACTTCAGCAAAGTCTCAGGATACAAAATGTGCAGAAATCCAGCATTCCTATATATCAATAGCAGACAGACAGAGAACCAAATCAAGAATGGACTGCCATTCACAATTGCTACAAAGAGAATAAAATACCCAAGAATACAACTAACAAAGGATGTAAAGGATCTCTTCAAGGAGAACTACAAACCACTGCTCAATGAAATAAGAGATGACACAAACAGATGGAGAAACATTCCATGCTCATAGTTAGGAAGAATCAATATCATGAAAATGGCCACACTGCCCAAAGTAATTTACAGATTCAATGTTATCCCTATCATGCTACCAATGACCTTCTTCACAGAACTGAAAAAAAAAAAAAAAAAAAAAAACACTTTAAACTTCCTATGTAATCACAAGACAACCCACATAGCAAAGACAATCCTAAGCAAAAAGAACAAAGCCAGAGGCATCACACTTCCCAACTTCAAACTATACTACAAGGCTACAGTAATCAAAACAGCATAGTACTGGTACCAAAACAAAGATATAGACCAATGGAACAGAACAGAGGCCTCAGAAGCAACACCACATATTGACAACCATCTGGTCTTTGACAAACCTGACAAAAATAAGCAATGGGGAAAGGACTCCATGTTTAATAAATGGTGTTGGAAAAACTGGCTAGCACTGTGCAGAAAGCAGAAACTGGACTCCTTCCTGTCACCTTACACTAAAATTAACTCCAGGTGGATTAAAGATTTAAACATAAAACCTAACACCATAAAAACACTAGAAGAAAACATACGCAAAACTATCCAGGACATAGGTATAGGCAGGGACTTCATGACTAAAACACCCAAAACAAGGGCAACAAAAGCCAAGATAGATAAATGGGATCTAATTAAACTTCAGAGCTTCTGTACAGAAAAATAATCATTAGAGCAAACTGGCAACCAACAGAATGGGAAAAAATATTTGCAGTCTACACATCTGACAAAGGGCTAATATCCAGAATCTGCAAAGAACTAAAGCAGTTTTACAAGAAAAACACAAACAAACTCATTCAAAAGTAGGTGATGGATATAAACATTTTGCAAAAGAAGATAGATATGAGGCCAAGAAACATGAAAAAATGCTCATCATCACTGGTCCTTAGAGAAATACAAATCAAAACCACAATGAGATACCATCTCATGCCAGTTAGAATGGCGATCATGAAAAAGTCTGGGGACAACAGATGCCGGAGAGGATGTGGAGAAATAGGAACATTCTTACACAGTTGGTGGGAGTGTAAATTAGTTCAATCATTGTGGACGACAGTGTGGCGATTTCTCAAGGGTCTAGAAATAGAAATTCCATTTGACCCAGCAATCCCATTACTAGATATATACCCAAAGAACTATAAATCATTTTACTATAAAGACACATGCACACATATGTTCACTGCAGCCCTGTTTACAATAGCAAAGACCTGCAACCAACCGAAATGCCCATCAATAATAGACTGGACAAAGAAAATGTGGCACATATACACCATGGAATACTATGCAGCCATAAAAAGCGATGAGTTTGTGTCCTTTGTAGGGACATGGATGAATCTGGAAACCATCATTCTCAGCTAACTGACACAAGAACAGAAAACTAAACACCACATGTTCTCACTTACAGGCGGGTGTTGAACAAGAAGAACACAGGGACTCAGGGAGAGGAGCATCACACCCTGGGAACAGTTGGGGAAAAGGCTAGGGGAGGGACAGTGGGGGGTGGGAAGGGTGGGAGGAATAACATGAGGAGAAATACTGCTGGATATAGTATGCATCTATGCAACAATGCTGCATGACCTGCACATGTACCCCAGAACCTAAAGTAAAATTTAAAAAGAAAGACATTACAGAAGAAAAGACATGGCAACATTTTATTTTAGACATAAATGAAAATCATTAAAAAATAAAAATATTAGTGACTTTGAAAAATTCTTACTATATAATTGTACAGATTAAAGAAGGAAAGAGGGTTACAGACAGGGCTCTAGAAAACAAGAGTAGTGCTAATAAATAATTTGTGTTAAAGGTTTTGAAAAATTAAAAATATTAATTGTAATATTATAAATGAGTAGAGTATTTTAATGAAGCTTACAAGTCTACAGAAATCAAACAAATAGGAAAGAAGAAACTAATTTTTTAAATTATACTTTAATTTCTGGGGTACATGTGTAGAACATGCAGGTTTGCTACATAGGTGTATATATGCCATGGTGGTTTGCTGCATTCATCACCCTGTCATCTACATTAGGTATTTCTCTTAATGCTATCCCTCCCCTAGCACCTCACCCCCCAACAGGCCCTGGTATATGATGTTCCCCTCTCTGTGTCCATGTGTTCTCATTGTTCAACACCCACTTATGAGTGAGAACATGCAGTGTTTGGTTTTCTGTTCTTGTGTCAGTTTGCTGAGAATGACGGTTTCCCGCTTCATCCATGTCACCGCAAAGGACATGAACTCATCCTTTTTACGGCTGCATAGTATTCCATGGTGTATATATACCACATTTTCTTGATCCAGTCTATCATTGATGGGCATTTGGGTTGGTTCCAAGTCTTTGCTATTGTTAACAGTGCTGCAATAAACATATGTGTACATGTGTCTTTATAACAGAATGATTTATAATCCTTTGGGTATATACACTCAGTAATGGGATTGCTGAGTCAAATGGTATTTCTAGTTCTAGATCCTTGAGGACTCACCACACTGTCTTCAACAATGGTTGAACTACTTACACTCCCACCAACAGTGTAAAAACATTCCCATGTCTCCACATCTTTTCCAGCATCTGTTATCTGCTGACTTTTTTATGATCGCCATTTTGGCATGAGATGGCATCTCAATGTGGTTTTAATTTGCATTTATTTTATGACCAGTGATGATGAGCTTTTTTTCATATGTTTGTTGGCTGCATAAATGTCTCCTTTTGAGAAGTTTTTGTTCATATCTTTCACCCACTTTTCGATGAGGCTGTTTTTTTCCTGTAAATTTGTTTAAGCAATTTTTAATGTTATATAAGAAGGAAATTAACCACTGTTGGTCCTTGGTTCAGTAGTTAAAGATAATGTTATGTGATGGTTAATATTAGATGTCAACTTGATTAAATCGAAGGATGCCTAGACAGTTGGTAAATTATTGTTCCTGCGTGTGCCTGTGAAGGTGTTACCAGAAGGCACTGACATTTGAGTCAGTGGACTGGATGAGGAAGACCCTCCCTCAATGTGAATGGGTACCATCCAATGGGATGCCAGTGTTGCTAGGGCAAAAGTAGTCAGAGAAGGTGGAATAACCTTGCTTGCCAAGTCTTCTGGGACATCAAGACTCCAGGTTCTTCTGCCTTTGAACTCTTGGACTTACACCAGTGGTTTGCTGGGGACTCCTGTGCCTTTGGCCACAGCCTGCAGTCTGCACTTTGGCTTCCTTACTTTTGAGGCTTCTGGACTCAGACTGAGCCACTACTGGCTTCTTTTCTTCCTCAGCTTGGAGACGGCCTATTGTGGGACTTCACCTTGGGATTGTGTGAGTCAATTCTCCTTAATAAACTCCCTTTCATATATATATGTATCCTATTCTGTCCCTCTGGAGAACCCTCATACATTTATATAATAATGATAAACATTGATTGGATGAAGATTGTGCTGCCATTATATCAAATTATTAATGTAAGAGGAAATGAGAGTTATATTAGGAGATAAATCTTACCAAAATAGCCAGACCAAAGATTTATTACATAATGCCAAAATAGAGAAATTGATAGTTGCATAGGGTTCTCTTTGTTTTAGAAATATGGACATAAACACCAAACACCAAAAAAAAAAAAAAAAAAAAAAAAAAAAAAAAAAAAAAGAACAAAAGGTTGCAAATGGCTGTGGAAACTGGAGCTAGAGTTAAAATTGTCTGACTAAAGGAAAATGCTGGATTTCATTAAAAATGTTTTACCTTAGTTTGATTTTTAAATTAGGCATAGATTTGAATTTGATAGAAACAAACACAAGTCTTATACAGAGAATGATTTCTACAATGCAAAATTTATAGCAAAAACATTGTAAGAAAATAAAACAGAAAAAGTGACTGCTTCTGGGGGCATATTTGTTCATGCCATTTAACAATTTCTTTGTACATTAATTTCTTCCAAATTTCTTAAAATTAGTAACATCTCAAACAATAAATAATCAACAAAAGAAGAAAAAGGCCACATGAAGTCATATGACACATGAGAAGAGAAAGCATGAAAGATAAACTAAGTGAAAATGACTGTGGAAGGATCACACCATCAGATAAGCAATATTAAGTGACCATTGTGAAGCTAGTACTGAAAGAATAAACAAAAAAATGAATATAACATTTGCCATCCCTTTCAGGCACTTAAAATTAAGTAAAATAAAAATAAATGGAGGAAATACATTAGAGAGTTTTATTTTTATGAAAACTAATAAAATTTAAAGCTCAGTTGATAGGAAGGTTAGAGGTCTAATAACTCAAATTCAGTCAAAAGTGAAAGAGTATTTTCTTCCCTGAAAAGTTCTGCTCTTCTATGTTTAATAAAGAGTGGCTCCCGTGGTTCCCTGCTCCTACTGTCAAAAATTGTTATTTGTAAATAGCTCTCATATAAAATTATGAAAATTGTCATAAACTCAATGAAATATTATTCAATTTGCAAAATGGAATATTGGACAGAATTTTTTCTTAAAAGTCCATCTTGTGTATTCTTAGGAAATTTGCTTATCAAAATACTAGTTGTAATGAGGATTTTTAAATTCTTCTGTAGTATTTACTGCTTGTTTAAAATGGTTTTCAAATTTTAAGACAAAAAAGGGCACTTCTCATCGAAATACCAGTTGTAATGATGATTTTTTATTTTTCTGTAGTATTAACTGCTGGCTTGAATTGGTTTTCAAATATTAAGTCAAAAAAGGGCACTTCTTTCTCATGTCTACTTTATTATTTTTTTTTTTTCTTTTTGAAACGGAGTCCTGCTCTGTCGCCAGGGTGAAGTGCAGTGGTGTGATCTGGGCTCACTGCAACTCCATCTCCTGAGCTCAAGTGATTCTCCTGCCTCAGCCTCCCAGGTAGCTGGGACTACAGGTGCTCTCCACCATGCCCAGCTAATTTTTACATTTTTAGTAAAGCCGGGGATTCACCATGCTGGCCAGGATGGTCTTGATCTCTTGACCTCATGATCCGCCCACCTCAGCCTCCCAAAGTGCTAGGATTACAATCTTGAACCACCGTGGCTGGCCTGTCTTTTATTCAGATGTGATTAACCAACATGCTAATGAAGCTTAAAAATCAGAGCCATTTCTTGCACGGGCCCCTTGTAGCAACATGCTCTGCATGTTTTTGTGGGATTTGCAAAAGCAGGACACTTTAATCAAAATTAATTAAGACTGCTGCATCTTTTCACTTTAACTTTTAAAATACGTCTGTTATAGAGAATCGTATTTGGAGTGTCTGTGAGGTAGTTGAGCCAGGAACAATTGAGTTTGATATCGTGGTCCAAATGGACCACAGTCATGTCTGTGTTTATCTGAGTTATTGCTTCCATCCTGGTATAGGTGTGGCTTTAAGGATTACTCCTGCAGCCCACCGTGTTACCTCTCTCAGTGTTGAGACACAAAGATACAGAAAGGAGGTCTCATGGAGCTATTAGCCTGTTCTACTGAGGGTGGCACTGGAAGGATATGGGTAACAAAGAAAAAAGGGTTTGAAATGCATAGCATGAGAAGCTAGACTGTGAAACATTTATCTAACTCTGACCTGTCATAAATAAACTTGTAATACAACTTTTATCCATATTTGACAGCAGTAGCATGACATTTATTAGACATTACAATAGTGGGTTGTGAAGCTAAAAGAATATTTTAAGTGATCAGTAATGTAAAAATAAATTTCAATCAAAAGACTCAATTGCTCTCTAGTTTCTTTAAAATATAATAAATCATTGACATCTAAAGTGGCAATCTAAGTTTGAAGTAGGAAAGAAATAGCAAGAAGTCTGTCAGAAAATTATTTAATTAAGATAAAATCATTGCCTTCTGGGTTTGTAATTTCACTTTAATTAAAATAGTTGTCTTCTGGGTTTTGTAATTTTACCAGTACTTGACAGCTTTTTATAATTTGTAATGTATTGAAATTTATTTTTTCATCATAAATATATGTCAACTTTTATACTTAATTTTTTATTTGTAAATTTGATTTCTTTTTCCACATAAAACTGAGGCTGCTCTGGATTTTTAATTGTTATTTTAAAACATTTACTATGTTAAGTATCATAGGTTTTCTTTTTTTTCTTTTAAGTAAAACAAACTTTATATAGTTAATATCAGTGTAGATCACCTTAATAGATTAGTGGACCCATTTTTCCTGCTTTTAGCTTCATGTACAATGAACTCAGATGATCACACAATATGAGGAAAAAAATTCAAGAAATCAACAAAAACTGAAATAAGTCAAAGGAAGTAACAGAGTTTGTAATAAAATATTCTATACAAAACGTCTGGATAAAAGCTGCCCACTGTTTCAATCCATTCCTCTACTTCCACCCGTATTAACTTTCAAAAGGTTATTGGCCTCATTTAGAGATGAAAAAGTGTTCTGTCCCTATATAAGAACTACTAAACAGACATACACAACACAAAACTAAATCCAAGAACAAAGAAAAAGAAAAGAATATATATATAAAAGATAAATGAGTAACATACAACATAGGAAGTATCTTAGAAAACAGAGAATATTGGAAAACTCAATTTCTATTATCTCTATTGAAATTATAGGCACCTTATTTCTTTGGAAATATGACAGTAAGACAAGAAATGAGACAAGTGCTAAAAATTTTGATTCAGAGAAGAAATTTAAATTGGCTGGCAGTATTCAGGAAAGAAATGGGGGGAAAATAAATACACTACACAGAGTATCCTATATTACCTAGCTTAAACAGTAAAATAAAAGCAACCAAAAGACACATTGGGAATGATCTTGAGGAAATTAGAAATGGAAGGAAAGAATAGAGACAAAAGGACAAATAAATAAAGAGAGACAGAGGCAGTGATAGGAAAACAAAGAATATCCAGCAAATACTTATTTGTCTCTAAAGCACAAAAATAAAGATCTGACTCAGGAAAAAAATGACAGAATACTTAAGAAAAAAAGGATATCCTCAGAAAGATGCTAAAATAAGATAAATAAAGAATCATAAAAAGTAACTTATAAACAATAGGTGAAAATCAAATTGGCCTCAGCATTCTCAATTCCTTCTAAGATCAGAGACAAAAAAGGGAAACACTTCTTTACTCAGTGTTGTAATCTGAATGTGTCATTTGGAATTGTGGACATCATCTTGGGACAAAGAGTGGAGCCAAGAAGATAAATCAACATGTAATAGAAAAACCTGATTTTTTTTTTTTTCTTTCTTTCTTTCTTTTTTTTTTTTTGAGACAGAGTCTCACTCTGTCACCCAGGCTGGAGTGCAGTATGCAATCTCGGCCCACCGCCACCTCCACCTCCTGACTTCAAGCAATTCTCCTGCCTCAGCCTCCAGACTAATTGGGATTAGAGGTGCCTGCTCTTAGCCTGGCTAATTTTTGTCTTTTTAATAGTGAGAGTTTCACCATGTTGGCCAGGTTGGTCTCAAACTCCTGACCTCAAGTGATCCACCCTCCTTGGCCTCCCAAAATTCTGGGATTACTTACAGGTGTGAGCCACCATACCTGGCTTACCTGATGATGCTCTACGTCAACTCTGGATGTCTCCATCACTTTGGATGACAATTTTTTCTTATTGCTTAAGCCATTGTGATTTCAGTCCTTGGTTACTTGTTGTTGAAAGCTTCATCAAAGACAAAAACCACAATATTATCTTAATAGATGCAGAGAAGGCCTTCGACAACATTCAACAGCGATTTATGCTAAAAACTCTCAATAAACTATGTATTGATGGAACATATCTCAAAACAATAAAAGCTATTTATGACAAACTCACAGCCAATATCATACTGAATGGTAAAAAATTTGAAGCATTCCCTTTGAAAACTAGCACTAGACAAGGATGCCCTCTCCTGCCACTCCTATTTGATATAGTATTGGAAGTTCTAGACAGAGCAATTAGGCAAGAAAAAGAAATAAAGGGCATTCAATTAGGAAAAGAAGTAGTCAAATCGTCCCTATTTGCAGACAACATGATCATATGTTTAGAGGACCCCATTGTCTCAGACCAAAAATCTCCTTAAGCTAATGAGCAATTTTGGCAAAGTCTCAGGATACAAAGTCAGTGTGCAGAAATCACAAGCATTCCTATCCACCAATAACAGAGAGTCAAATCATGGTGAACTCCCACTTACAATTGCTACAAAGAGAATAAAATACCAAGGAATACAACTAACAAAGGATGTAAAAGATCTCTTCAAGGAGAACTACACATGACTGATCAAGGAAATAAGAGGACACAAACATGAAAAAACTTTCCATGCTCATGGTTAGGAAGAATCAATATCGAGAAAATGGCCATATTACCTAAAGTAATTTATAGTTTCAATGCTATCCCCATCAAAATACCAGTTTCTTTACAGAACTGGAAAAAACACTTTTAATTTCATATGGAACCAAAAGAGAGCCCACATAGCCAAGACAATCTTAAGCAAACAGAACAAAGCTGGAGGCATCACGCTACCTGACTTCAAATTATACTACAAGGCTACAGTAATCAAAACAGCATGATGCTGGTACTAAAACAGAGATACAGACCAATGGAACAGAACAGAGGCCTTGGAAGCAATGCCACACATCTACAACCATCTGATCTTTGACAAACCAGACAAAAACAAGCAATGGGGAAAGGATTCCTTGTTTAATAAATGGTGCTAGGAAAACTGGCTAGCCACATGCAGGAAGCTGAAACTGGACCCCTTCCTTACACCTTATACAAAAATTAACTACAGATGGATTAAAGATTTAAACATAAGAACTAACACCATATAAACCCTAGAAGAAAACCTAGGCAACACCATTCAGGACATAGGCACGGGCAAGGACTTCATGACTAAAACACAAAAAGCAATGGCAACAACAGCCAAAATAGAAAAATTGGATCTAATTAAACTAAAGAGATTCTGCATAGCAAAAGGAACAATTATTAGAGTAAACCGGCAACCAACAGAATGGGAAAAATATTTTGCAATCTACTCGTCTCATAAATGGCTAACATCCACTATCTACAAAGAACTAAAGCAGATTTACAAGAAAAACACAAACCCATTCAAACGGGGCAAAGGATATGAACAGACCCTTTTCAAAAGAAGACAAATATGTGGCCAACAGACATGAAAAAATGCTCATCCTCATTGGTCATTAGAGAAATGCAAATCAAAACCACATGAGATATCATCTTATGCCAGTTAGAATGGTAATCATTAAAAAATCTGGAGACAACAGATGCCAGAGAGGATGTGGAGAAAGAGGGAACACTTTTACTCTGTTGGTGGGAATGTAAATTAGTTCAACCATTGTGGAAGACAGTGTGGCGATTTCTCAAGGATCCAGAAATAGAAATTCCATTTGACCCAGCAATCCCCTTACTGGATATATACCCAAAGGATTATAAATCTTTCTATCATAAAGATGCATGCACACGTATGTTCACTGCAGTGCTGTTTATGAAAGCAAAGACCTAGAACCAACCCAAATGCCCATCAATGATAGACTGGACAAAAAAAATGTGGCACATATACACCATGGAATACTATGCAGCCATAAAAAATGATGAGTTCATGTCCTTTGTAGAGACATGGATGAATATAGAAACCATCATTCTCAGCAAACTGACATAAGAACAGAAAAGCAAACACTACATGTTTTCACTCATAGGTGGGTGATGAACAATGAGAACACTTGGGCACAGATAGAAATCATTAAAGAACTGGTATTTCTTACAGCGAAGAAATTGAATATTTTTAGCAAAATGTTACATTCTTCATTTCACTCTAGATGCCTGTTATAATTAAATAAAATTAATAATTTTAGAGGAAAATCGTATATCATATGAGCCAATTTTTTCAAAGTTTTTTGAGATTTATTAAAATTTAAGATACAAAATTTTAAAGTCAAAATTTTCTTCTTTTACATTTCCAGCATATTATTAAAGGGGAATGAGGCAAAATTATACAAAAATCATAGGTGCACAAGGTAATTTTCTCCAATTGTATATACCTCTCAAATCAAGAAATAGAATACTAGCAGGGCATCAGAAATAGTCAATAACCTGGAAGACCAGACCATATCTCTCAGCATAAGTTAATTTTACCTGTTTTTTGAAACTTAGGTAAATAGAAACAACAGTATTATTTTGTGTCTTCAAAAAAAAAAAAAAAAAACAAACAAAAAACAACAAAAAAAAACCTTATGTTTGAGAGAGTCATCCAAATGTGCTAGGCATACTTACAGTTTTTTTTTTTCTTTTTTTGCATTACTATGGCATAATTTTGGCATTTATTTTACTATTGATGGACACTGATGCAGTTTCCAGGTTGGGGAACTAACATGTAGGGTTGTTCTGAACACTCTTAAATATATTCACTGATTTATGAATCTGTGCTTGTTTCTGTTAAGTGTATAGTTAGGAGGAGTGTGTTGCAAAAGTAAAGGCTACACAAATAGGTACTTTTAACGTATAACGGTAGTTTTGCAAACTGGTCGTACCAATTTACACTTCCCAAAGCCATGCCTATGAAAATTGGTTATGCTACAGTTACCAAAATTTACATCTACCTGATGAATAATAGAGTTGTTCATATTTTTCAATTTCTTGGCAATCTGTATATATCACAATATTTAAGTCGTTCAGAAATATGTCCTCTTTTGTCTGAAGTAACTTGTTTTTTTCCAACTAGAGCAAGAAAGTGATTATTTTAATGTCTAAATCATGTATTGTGTCAACCCTTCTTTTAAAAATAACTATAAAAAGTCCAAAGGTTTACGATTTTTGCTTAGAATAACACACATACAATGTAATAAAGTCTGTAATTTATTGCATGAAATTATCTCCTTTCAATTTCGCTGCACCCACACTATCTTTATTGCTATTTTCAGGTTATCCCAGGGTTTTCTTCTTACAGCTATTGTTATTACTTTTCTTTTTTCTTACCACAGAATCTTTTTTCTCATTTATTTTAATCCTCTGATTACTGACTATCTCAGAAATCACAACTCTGTTTAACTGTCATGTAACAAGAAATGTAAAAGCAAGCCTAATTTTTCTTAGGCTTCAAAGTTCAAGTTACAATTTTCAGGGTTCTATTTATACATTTTAAAAAGTTGTAAATTATGTGACTTTTAATAACATTTTATCACCTTAAACATTTAGTTACATAAATGCCTCCACAAATTCTACCTTTGTTTAATGTGTTTAATTTCCTTTTAAAATTATTCATATCTTTAATTAATAAAAATTGTATATATGTATACAGCATGTTGTTTTGAAATATGTATACACTGGGGAATTATTATATCAAGTTACTTAACACATCTATTTTCTTGTATAGTCGCCACTTTTTGGTTGTAAGAACATTTAAAATCTACTCTCTTAGAGGTCAAGCACACAGTATTATTAACTATGATCACCATGTTGTACAATAAATCTTCAAAACTACTCCTCCTAATTGAAACTTTGCATACTTTGACTAATATCTCCTCAGTCCCCTACCACCACCAGCCTCAACTCCTGGTAACCTCATTTGGCTTTGCTTTTACATGTTTGACATTTTAAAAATCTACATATAATTGTATTACACAGTGTTTGCCTTTCTGTGCCTAGTTTCTTTAACAGTATAATGTATTCCAGGTTAATCCATGTTTACATAAAAGACAAAAATTTGTTTTTTAAAGCTGAATAGTCTTCCATTGTGCGTGTGTGTGTGTGTGTGTGTGTATGTGTATGTGTGTGTGTATGTATATATATGCGTGTGTGTGTGTATATACACATTTTTTAATCCATTCATTTATTCACAAATATATAGGTTATTTTAATATTGAAGCTACTTTATATCATCATGCAGTGAATATGGGAGTGCATATATCTCTTCATAATCCTGTTTTCAATTCCTGTGGATATGTACCCAAAAGTGGGATTGCTGGATGACACAGTAGCTCTATTTTTAATTTTTGGAAGAATTTTCATACTGTTTCCTTATTGGCTGTACTAATTCACATTCCCATAAACAGTGTGCAGTGGTTCCCTTTTCTTTGCATACTCCTCAACACTATCTCTGGTCTTTTTGATAATGGCCATTCTAACTGGTGTGAGATGGTATCTCACTGTGGTTTCAATTTGCATTTCTCTGATGATTAGTAATGCTGAACATTTTTTCATATGATTGACCATTTGTATGTCTTCTTTTAAGAAATGTCTATTCTAGTCCTTGGCCCATTTTTAATTGAGTTACCCATTTTCTTGCTATTGAGTTGCTTCAGTTCCTTATATATTTTTTATGATAATCTCTTATCAGATGTATGGTTTACAAATATTTTATCCTTTTTGATAGGCTTAAAAATTATTTCTATTTGTCTTTCTATCCTTGAGTCTTTATGGAGAAATATCTTACTTTGAGGACATCAAATACTAATGATAGTTATTCTTTAGTAGTGAAAATTAGTAATAGACTCTAATTTTTTTGAGTAATTTTACAAAAGCAATACCTTTTTTTAAAAAATTTCAAATTGTATTTTCCGCACAGGGGATATATGTGCATGCAGGTTTGTTACATGGGCATATTGCACTCAGGTAGTAAGCATGGTAGCCAACAAGTAGCTTTGAAACCCATTCCCTCATCACTACCCCATCCCCAGGAGTCCACAGTGTATTTGCATGTTTATGTTCATGTATGCTCAATGTTTAGCTCCTGCTTTTAAGTGATAACATGAAGTATTTATTAATTTAAAATTATGTCCTCCAGTTGCATCCATGTTGCTACCAAGGACATGATATCATTATTTTTATGGCTGTATAATATTTCAGGTTTTATATGTGCCACTTTTTTTTTAAATCCAATCCACTATTGATTGACACCTAAGTTGATTCTGATATTGTGAATAGCAAAACAATGAACATATAAGTTCAAGTGTATTTTTGGTATAAAGATCTATTTTCCTTGGGGTATGTACTCAGTAATGGGATTGTTGTACTCAAATGGTAGCTCTGTTGCAACTTTTTTGAGAAATCTCCAAACTACTTTCCATAGTGGCTGAAAGAATTTACCTTCCCACAGTTTCCCTTTCTCCACAGCCTTCTGAACATCTGTTGTGTTTTGACTTTTTGATAATAGCTCTTCTGACTGGTGTGAAGTGCTAGCTCATTGTGGTTTTTGTTTGCATTTTTCTAATGATTAGTGATGATGAGTGGTTTTTTTTTTTCATGCTTGCTGTCCACTTGAATGTCTTCTTTTGAGAAGTATCTGCTCATGACTTTTGTCCATTTTTAATGGGGTGATTTGTTTTTTGCTTTGTTGACTAAAGTTGCTTATAGACTAGATATCAGACTAGATATCTATGTATTTGTCAGATACGCAGTTTGTGAAAATTTTTGCCCATTCTGTAGGCTGTTTACTCTGTAGATGCTTTCTTTTGCTATGAAGAAGCTCTTTAGTTTAATGAGGTCCCACTTGTCAATTTTTGTTTTTGTTTTGATTGTTTTTAGGTACTTATATTTGCCAAGGGTGATGTTAAGGAGGGTATTTCTTAGGTTTTCTTCTAGAATTTTTAAAGTTTGAGGTCTTACATTTAAATCTTTAATCCATCTTCAGTTAATTTTGTATATGTTGAAAGGAAAGGTATGAGTCCCGTTTCAGTCTTTAGAATGTGCCTATCTAGTAATCCCAGCACCATATATTGAATAGGGAGTGTTTTCCCAATTGCTTCCTTTTGTTTGCTCTGTTGAAGACAAGATGGTTGTAGATGTGCAGCTTTACTTCTGAGTTTTCTACTCTATTCCATTGGTCTATGTGTCTACTTGGTTTTTGTTTGTTGATTTAAGTTACGTATAGATTCCACTTCGAGGTTTGATAGTGTGATGCCTTAGACTTCGCTGGTTTTTTTTTTTTTTTTTTTTTTTTTTGGTTCCATATGAATTTTAGAATACATTTTTTTCCCCTAATTCTGTGAAGAATGACATTGGCAGTTTAGGTATAGCACTGAATATGTAGAGTCTTCTGGGCAATGTGGCTATTTTAACAGTATTTATTCTTCCAACCTATGAACATGGAATATTTCTCTATTTGTCATCTCTAACTTCTTTCAGCACTGTTTTGTAGCTGTCCTCTCAGACAGCTTTCACCTCCTTGCTTAGCTGTATTCCTAGGTAATTCACTTGTTTGTGTGTGGCTATTGTAAATGGGATTATGTTCTCAATTTGACTCTCAGGCAGGATGTTATTGGTGTATAAAAATGCTACTGATTTTTGTATACTGATTTTGTATCCTGAATCATTGCTAAACTCATTTATCCGTTCTAGTAACCTTTTGGTGGTGTCTTCAGAGTTTTCTAAGTATTGAATCATGCTGTCAGGGAATAGAGATAGCTCAACTTCTTTTCCTTTTTGGATGCCATTTATTTATTTATTTATTTTTATTTATTTTTTTTTAGATGGAGTCTTGCTCTGTCACCCAGGCTGGAGTGCAATGGCACAATCTCGGATCACTGCAGGCTCTGCCTGCAATGGCACAATCTTGGCTCACTGCAGGCTCTGCCTCTTGGGCTCAAGTGATTCTCCTGCCTCAGCCTCCCAAGCAGCTGGGATTACAGGCTTCTGCCACCAAGCCCAGCTGATTTTTGTATTTTCAGTTGATATAAGGTCCACCATGTTGGCCAGGCAGGGCTTGAACTCCCTGACCACCTAGGCCTCCCAAAGTGCTGGGACTATAGGTGTGAGCCACTGTACCCCGCCTATTTATTTCTTTTGCCTGATTGCTCTTACTAGGACTTCAAGTACTATGCTGAGTAGGAGTGGTGAGAATGGGTATCTTGCCTTGTTCCAGTTCTCAATAGCAATATCTGCAGCTATTGCCCATTCATTATGGTGTGGCAGTGAGTTTCTTATAAATGGCTCTTATTGTTTTGAGGTATGTTACTTTTTTACCCAGTCTGTTGAGTTTTTATTATGAAGGGATGTTGAATTTTATTGAAAATCTTTTATGCATTTATTGAGATAATCGTGTTTTTCGCTTTTAATTCTGTTTGTGTGGTGAATCACACATTGATTTTTGTATGTTGAAGCAACTTTGTCCCAGAAACAAAGGCTACTTGGTCATGGTGCATTAACTTTCTGATGTGCTATTTGATTCAGTTTGCAAGTATTTTGTTGATTTTTGCATCTATGTTCATTAGGCATATCAGTCTGAAGTTCTTTGTCATGTTTCTGCCTGATTTTGGTATTAGGCCAATTCTGCTTTATAGAATGAATCAGGGAGAGGTCCTTCTGCCTCAATTTGTTTTTTGAAATAATTTCAGTAAAATTGGTGCCTATTTGTCTTTGTACATCTGGTGAAATTTGGCTGTGAATCCATTCAGGGCTTTTTCTAGTTGGTATTTTTGTTTTTTTGTTGTTGTTTTGTTTTTGCTGATTCAATTTCAGAGCATAATAACATTCTCTTCAGTGTTACACTCTCTGATTCAATCTTGGGTGATTGTGTGTTTCTAGAAATGTATCCATTTCCTCTAGATTTTTAAATTTGTGTGCACAGAGTTGCTCACAGTATTCTCTGGTGATCTTTTGTCTTTCTGGGGATCACTTGCAATACTACCGTTACTTCTGATTTACCTATTTGGATCTTTTAATCTTTCTTTATTTGGTAATCTAAGAAGCAGTCTAGCAAAGTCATTTATATTTTTTTGAGAAACAAATCTTGGTTTCATTAATCTTTTATCTGGATTTCTACATCTCAGGTTCATTATGTTTTTCTCTAATTTTAGTTTTTCTTTTGTTCTGGTAGACTGTTAAATTGAGATCTTTCTAACTTCTTGATGAAGGCATTTAGAGCTATACACTTTCCTTTTAACCTTGCTTTAGCTGCATCCCAGAGACTTTGGTAAGTTGTGTCCCTGTTTTCATTGATTTCAAAGACTTTTTTTTATTTGTGTCTTAATTTCATTGTTTACCCAAGAGTTTTACTTAGAAGCAAGTTGTTTAATTTCCACGTACTTAGGAAGTTTTGAGAGATTGTTTTGATGCTGATTTCTATTTTTTTTTTTTGCATTGTCATCCAAGAATGTATATTTCAGTTTTCTTTGAATTTATTGAGACTTGCTTTGTGACCAAATATGTAGTCGATCTTAGAGTATGTTCTGTGTGCAGATGAGAATAATACAAATGTATATTCTGTGGTTGTTAAGTGGAGTATTCTGCATATGTCTTAGGTCTAATTGGTCAAGTGTGGAGTTTAAGTTCAGAGTGTCTTTGTTGGTCTTAAACCTTGAAGATCTGTCTAACACGGTCAGTGAGGTGTTCAAGTCTGCACTTATGGTTGTCTAAGTATTTTTACAGGCCAGGAAGAACTTGTTATATAAATCTGAGTGCTCCTGTGTTGGGTACATATATATCTAGCATAGTTAATTCTTCTTGTTCGAATATACTCTTTATAATTATGTAGTGCCTTTCATTGCCCTTCTCAATTTTTATTGGCTTAATATCTGTTTTATATGATATAAACATAGCAACTCCTGCTCTTTTTTTTTTTTTTTTTCATTTGCATGGTAGGTCTTTCTCCATTCTTTTACTTTGACCCCATGAGTGTCATTACATGTGAGATGTGTCTCTTGAAGACAACAGATGGTGGGGTCTTGTCTTTTTATCCAGCTTACCACTGTATATCTTTTAAGTGGGTAGTTTAGCTCAATTACATTCAAGGATAGTATTGATAGGTATAATTTGGATTCTGTCATATTGTTAGCTGGTTGTTATGTAGACTTGAAAGCGTAGTTGCTTTATAATGCCTGTGGGCTGTGTGCCTAAGTGTGTTTTTTTTTTTTTTGTAGCAGGTGTCATTCTTTCTATTGCATGTTTAGTGCTCTCTTAAGGACCTCCTACAAGCCTGGTCTAATTGAATTGCATTCCCCTAGCATTTGCTTAAGAAAGATTTTATTTCTTCTTTACTTATAAAGCTTAGTTTGGTGGGATATGAAATTCTTGTTTGAAATTTCATTTATTTAAGGATACTGAAAATAGGGCCCCCAGTCTCTCCTGGCTTGTAAGGTGTCTGCTGCAATGTCTGCTGCTAGTCTAATGGGGTTCCCACTGAGCATGACTTCATCTTTCTCTCCAGCTGCCTTTAAGATTCTTATCTCTGTATTGACTTTATGAAATTTGATGACCATATGTCTTGAAGATCGTTGTCTTATACCTAGCTGGGAGTCTTTGTATAACTTGGATTTGTATGCCAACTTCCTTAGGGAAATTTAGTGGACTATATTCTCAAATATGTTATTTAAGTTGCTTATTCTCTCTCCTCTCTCAGGAATGCCAATGAATTATAAATCTTGTTTCTCTAGATGATACTGTATTTCTCAGAGGTTTTGCAAAATTTTTAAAACTTTTAAAATTATTTTTCTCAGACTGAGTTGATTTGAAGAACTAGTCTTTGAGCTCTGAGATTCTATCCACAGCTTGGTCTGTTCTGCTATTAATAATTCCTAGTGTATTATAAAATTTTTGTAGTGAGTTTTCAACTCTAGAAATTCAGTATGGTTCATTCTTAAAACAGCTACTTTGTCTTTTAGATACTGGATTGTTTTACTGAATTTCTTGTATTGTGTGGAATAAAATTGTTTATTATAAAAATTAATAAACAGAATCTATTTTGAACACTTATTTTGTACTATTTAAACCACAGAAACACATTCAGGCCATAATATTTGATTTCATGT
This sequence comes from Saimiri boliviensis, assembly GCF_048565385.1. NCBI lineage: Eukaryota > Metazoa > Chordata > Mammalia > Primates > Cebidae > Saimiri > Saimiri boliviensis. Next base: position 192,069,058 of record NC_133449.1, on the reverse strand, counting down.
TTCCTAGTTACATAAAATAATAGTTACAAAAATATAGACTTACCTAATTTTATACCTACTATTGAAAAAAGAATATCAATGGGAAATACTGATATTGTAACTTAATCTATATCAAAACTTAGGAATATAAAGTTTTAACTTCATAAGAATTTGGACTTATTTTTTCAAGGCAAGTATAAATTTGATATTTGATTGCTTTATAGAATAGTAGATAAACATCAGATAATTGTTTTTAGTATTTTTGAAAGTAAATTATATATAGATAAAAAGCAAGGAAATATTCCTAAAACAATGCCAGAAAAAAATTCCCACACAAAGCAATGTTTCATGTAAATTTTGCCTGTGGTAATGCTTATATGTAAAATACTCTTTGCAGCTGTTCACCTGGTTAATATGTAACCCTCAATTATCACCTCAGGCATCATCTCTTCTAAAATAGGCTCTTGAAATCCCTGGGTTGGTCCAGGTAGTTGTACTCCTATACCATTCTGTTTATATCCATGTAAGAAAAACTACCTCACTATATTAGAAATTATCTATTAGGCTAGGGTTCTCATAGTGTGATTCCCATGCTAACAGTGCCAGCGTTATCTGTGAACTTATTAGAATATACATTCTCAGGCTCCTCCCAAGACATACTAAATTACATTTTTTTTTCAGGTGGGGCATAGCAATTTGTGTTTTAACAAGGCTTCCAGGTAATTTTAATACATGCTAGTTTTAGATCACCAGTCTACTGCTTTGTCAATAGAAGGTAACCTCTGTGAGGATAGGAGCTTGCATTGCTCATTTTTGTATTCCTGAATTCTAGCATCTTGCTTGGCACATAATACATTTTTCCTGAAGGCTCAGTCTAACAAAGATGGAGCCCACAAATAACAAAAACAATAGTCAAACTTTATAGTATTCTGATGTTTTAGGCATTGTACTAAGGACCCCAAATAAGCACCATGATACTAAGCACAGTAAAAAATATCCATGTATACTAAACACCGTAAATAATATGCTTATTTACATAATACAGTATTTCAATGGGACAGACACTCTTTGGTGTCTCCGTTATTGCCTGTTAAAAAAATGAAGCACAGAAAGATTAGGAAACTTTGTAAGAGTACAAAATTAGCAAATATTAGAGGCAAGATAAAATCTCAGTCTATCTACATTAAGGGCCTAGCCCTTAACCATAAAACTATAAGGACTCACAATTTGTAGAAATACTCTGAATAATTTTCCCTCTTCAAGTATTTGTATTTATCTACTCCCTTTGTCTTATATATTGGTAAATTTACATCTCAACCCTAGAAAAATAGTTCATATGCAGACTTTCACTGATAACAAAGGGGCCTGTTAAACTCATGTACCTTTAAGCTACCTTAAACAATTACATAGGCATGTATTTACTCAGTCACTTTAGAGGATCTATCTGAAAATTTTCCTAATAAACACTTAGTTCTACTTTCTGAATTACTACAAAACTCTTTCTTAGTTATATGCTCACACCAGCATCCTACAGATACTGAGAATTTGTTGAAATATTTTCAATTGGTTATTAATCACTGTGGGATGAATTAAAACTCAAATTAATAATGCAAAAAGAATATGTTTCTCAGCAGATCCTTTAACAGTTACTGCTCAGATAAACAGAAGTGTGTTTTATAAATTAGATTAATTGAAAGTTAAGCTCTTATACATTCATAATAATATTTAAGATAGACTATAAATTACCAAAGTTTAAGATGGTAAGTTTTATGTCAGTTTACCTTCATGTACATATGATAATTATATTCTGCTACAGTAAACTCAGAGCAAAATATACTCAGGTTGCATAAGAACTAACTTGACAATCATTTCTACTGAATTTTACTTGGGGTCATTACTGATCCTTCGGCTATACACAGACTGAAATTTTCATGTGTAAAATTATGTCCATTTATTTTCATTTTGAAAAAAAATGCCATTATCCTCAGTTTCTTCAAGTGATACAATCTCAACAGATTAAATTATTCAATATCTATTGTTAGAATATTTTGGAGCACAACAAAGATATAGTTCAGTAATTCAAATTACCACAAGGCTAATTATCATTTTTATCTTCATTATGTGAGCTGACTATAGCATTTCCTAATTCCATCATTCCTTTTGGTGTTCTGGCAAAAGCGTCAGCCTGCAGGTGCTTTGACTGTGGCTCCTGGAATTCTGCCTCATCTCCATCTTTGCAAGCTGATGTTGCAGCCAGAAAACAGATTAGATTATGCTGATGCTGAGCTGTGGAAACACTGCTCAGTCCAGTAATCTTATAACAATTCAAAATATCCATCAAGAATAGCCTGGCAGCATCGTAATTGAGGGTCAGTTTGAAGCAAGTTTAATTTCATCACATTATGAGGTGTTGGCCATGTAAAGAAATTACTCAAGTGAGAAAAAGGGTGGAAAAAGGATTTGAAGATACACAAATTGTCAAAAATACAAGGAAGAAGAACAAAAGTGGTCAAAGTGTACATCAAGATTGTTTTTCTTCCTTTAGCTAGTATGTCTTAGCTGAAAGTTTTAAGAGATTAAAGTCCTCTGAAGAATTGTTACCATGTTTCCCTATCATTAATTGTCAAATGAAAGATTGTGGAAACGTGAAAAAAAAAATGAATCTCCAATAGATTTCTATGGCAACATATGGCGATATTCTATGCATGAAAAGAAGTCATTCTATTCTGATTTCCTGACAGGCTTACTCTGTGGTTCATGGATCACCTGTCAGAGGGTATGGAGACAGCACACAGGATATGCACTGAAACACTCAATGAATGAATATATCAGTCCATCAGTCAGCATCTATTAATTATGTGTTTTCATTTCCTACTGGCTTGTCATTACTCTGAAGGAAAATTAGCTCTTAGAAATAACTCTTTGGATATTGCCTGTGGTCCATAGACAGACAACAGGTACAGCTAGAAGAGGCAGAGCAGCTGAAAGTGAAGATGAACTAATCATATCTTGATGTAGTTACTTTGAGTGTAAATAGTCATTGCACTAAATATATGGAAGTGAGAAAAGTTTATCATTGATTTATATGTGGTGGTTTTCCTCTTAAAAGTATGTGTCAGATATTGTGTTATGTAGGATTCTACGATTCACCATCTCCTTGTGTACACATTCTCTGTACTCTTCCCTTGAGTGTGGGCAGGACTTGTAAATAAAATAGCATAACAATTCCATAATTGGTTCCTAATTGGAAGGCTTCCAGTTAATTAAAAGATTATCCTAGATAGACCTAGTTTAATCAGGTGAGTCCTTTAAAGAAAATGAAGTGCCACCTTCTACCAGCCTTAAAGACACAGTCTCCATGAATTCTACAGCTGCATTGAAGTGAATTCTGCCAACAACCATGTGAACTTCCAAGAGGCTTCCCAGTCCCAGGTGTGACTCCAGCTCTGTCAGGCAACTCGATTGCAACCTTTCAAGAACTTGGGCAGAACACCTAATTAATCTTGCCCAAATTCCTTACTTAAGAGACTGTGAGGTAATATATCTGTGTTGTTTCAAGCCATTAAGTTTGTTTTAATCTGTTACACAGAGGTAATTTTTGATGCTCAAAATTAAGCTCTTTAAAGACTTTTTCTTACATTTTAAAAATATGTAAATACATGAAATGTTTTTCCCTTAGTCAGTAGTATTCTTCAGAGTCATGTTTCTCAAGAATTAACTGAACAGAATGTTATTTCTAATTTTCACTATGTTCCATGTGTCAAAATCCAAATACTACTGTAAAACTGATTTTTTACATACATTTCAAATCCTCTGGTTCAGTTTTTACTTTTTCATCATCAGGTAAAGTTCTTCCTGCAATTCAAGGAAAAACTAAAGAAAATTATATAAGGTTTTTCCATTCAGTCAATTTCAGTCCATTTTTTTTTCTAACTAGAGATAAAGTAAACCACCAAATTTTTCTAAAAAATTACATCTGTGTTATAATTTACAGTTTACATAACTACAGATCTGTATAAAAATAATTTGAAAATGTAGGTTTAATTTTTAAAGAGAGTTAAAAGTAAAATTAAGATATATTAATCTGATATAATAGACAATGTAGCTCTTAAGTCATTTATTCCCCTTTTCTATCTACATTGTCTATTATATCAGATTAATCAAGCAGGAAGGAGAAGCTCAATAAAGTTCAATCCAGAAAATGAAAATCTGATGAGAAGAATATATATATTTAGAGTGTTTCTTTTAAAAATGTAAGAGTACTAATGGATAGATCTCATTAAATGTTTCTTACCACACAAAGCACTGTTAATTTGTACTCAACTAACAACTTAAAAATATAAATAATTAGTAATTGTTGAGTCTTCAAAATGTGACAAGCACTCTACTGGTAATGGAGATATACTATTGTTTTTAATCTTCAAAATACAACATTATGAGAACCATATGATCATCTCTTTATCATTCATATATAAAAAATAGTAACAAGTAAAACAGGATTCTACTGAGTTGATTCCAAATCATTGATCTCTATTGTTTTTGGACAGTTCTATGAATTATCACAGTATCTAGGTGAAGATTAAACTGGGCCATACTAGTGAACACCAGAATGTACCATTCTGGGAAGGGAAGGTGCAGCAGCTGGAGAAAAGCAAGCTAGGAGCTCGAAGGTCCATGGGTCTCTGAGTTTACCTTTCCTGTCTTGAGAAAGATTCTTCCATTATGTACCTTAAATTGTGATATAGGATGGCAGATACTTATCCTCAATTCTGCATCCTTATTTCTTGTGTGCTTTATGATCAAAGCCAAATATTGGATATTATATTCATAGATTCTAATTAACACATGATGGCATAAATATATGAATGCACAAAAATTATAAATTCCTATATATAAGATTTTAATATTTATCCAATAATATAGCAATTTTTCACCTTATTTTCCTTTGATAGTTCATAATAAAGGTTAAATAGATTATTAGGTATTTCTCATTGAAGATGACTTGTTGCCTGAAGCTCAACTGGTAATATTGCTTCACAATGTCTATCACCACTTCCTACCTTCTCTCAGTCCTATATTCTGAAGTGCCCAAAATGACTACCATAGTATCTGATTTTACTATTTGAAAGAGAAAACTATTCTAGCTCTGTAGTCTGCTAAATAATAATAGCTACTTTAAAAATATTTTAAATAAAATCATGAGAAAAAGGAATTGGGATGTTATTATGTGATTCCAAGAAACAGAATTAAGATAATGTATGAAGTTAGATAGAAATGTCAACAAAACTATCTAATATTGTAGTTAATTAGGCAGAATTCCCCAACAATGAAGATATTCAAAGCACAGATAGATAAGCCTTTCTCAAAAGAGCTCTGGAGAGCTAATCAGCAGTTAACCTTGAACCTAAACACCTTTATTTCTCCTAGTACCTCACATAGTCTCTCAGGTATAGTAATTATCAAATAAACATTTGCTGACTGAATGAATATAAATTGGAAAATTTAATGTGTACAAAATGTCAGTTTCTATTTTTATTTTAAGCATAGTAAGCACATGATATACTTTTGTACTACGGTATTCCACAATTCTGTACTGAGAAATAGCACATATATGAATTCACAATACTTTGATCAGCAGACAGATCAAGGAGACATCTCTTCATGAAATGGAGATCTACAAGTAAGTCTTTATTTCTTGATGGTTATACACTGTCTAGGATGTATCTAGGCAGTCATTTAATAAAAGGAATGGAGAGTTTCTGATTTGGTTTGAAACTCCTTCTTTTAGAGTCCCAGCAAAAGACTGATACATAATTAACTAATGCTGGATTAGCTTTCCCTCATATTTCTATATGACTCTCTTATTTCACTCTATCAAGCCTGCAATGTGGTACAGAGTAGAAGAAATAAAAAAGAAGCAGGCCTACTCCTAATGGAGGAGAAATCACATTCAGAAATTTTTCAAGATACATTTTATGAAGTGCCATAAAATTCATAACACCTCCTTTGACATCAGAGGGTTATGAGTTATGAATTACCTCCACTGTGGAGAAAGTATAAGGTATACTTGTATAGAGCAATAATTTAAGTCTATACTTGCTCATGCTTTTTAGAACCATTTACTCCAACATCTCTAGTTTCCCTCTCCTTGCCACAGTTTCAGACACCCACACTGCTGCAGAGTTTATCCTGCAGAGCTCACTTCCTCTTGAAGGCCATCTCCAAAACTGTTTTGTACTAATCTGAAAACATTCACCAGAAAACACTAATTCCATGATTTCAGCATGTTTTAAAGTAAGGGTTATGCAATATGCAATCCATGGCTTTCTTTTTAACAAATAAAGAATAGTTTATGTGCTACATTAAAACATACAAAAGCATTAAATATTTTTTAAAAACTTGAGCTGCTTCTGTGTGATGTTAATGACAGGTGTGGTCACCATTTCATGACTACAGAAAACAGAAAAAAACAAATAAAAATAATTCTTTGTAACTTGATCAACCATCAGAAGAGATGGTACATAAAATGTAACCAAAAAAAAAAAAAAAAAAACAATTTTAAGAATTAAGAGTTCTGAATTTCATGTGCCATCTGTCTATTCTGAGAGCAAAAATCTTAGGCACAACATATAAAGTCAGTATATTAATTAACTCTCAACTGTAGGACAAATACTGAGTCATCCAGGACTTAAAAAAAAAAACATATTTCTAGACCCTGTCCAGGTATCATTGAAATATACCCTCTGGGAATGTGTCTAAAAATATGTATCTTTGAAAAGCTATTGATTTTATTCTTGTCCAGGTTCAGAAACCATATCAGGTGGATATTGGAGTTTATTTCTCAGACTCTCCCTTCAGCAAGAGCCAACTGTTTCACACTGGCCTCTCCCTGGGTGCAGCCCACATCTAATGATTAGTTGATGTGGCAGAACAAGGACCTCTATTTGGGGTAACTCTGAAGGAGTAAAAACTGTAAAACCACCTATGGGATTGAATGTTTCTTTCGTTCCTTCATAGGCACTGTTCCCAGGAGCACTCCAGAGTAATGTTCCTACAAGTAACTCCATATTATTAATAAAATCAATTTCTCAGGAACCCAACCTGAAATAGCTGGGTATCAACTGGTCCTTGAATGCAAACTCTGAAATGGGCAATAGATAATGGTGGAGCAATGTGAGAAAGGTGTAGGGATAGGGGGAAGAACCAGAAGTCCCACAGCATTATAAGTTAGAGAGTGAACAAGGTAGGCATTCAAGTGGAAGGTGACACAAAGGGGTAAACCAAATTTTCAGTAGAGCAAGGAGGGCATCAGAGAAGAAAGTGACCTGCACAGAATGTCTGAAGTGGGTGAAGAGGAATTCTACCAGACAGAGTAGGCCAGCCTTGCATAGACTGTTAGAATTAAGGAAGGGTTAAAAAAAATCCCTCCAGGACTACAATGTCCTGTGCAAGCTCGACATTGGGTTCTGAAGACTAAACAGAGTGAGAAGAATATTTGTATAAGGAATGGTGAAAAGTAGCTCAGAGTAAAGATGAAAAATCAATATGAGTTTGGTAGAATGCCTGCATGAGTACTGTAGGCCATTGCTGAAATGAGGCAAAGACTGGTTATGGATGGATAAATGTATAGATAAATGTAGGTAAATACCACTATGTATACACATATTTTATATATACATACTGTAGCTTTGTGCCATGAGAGTACCTGATAGCAGTGATACTCCAATAGCAATACACATACCTAACATCCATATTTTGGCTTCTAAATTTTTTTCTCAACCAGAGAATAAAAGGAACCAGAACTACTTAGAGAAATGACTAGAAATGACTGGTTCTCAGGTTGGGGCAGAGAAAGTATAAGATGAGCCTGGAACATCTTTAGGTCATATTAAAAGAACATAGAAATCAGCTTGAACGGCTCCACTGGCCAAATTTGAATCAATTTGATTCTCCACATGAATAGCTGATGATAGCAAATACCAGGTGCCTCTGAAGAACAGTGGTGAGAAGAAGCCCTCCCTGGGCAGTGCAAACAATATTAATGAACTTCGACTCCTGAGCAGTGGTGGTAAAGAGCTTGTCTGGATGGTCAAAGTCCTGGGAAGAAAAGATTGGTGTATTAGAGAAAAGGATTTGGAAAAGAAAATGTGAATGCAGCCATGGAAGAGAGCCTAAGGATGAAGATTACTGCATCATATGTTAATACTCATTAGAGAGCAGCCACAACAGAAGAGTGACTCAACCAAGTGATGACAGTCAGGCTGTGCCATTACCCACCTCAGTGATGGAAGAGTGAGCTCATGAATATAGTAGCCATGGTGGCAGAGATGGAGGTTATACATGGGTCCAAGAGCAAATACTGCTGATCACTACTAATTTAACTACTAATGATACTAAATCTCAAACTTTTCAGCAAAAGGAACTGAGTGTCAGATAAAGCACCATTCTTTGAAGAGTTCAACTAGGAAATTGGTGGCCAGTTGACTGCTTTGGACAATCTCTGTCTTAGGAAGGGCATCTATTAATATTGTTGAAGTTGAGATATAAATAGATTTGGTTTGTCTCAATCAGAAACATTATCCAAGTTCTTACTGAGTTTTTGATCCACCCACATGATATCTATAACATCATCTTATCTAAATAAAAAGGTATCCAGGAATCATCTAATTCACATTGATTGAGAAGAGAGAATATAACTATTTTTCAAACTCCTGGGGTTTCTCCTGTATCATTCTTTAGAATCCTGCAGAACAAATTGCAAATAATAGCCATGAAGAGGGAAGGAGAGTAAGGATCCAAAGGTAAGAGAATGAAGGAGCAGAAGCAGCAGCATTTTATGTCAGACACCTAATATGCGCCCTATGATGGAGGCTTTATGAGTTTGATCACAATTATCAACAAGCACACAAAGAAATCATTACTCCAGTTTCATACTGGCAGAAGATAAAAACTAGAGGACTTAATCATACAAAAATAGTGGTTTTCTTATTATCTGAACCAAAAATGTATCTCATTCATCCTAGAATCTCCTATTTATATGAATAAGGGTCAAAGGAGACAGGACTGAGAAGAGTGGCAAAGCAGGTTAGGCTCTATTCAACCCATTATAAGTGGCTCAAGCATCAGCGTATAACAGCTAGTAAGAGCTAAAAATTATCAAACAGTTACTCTGTGACAAGCTTTCTCTTAAGGTACCAACATGGATTCTCCCCTTTAATTTTTAGGAACACTGTCTAAGGTAAGATATTAACCTCATTTTACCAGAGAGGCTACTGATGCTTAAAGAAGTTAAAGAACTTACGGCTCACACAAATAGTGTAGCACAATGGTCCTCACGCTTTAGTGTGAAGAACTTCTGGAAAACTTGTTGAAATAGAGAGTACTGGGTCTTATCTCTAGAGTTCCTGATTGAGAAGATCTGCAATAGAGCCTGAGAACATGCACTTCTAACAAGTTCTCCTGTGATGCTAGTGCTGCCAGTTCAGGCACCACACTCGAGAATCACTGTCAGAATCAAGGACAATGTTCAGATTCAAACTTAGACATCCTAACTTCAGAGCCAACATATTCTTTGCTAAATTGACATTTTGAACAGAATTAATCTGGATAGGAATGAGACCCAATGTTAGTATCAATCTGACTTGCTTCACGACAGTAAGCAAGAGGCATTTTGTGTTTTAATTTTCTTAGCCAAACCTGCTAAACCTACATAATTTTTTTTCCTAATATTAATACAGATTATCTTCAGTGTTACATCCGGGTAAGCCTAAATAACAACTTACTTCCAAAGTCATCTAAAGGTCTACATTCTCAGGTGGTTCACACTAAAGACCCTTGAGAGCAAAGGTGTGACAGATGGTGTCACACTAAAGAAGAGAAGCACTAGAAAGTGAAGAGATGAGGAAAGGGAAAGTTAATAACCACTTCATTTACTGCAATTTTTCCTAAATTTGACCTTAAAATGGGACACCATTGTTTTTCATCATTCTTTGAGGTTAGAAGACAGGTGAATAGATCCCCTGCCCTAAGAGGAGCTTGAAGTTACTTGAATCCCATTACCTACCTCTATATAAGTTTTACTTAAGGACAGGTAAAATGTACAAACTCAAGTGGAAATCAGGGTTTTAAGGAAGACATGCTTTAAAGTTGTATAACAATTAGAAAACAGCACCAAACAGAAAATGATGAACTACATGTAACACTGCTGATGTCAGTAGACGCCATAAAGAAACAAACAGAGGAACTTCAAGGTAGAAGCATCAACACTTAGCTCTGGGATTCCAAAATGCCAAAATATAGATTTCAACAAGGAAATAACTGAAGTTATCTTCAGGCAAATACCTCAAAGTAGAAGTAACTTAATTCTCTAATTCTCTCCAGCACCTTGGACAGAGTATGTTCTACTGGCCTGGCAGTTTTATTCTTACTAACAATTATTAGCCTACCAGTAGACATAAACAACTGTATTTTTTAAGAAGGAGGAGAACTACATGTTTTTTTTTAACATAATTCTTCTGAAAAGATAAAAATGCTTTTAATGTCTTACTAATCTCTTTATCACCTAGAGAGTGAAACAAGAGTAATTAAATGGAAATTACCTCTACTGCTCTTAAAGCAAGTTAACTTTTGACATCTCTTCCAAAATACTGATGTTCTATATTATCTTTATTTTTCCCAAATAATTTTCTTCCCTTTAAAATGAGGAGATACTTTTCAAACCACACAATTTAGGATTAACTAGCATATGTTCAGGGAAAAGAAACAAAACCCAAACTTAGAAATAGGGAAAAATGTTTTTATTTTTAATTTTTAAATTCATGTTATATCAGAACATTTTCTTATAAGACTTCCTGAAGGTCATCTCATTCTCTCATGGAATATAATTCTCATTTATTATTTATAGTTGATTATGATTCACATGTCTTATAACTCTGTAAACTTAAAGGCTAATTTGTAGAAAATTAACCAGGTGTCACTTTTTTCTGTTTGATAAAGAAGATAATGCTAAAAGTTATAGTTTTATTTCCCTGTAGTATATTAATGTGTTTCATATCATACTAGGAAATCTTATTCCAGATTTTTTTCCACTAACCTTGTAAATCTGAATTTCTAATATCCTCTTTGAATCAGGTTTTCATTCTGTAGGTTCTTCTATGACTATAATGAGTTCTGTAAAACTTTGATACAGGCTAACTACTTGTATGAGTATTTTTTAACAATTTGAGAGTCATCATTTGCATGTAAATGGAATGAGTCTATGTTTAAGTATTTTATCTACATTTTTTTCTTCATCTCATATTTAACTTGGATGAAAGGCAATGGTTTGAATGAAACTCAAATTAAAGGCAATGGTTTGAATGAAAGGCAAATGAATACGGTAAGGTCGGCAATCATATGTTGGAAATCAGGCAACAAGACTTAATGTTTCTTGCTACCTTATCCAGGGCTCTGAAAATTATACAGTATTGATGAATATTTTTGGGTAAAGATTTAAGAAGTCTTAGATCAGCTAAATCAACTAAACTGCTCCCTTGGAACAGACCTATACTCTGTCTTGGAAAGACTGGTCACATCCCTGTACATCTTTATAGTCACTAAGGAAACAAGGTTAATTTATTGCAGGGTTCTGCCAATCAATGCAAAGTTTGGTAGCAGGCAATATGGCAGAGTCTTTATAAAAAGATGGGAATTTATTCTAAGCCAGAGCTCCAAAGTCCATATGTCTTGTTCTACTTCTACTTGTGTACATTTGTAGATCAGTTCAATAAACATTCTGATTAGTAACAAAAAACACAGAGGAGTAAGGCATAGCTCACACCCTTGTAGAACATACAGTTTATTCATTTTTTTCAAATTTCATATGTAAATATTCAGTGTCTTTTCAGTATCCATCCTTGAAATAAGCAGTAAATATTTGTTTTTGATTTTCACTTAGAATATTTTTCAGAAAAAATCGGGAATGAGTGTCAAAAATAGATGCATATATAAAGTCAGCTGTTGATAAAAGCTATGAAGAAAAATTAAAGGGAGTATGAAGAGTAAAAATTACGAAGGCTCTCACTTTATGTGTGCTTGGTTTGTGTGTATGTGCTGGATTTCAACACGAGGGGTTTCTATGAGGAATTTTACATTTGAGTCAGGAGCAGAATGAAGTGAGTGGAGAGTAAGTTATTGCTACAGAAAGCGGGCAGGAAAGTGCTGAGAAGAGAAGGGTGGGTCTCGGGCTAGGGTTCCACCCCTGGGTGTGTGCCCACAGTACTAGGTGAGGAGGGGCATTCCTGCTTTTCTGCCCAAATGTTGCATTTCGAAAGACCACCCTGGCCCACCATGCCCCAATCCTGTGCCTATAAAAATCCCTGAGACTCTAGCAGGCCGGCACACGAGTTGCTGGATGTCAAGTTAATGCAACAGCGGAAGAAGACGCAAGCAGCTGGATGGCAAGAGAATGTCTAGGGGAGCATGCCGGCAGAATAGCACACTGACAGATGCACTCCGGCAAGCCATCAACCAGTGGAACGAGGCGGTGTTTGGCCTGGCCAATCAGAGGAGAGCCTGGCTGCCAAGCAGCCTGACTCCAGGGAAAAACCATTTCCCTCCTGGCTCCCTGATCTGCTGAGAGCTAATTCCACTCCATAAAACCTTGCACTCATTCTCCAAGCCCACCTGTGATCCAATTATTCTGGTACGCCAAGGCAAGAACCCTGGGATACAGAAAGCTCTCTGTCCTTGTGATAAGGCAGGGGTCTAATTGAGCTAACACAAGCTGCCTGCAGATGGCTCAACTAAAAGAGCACCTGTAACACACACTCACTGCGGCTTCAGAAGCTGTAAACATTTACCCCTACACACTGCCATGAGGTAGGAGCCCCACAGCCTGCCTATGTGTATGCTCTCCTAGAGGTTTGCATAGTGGGGCACTGAAGCCAGCCAGCCATACCCCATCACACGCCCTGCAAGGGGAACAAGGGAAGTTTGCCCATTTCATTATTCTTAATTTGCACCGGGCTACCACAAATAATGATATGAATATTCATTTCTGTCTTACAAGTGTTTTAAGAAAATTTCTAAAATATGTAAATTCCTGTAAAGTGAAAAATGAGTGATAATCTAAAATAGAATTTTTATCATAACATAATCTAAAATTGATTAAAAGTTAAAAAGAAAATGAATTTTTGTCTTTTTTAACTGTGTAAACACACTTAACTACATAGTGAAGGATTATAATTTCTATTTTCTGAGAATCTCTTTGATTCCTAAATTCAAAGTCAAAATAATTACATTGTATTATTCTTGCTCAGTTCCTCAAAACTAAATCAAAACTTAGCTTGCTTATGTTTAGAATAGTAGTTTTTAACCTTGACTGCACATTGGAATTACTTGGGGGAAGTTTAAATATATATATTTGCCTAGCTCCCCAAAACCAGATTCTTTTTTTGACATCATCTTTCCTTGTATATTCAGCAAATGAACCAATTTCTAGAAAGGACACCTCGTGTTGCTCCTGTGAATCTTTATTATTATTATTTTTATTGTACTTTGGGCTCTGGGGTACACATGCACATGCCTGATGCTATCCCTCCCCATCCTCCCTGCCCCCTGGCTCTGCCTCTCCTCCTTCCCTCCACCCACTGACCTAGCCCAGTGAGTGTTGTTCCCTACCCTGTGTCAAAGTGTTCTCATTGTTCATTACGCACCTATGAGTGAAAACATGCCGTGTTTGGTTTTCTGTTCTTGTGTCAGTTTGCTGAGAATGATGGCTTCTAGATTCATCCATGTGTCTACAAAGGACACGAACTCACTGTTTTTTATGGCTGCATAGTATTCCATAGTGTACATGTGCCACATTTTTTTGTGGAGCACTTTTACACTGTTGGTGGGTGTGTGAATTAGTTCAACCATTATGGAAGACAGTGTGGCAATTCCTCAAGGATCTAGAAATAAAAATTCCATTTGACCCAGCAATCCCATTACTGGGTATATACCCAAAGGATTAGAAATCATTCTATTATAAAGACACATGCACACGTATGTTCATTGCAGTGCTGTTTATGATAGCTAAAACCAGATTCTTATGTACTTGGTCTGGGGTACAGCATGAACATCAGGGTTTCAATAGCTCCCTAGATGACCTCAATGTGCTGCCAAAGTTGACAACACCTATTTAGACCATGACTTTACCAGTCAGTTTCCTAATCATGCCCTCATCCCCAACATCCTCCCATAGAGTGTCTAGTTGTCTCCTTTCATTTTGTGACAGAAGG